>NC_139236.1:44562897-45087170 GCF_977018435.1 Lepisma saccharinum
CTATTACTGTTTTTGCTATGGCAGCTGATCCCCCGGCCAAGCTCCCAACAGCCCCGAGAGCAGCTAAGATGGCCGGGATAGTAAATATGAAACCCCCTGTATGCAATTTTTTTCTTGATTGCTGTAATTTTTTTAATTGGGGGGTGCTAAGCAACAATTTCATACCATGTCCCTTTGCAAGACAAGAGCTTTTTTTCTTGCGCTGCTTTTTGGTCAAGAGACTGTCAATAGTTTTAAGAGATTTGAGACCTGCATAAGGTATTTGATACATAACACCCTTGGCCTTCATTGTAGGTTTATTATATACATATTTACAACCCCCACCCCAGTTTTTGTTTGGTGCTCATAGCTATGGTGGTTCCCAATGCTGCTATTTTTTCACTCAAAGAAGCGTCTTTGCTTACAAATCTACCAAATGCAGCCTCTTCTAATTTCTTGTCTGCAACATGTCTCTTGTCAAGATCAGAATGTGTGTTGTATGCTATGTCATGGTCTCTGCAAGCAGCATCTAGGGGATTTACACCAGGATCCCCTCTGTTTAATCTATGATCCAATTTTGTGCCTGGACCACAATACTGATAGCCTGGAATGTGTAGTTCAAATGGCAACTTGTTTATAATGTCATTAACAAGCCCCCGACCCTCAGAAACATTCCAAAATTTAGGTGGTAGAGTATTAATAATTTTTATGAGATATCCAATCCCCTTAGGGTCATTCACTATAAAATTAGATAATTTGGTGCTTATCATGTCCATAATTCCAACCTTTTCATTGTAAAAATTGTGGTTGCCAGCATTTTCCTCCCCAGCTATCACCAGCAACCTATCCACAAGTTTCCTGACATCATCAACCCAGACAAATTCTTTGGGCAGGGTGTTGTATTGTTTGATTCCACTCCCTGTCTTGATCTGTGACCATATGGGCTTGATTAAATTATTGTATTTTGCTCCACTGCTAGACTTGACTCTTTTTTGTGTGGGATCATTGTTCTGGTATAGAGCATCTGATTTTATTAATATTTCCTTGTAATCCTCATAATCTTGATCTGTATAGCTGCCAGGCCTTTTCCTAGTGATCAGTTCCCACAATCCAGGTGTGCCGGTGTACTTAACAAAACCACCTTTTTCTCCGAGACGAGATTCTGAATATACAATTATATCATCCCCCATAAATGTTACTCTGAAATTGCCAATTCTATGTATGATGCTGCCATCAAGCTCTGTGTCGGCATATAAGCCAAAGACCTCATCTTTGTTGTCTTTAGGTGTGGTTAAATATTTTTGAGCAAGAAGACCCAATTCAATAGGATCCTGACTAGCTTCAATTCTTCTAGGAGCAACAGGACTAGGTGTATGAATACTGGAAAGTGGGGTGAATGGATAATCTAATATGTTCCTTGCAGCTACAGGTACAAGCTCTGTGATCAAATCTTGATTCTGCTCTGTAACAGTTTTGATATTCTTACCTAAATTATTAATAGCATCAATGACAGGCTGTTCTGTTTGTTTGTGTTTTTCATAAATTCCACGGTTCTCTGATTTCCATCCCTTAAATCTTTTTACAAGATAATCTCTTAACTTAAGATCATCAATGACTGGTCGTTTCATGGTTATTTATATATGTTTCAACGTCTAGAAAATCGTTGATTTTATTTCTGTATTTGCCACTACTGGGTGTTCTTGTCATATCAATTGTGACAAACCCATAACTGTCCTGGTTCCAGCACCTGCTGCAAAACTTGGAAAAATCATTGTAGCTCAAGTCCCCACCTACATATTCATCATGTATGTGTTTGAGGTTGGTATGATCCTGATGAAACACACATATAAAATTGCTGTTGTCTCGGATCAGCTGCTTCGGAATTTTAGAAAAAGTCTGTGCCAGGTAGAAACAATCAATGTTTTTGTGCCGCCCCTGTGTAAAAAAATTTCTAACCTTGTTTTGATTATCCAGTATAATGTCATCAAACACAACAACAGAATTATCGAGACATTCATCAAGTGGCTTAACATCTGGTTCAAAAGTGGCTATATCCAATCCATCATATAGCTTCATCAGCTGCTGATATTTTAATTGTTCCAAGCTCTTAGAAAAGACATACAAGTGCCTGTTTTTCCAGTCTAACCAGTTGGGTGCCAATAAAAAATTATCAACCATTAGTGTAGTTTTACCACAAGCAGATGGCCCAACAATAAGACACCTAATATTATCAGGCAGCAAGTTGCCATTTCTCTTATTCTGTTGTTCAGGTTCTGGCAGCCTTTTTATAACATCCCAGGTGCTCATATTATTATTTTGTTTGCATCGATCCAGCTGTTTTCCGGATGACCCAGCCATTTGACAAATAACTTGTTGCCTTTTCTGCGGATTATTTTTTCTATGAGATATGTGTCAGGCTGTTTAGTTTTGCTGAGTTCTTGTTCATAGAACCTGCCTTTGAGAATTTCTCCTCGGTGATCTTTTATTATATATGTGTTAAGGGTCCCGGGTTTAACTTGAACTACTGTAAATAATTCGGTGCTCCAGTTTCTTGTAAAGCCTCTCTTGAATAAGTGCTTATATTTGCTGATTCTTACTTGATCCCCCACCCTGTATTTGGCCTTTCTTGTTGTTGGCTGGTATCTAGGATAATAAACAGTCCTGATCAATTTTTGCTCATCAGATGAAGTTACTTCAGAGGGTTTCATGTTGATTGTGGAATGGACCGAGTTGTTATATTTATGTAGAAGTTCTGGAAGGATTGTAAGCCATTTATAATTTCCTTGGAGGGTAAATTGTTTATACATAAGATTTTTTAAGGTTCTGTTGAATCTCTCTACAATTGAGGCTTTGAGATCACTGTAACTCGAATAATGTTTTATTGCCTGGCTTTTAATAAATTGTTGAAACACTGAATTATAAAATTCTTTGCCATTATCTGTTTGCAAATAGCGCGGTGATCTTCCTGAATGATTGATGATTGTCCTGAAGGCTTCTGTAACACATGCCCCAGTCTTAGATTTGAGTGGCACAGCCCAGGCAAATTTTGAAAATGTGTCTATTACAGTAAGTAGATACTTGTAGCCCTTGTTGATTTTGTCTAAGTTTTTCAACTGTCCAGTTGCCATCTCAATCAAGTCGCTCTGCCATAAATCATCTATGCCTTTTGTAACTACTGGGAGTCTCTTATAATTATGTCTGGCTTGTCTGTGTAATTCATCAACAATAATTTGTCTAGACATAATATGAAAACAAGAATATTGCAACTATGGGGTGTTCAGCAGCTGATACTGCAGGATTTTCTAAATATAATTTGTCTCCTATTTGTATTTTAAATTCCAGAGAGCCATCATCTTCAGTATAGGCTGTTTCTAATGTATTGGGGTCTGTAAAATCCTCTAACTCTACACTGGTGATTTTCGGTTTGTTGTCAGCATTTGTTATTGATAAGGTGGGGTAGTGGTGTGCCTGTGGCTGATGCCAATATTTGATCTTGATTGGTCTCAATGTGCCCCCAACAAAAAACTGGTAATAAAATTGTGCAGGGGACAGCATATATATTTTGCCACCTGGTGTAAATGGTGAATCATATTCTTTGTTGGGGACGCTGTACAATTCAAGAATTACTGTATGTTTAGGATTCTCGATTATGCCTGTTATTTCTTTTTCTGCTGTGAGCAATCTGCTTGTTACAGATTCAAGGTGCTCATTGATGGTCCTAACAACATCATCGTGGCCTGGCTTGATTTTTATGTCCACAATAAGTTTCTTGTATTGTTGCACAATCTCTTGAAGCTGGGTGGCAAAAACAGACAGGGCATTTGCTTGATTGGATTCCATGGTTCCTAGCTGTTGCTTGATATTAGCTACAATTTGTTGCAAATTTTCAACAACTGCCAATTTTGAATTTTGAGCAGTAAGATCATGGACCTGTCTTCTGATATCCTCAAACAGGGCATGCAGTTCATTAATATGTTGATTGGTTGGTAGAGTGGCCACTGTCTGAGTGAGATGTTTGATCTCTGTTTGGATATTCTTGATATCTTCTGATTTCAATATCCTATTCACTGCCCTCTTAATATTTTTAAGTTCCTGTGATGTGGGGAGATTTGATACTGTATTTTGCAAAGATTCAAGTGCCAATTTCACATTATTTAATTCAGATGCATCAGCCACATTTTGCATAGCATTTTGGAGCAGGGCTATATCTGCCTGAGTGGGTGTGGATTGTTGTAAAATTTCAAGTTTTGTTTGGATATCATCGATCAAGTGATGAAAATGAGATAGCTCAGATTCAGTGTTGAGGTTTTCAAGCTTTGTGATCTGTTGCTGGACACTGAGAAGAGTATCTACAATCCCAGGCAGGCGAGTTTCTTGTACATTTGCCAAATCACTTTGCACTGCTGCTATTGTACCTTCAAGATGGGTTATGGTACTTTGAATTTTTCCAAAATCTTCATATGTTTCAAGTTGCAGCTTGATGTTTGCAACACTCCGAGTTATTGCATTCAAAGCATCAGAAGATGGCAAATTGTTCATAAAATTTTCAAGTGCCTCAATTTTTTCTTTAACCTCGGCTATGGCATTGTGCAGAGGGTCCAGATTAGGTATCTGCAGTGACTGAATCTGTTCTTTTAGAGTGGAAATCACTAGATCAAAATCTTCTTGTGATTTTATGCTTTTGACAATTGTTTGGAGCTGTGCCTGGACATTATTTATCTGCTCTTCCAATTGTTGTTTCAATTGCTCGGAGTTGGTGGCCTGGGTCTTAAATTTGGCTTGAAGAGCTGCTACAGCTTCTTCTAAACTTTGAAAATTATCTAATGTTGCCAGATCAGTATATTTCTGAAGCAGCACTTTGAGTTCAGAATCAATTTTGAGAAGAGGGTCCATGCATTGTGATTGCAAATTTGTAATTTCTAATTGAAGACTGGCATTGAGTGTGGTTTGCAAAGCTTGTAAATCACTTCTTAATTTCTTGACTCTGACATCAAGCATCAGAATCTCATCACTGTGATCTTCATGTCTTGTATGGCCAAATATATCATTAGGCATTTTTGTTTTAATGGTTATTTATTATAGAGTATCTGATTCTTAATTCTATAAAAAAGGGTATAAGCTTGTCATATGATCCCGGGACCTCAATATATAAGCAGTCACCAGCAGAAACAGTATATACAGTGCCAGAAATCATGTTTGAGTGCTTAATTCTGTAAATATTTCTCCCTACTGAAATCTTGACATCACCCTCAGGGGTTGTAATAAATTGCAATTGCCCACCTACAGGTAATTGGTAATGATTTAAATTATTGTTAAATATGTACAATATTTTGCCTGTTTCTTCATCATTATCTGTAAGTATGCTGTTCAGATGAATAATTAACAAGCCACTCAGTTTAGACATTACAGATTGTAAATCAGGAGAGGCTTGTGGTGTGGGCAGGTCCATAATAGCCTGTTTTTTGAACCCAAATAAGTTCATAGGCATGTTTATTTATTTCAAATCATGCTCTGTAATTGGGCATTGTTTGCCATTTTTCAAATCACAATGCCCCCAAGGTAAAGTATGTATGTTACATGATAAAATGCATCTCTTGTCATCATGTGGGTCCAGGGTCACTTTTCTTACAATATTGCTAGTCAGCAAGTGATTCTCACTCTGAATTCTATTTTCTGATGTTCTCATTGAACTCTGTGATTTGATGCAATTTTTATAATCTTCAAATTGGAGATCTTTTTCAACAGTAACTCTGCCAATACCCTTGGCCTTTTTGGCAACAGCACCACTACATGTTTCAAAACTGTACATCTTGGCACTTAACCCAGCAAATTCCACAATAACATCACCAAGTGTCTCATCTTTTAACTTGCCAGGCACCTTTTTGTTGTGGGGTTGAATTCTTGTATGTTCACTGGTATCAAAGTATTGAAACAATTCAGGCTGTGACATATCTTGATAAACATCTTCTGTTTGAATTTCAAGAATAAAACTATCCGTGTCCATGTACAATAATTTTACACGATCACCATAAAAAGGTTTCAGCACATCATAATATAATATTAACATATGTAATTTGGACAATTCCAATATCACAGCCCCTACATAAATAGGTTTATCAAATTTGATCTTTGTTTTCATCATGTTGAAAAGTGCCATGTGCTCATCATAAATTCTTCTGTAATTGAAGTTGGGCTTTGCAACCAATTTTTTGCTCCGGCTGGGGTCAGTAATTATTTTAACATCGGTATGTTTCCTGACATTTTCAATTGTTTTGCCATACACTGAATTCACCATCAATTTAAACAAGCTCTTATCAAATTGGCTCTTTGCAGATGTTCGAAGCTCTGTGTTTGTATCAATATAAGGTTTCAACCATTCTGAGTGCCTGAACCTCAAAACTTTTCCAACTTTGGTTACTTGAACACCATGCTTCATCAGGAACTGGAGGTTTTTGTAATATATGACATATCCCTGTTTCGGCTCCAGAGTCATCATGAGCTTCTTCTGTTTAGAACCAGGTGAACACTGAACCTCGGGAATTGGGGGCAGATCAGAAAATTTATTGTGCAAATGATCTGGAATTGTCAGATCAAGAAGCTCTAAGAAGAGGCCATATTCACTGTCATCAAAGTCCTGAAGATCTTCAATCTTGAAATTTTCAACCCATTCAAGCTCTGCATATGGCAGTTTATCCATCATGGCGTGACCATAGAGGTTGTTTGCATCCACATAAAGTATATAATTTGATGGCCGTGTTGCATCATAATCAGGCATATGCTTGTTATTTGCTCTGGCATATCTCTGGGAACATTGCACCATCCCTCCTCTTATACATTTCTCCATAAACTGATACATATCTTGATCGTGGATCAGATCCAATTGCATTTTGGTGTTCAAAAACGTTGCGGCCCATGCTAGGCCTGGGGCACTGAAAAAATACACTGGGTCCAGTCCATAATTTTGCATGGAAGATTTTCTGAATGCTTGCAATATATCAGCTAAGAGGGTGACATCAAGTTTTAAATATGCCATGTGATAATCACCAAATGTCTGGCAATTTAAATTGTTCCACATCAACTGGGCATGGTGATAATCTTCATCAGTGATTCCAGATCCTCTGATTCTGCTGTAAAACTCTTCTTGTGGTGGCAGGGAACACTCATCAAATTTAGAAAAATCTGTAACATAGTCATATGGATATACACCCTTCCGCCTAATTAATTTCAGGTCCTGATTTGGAAACAATGCACGTGTGATTTTGAATTGATCATCAGATAATAGAGTGGCCAGTGTATCTAGGCTAGCAGATAAAAATCTGTAAGAATCAAGAAATCTTATGTGAATAGGAACACCATCAACTTTAATTATCTTGCTAATAGATATATATTTTTCATCATTTTCAGCTAAAATGTTTAAATTCTGCTTGTCAAACCCCTCGTACCTGATCAGATGATGGAAATCATAATTGGATGCTCCATGGCAAAATATGGGGACAAATCTTGGTCTCTTGATCTTAATATTACAGCTATTACACAGGGCCTGTTTATATCGACCATCTGTATGAGAATGGTGACGTACCTTGATATTTGTATCTGAAAATTCAGAATCACATACCGGGCATTTTTCTGCATTGTTGAAATCTTCAATCTGTTCCTCTGTTAAAGGCAACATAGGCTTTGATATTAATAAGATGTTAGATGCTATGTCACGACACTCATTTTCCATTCTATGTGCAAATTCTTTGATGGCATTTGGTCCCTTGTATGAATATTCTTTAATAACAACACCATCCCGTATAACTATATAACAAAAACTGGAAGGTTTATGTAGCTGGTATGGTGTAATTGAAGATTCATCAGGATCTGGATTGCAGAATGCAAGAGGTTTGAGGTTCGATTCGAAATCACAGACAATATATGCTGGGTGTTCCAACAAGGCTTCATACTTTTTGAATTCTGCTTTTTCACTTGGATTGGGCATCACCATATGAACAGGTTTATGGTTCCCACAGTATTTTAGATGCTCAATTAACTTGTTTTTGGCAATTTCTGCATTCACTTCACTAATCCCATTTATTATTTTTTTACCATCAAATACAGTCAAACATCTTCTGCACAACTTGAATATTCTATGAGTTTTGTCTAGTTGTGTTCTCACTAAAGCTTCAAGACTGTGTATCAGAGTGTAATGATATGTGCCATCTTTTTCAATTAAGAGCAGATCAATCGGAATTGCAGATTCATCATCAAGTGTACTGATTCTGAGAGGATCTATCAAGCAATTGCCAGTGGAACAAGTAAATACATTAATAGATAATTGCTTGCCATTGATATGCTTGGCCCTTTTTTCAAATTTATCAATATTCTGAATAGACATTGGATATTCCAAACCCTCCATTGCATCGTCAAAATCGTGCTCGTGTTGTTTGTAATAATTTATTCTCTCAGGATGCCTTGAAACTGGATACAAAGCAGCTAAAATACACCACAAAAAGCATTTCTGGTCGGTATTTTTTATATTAACCACGGCTTGTTTGTTTTTAATATTAGCAGGTAATGGCAGATATGTAGAACCTTGTAATGGGCTGAATTCAGAAATATTAACATATAATTTGTGTGATGAACCGCATAGGCTCCATCCTGACTCTTTTGCTGCAAATTCAGAGTGTTTAATATTCAATTGATTTATCAAGCTGCTTATTATTGTGTCCGAATTTGCGTTTGAATATACCGGTACAGTTTCTGTTATGTGGGGCTGTGTAAATTTTGTGCCATTTGGTTTCTTATATTGTGCAAACAATTTAAGGGACAGTTTATAAGATCCATTTTGTGCATTAAGAATTGCCTGCAGATCAGAATTTATACTGTTCAAAAAATTCTTAATGTCACATCTTGGCTCTGATACAAACAGGTAATCCCTAAGTTGGGCATTAAAACTGCTATGGATGGGTGCATGGCGTGGCTGCTTTGCTGCTCTGGTATTAAGAGGTGCTTCGTGCTTTCTTTTCAGAGCAGATGTAGATGGTTGTGAGGGCAATGTTGCTGACTGTGCAGAGCAAGTATCTTTATGTATATATATGAAGTATTGCATGCTGTATTTTCTATTGCATTTGGGGCAAATTTTTGTGGGAGTTCTGTATTTGTCCGGGTTACAAATCTTTTGGTGCTTGGCCCAATTGGGGCTGGATATATTCTTATTGCATTGATTACAATATTTTTGACTTGGCATTTTTGTTGTTGTTTATTATATACAATTTCTTGGGATTCAATTCAAAATTCTATGCTGGATAAAAATAGCAGTTGGGTTCAACACTGTCCTGTGTATGTGTGTGTACGTGTGTATGTGTGTGTACACTTAATATTTTTGGCTTTGGTATTTATATACAATTTCTTGGGATTCAATTCAAAATTCTATGCTGGATAAAAATAGCAGTTGGGTTCAACACTGTCCTGTGTATGTGTGTGTACGTGTGTATGTGTGTGTACACTTAATATTTTTGGCTTTGGTATTTATATACAATTTCTTGGGATTCAATTCAAAATTCTATGCTGGATAAAAATAGCAGTTGGGTTCAACACTGTACTGTGTATGTGTGTGTACGTGTGTATGTGTGTGTACACTTAATATTTTTGGCTTTGGTATTTATATACAATTTCTTGGGATTCAATTCAAAATTCTATGCTGGATAAAAATAGCAGTTGGGTTCAACACTGTCCTGTGTATGTGTGTGTACGTGTGTATGTGTGTGTACACTTAATATTTTTGGCTTTGGTATTTATATACAATTTCTTGGGATTCAATTCAAAATTCTATGCTGGATAAAAATAGCAGTTGGGTTCAACACTGTCCTGTGTATGTGTGTGTACGTGTGTATGTGTGTGTACACTTAATATTTTTGGCTTTGGTATTTATATACAATTTCTTGGGATTCAATTCAAAATTCTATGCTGGATAAAAATAGCAGTTGGGTTCAACACTGTACTGTGTATGTGTGTGTACGTGTGTATGTGTGTGGGTGTGGGTGTATGTGGGTGGGTGTGGGTGTATGTGGGTGGGTGTGGGTGGGTGTGGGTGGGTGTGGGTGTGTGTGGGTGGGTGTGGGTGTATGTGGGTGGGTGTGGGTGTATGTGGGTGGGTGTGGGTGGGTGTGGGTGTATGTGGGTGGGTGTGGGTGGGTGTGGGTGTATGTGGGTGGGTGTGGGTGGGTGTGGGTGGGTGTGGGTGTATGTGGGTGGGTGTGGGTGGGTGTGGGTGGGTGTGGGTGTGTGTGGGTGGGTGTGGGTGTATGTGGGTGGGTGTGGGTGGGTGTGGGTGTATGTGGGTGGGTGTGGGTGGGTGTGGGTGTATGTGGGTGGGTGTGGGTGTATGTGGGTGTATGTGGGTGGGTGTGGGTGTATGTGGGTGGGTGTGGGTGGGTGTGGGTGGGTGTGGGTGTGTGTGGGTGGGTGTGGGTGGGTGTGGGTGGGTGTGGGTGGGTGTGGGTGGGTGTGGGTGGGTGTGGGTGTATGTGGGTGGGTGTGGGTGTGTGTGGGTGGGTGTGGGTGTATGTGGGTGGGTGTGGGTGTATGTGGGTGGGTGTGGGTGGGTGTGGGTGGGTGTGGGTGGGTGTGGGTGTATGTGGGTGGGTGTGGGTGTATGTGGGTGGGTGTGGGTGGGTGTGGGTGTATGTGGGTGGGTGTGGGTGTATGTGGGTGGGTGTGGGTGGGTGTGGGTGGGTGTGGGTGGGTGTGGGTGTATGTGGGTGGGTGTGGGTGTATGTGGGTGGGTGTGGGTGGGTGTGGGTGGGTGTGGGTGGGTGTGGGTGTATGTGGGTGGGTGTGGGTGGGTGTGGGTGTATGTGGGTGGGTGTGGGTGGGTGTGGGTGGGTGTGGGTGTATGTGGGTGGGTGTGGGTGGGTGTGGGTGGGTGTTAATACGTTTGGCGTAGTTTTAGGTGTGGCCAAAAAAAATATCAAGAGGGGCATATTTTTGACAGGATTATGGACAACAATCTCACAGAAGTGCCTTTTGTAAGTATAGACAAATCAATCTGAGGGGGTTCATACTTTCTGAGAAATTCCCGAGGGCATTTTTACAAAAATCTTGGATTAGACAAGATTCCACACTAGAGCAAAAAGCTCATGTAGGCATGTTGAGCTTGTTTTAAGTATAGCCAAATCTGCTTGAGGGGGGTTCATACTTTCTACACTTGTAAGTGGTCCTGGTAGTATATACTTTTATACTACTTATTCACGATCTGGGTCATTTGTGGAGGCAAAGCGATCAGCACCATGCTGAACCCCCTATCTTCCCCGGTTTCCTATGGGTACAGATTTATTACATGCTGTATAAATCCGAGATGCTTTTATGCAGGAACTAGGCCAGAAAAAATCTAACAGTAGATCACCAACGTCGAGAACGAACCAGAGTCCCCGCTTCGCAGTCAGACACTCTACCGACTGCACCACCGTGGCTCCATTTGGTAGTGTTTCCATGTCAACAAGCACAGGATTTAACTGATTTTATGTGATCTTGCAAACCGCAGGTTGGTTTTTTTCAGTACATGAGCACAGCGCATCTTTGTACACATGTTACTTTATTATTTTGCACTGCTATCATTTGAATAACTACAGAATTTGAATAATTTTATGTTTTTCATGTATTCTATTATTTTGTTAAAAATACTAACAGCCTAAAGTATATCTATTCACCAATTCAGATTTTTGTCCCCATTTTCAGAATTCTGGCCCACTGTGCCATGGTGAGAATTTCATGATCCCATTATGACAAAAATTGCATTCCAATTTTCTCAAGTCATTTTGCCTTTTTCTCCAATTCCTGCAATTCACAAAAATCCCTATAGCTATTTTGAGAAATCATGCATGGTTACATCCTAATTCACATCAGGCCCACCATCACCACCATTTCATATACATTTCTTACACATCATTCAAAAATTTTTGTTCCTGCATTTATCCAAAGCAAAACTATGGGTCGTAATGTACCTCCTGTTGCCAAGGTCTCATCACCGTCATCTTACCTCAAATTCTTGGTAAATGTTATACAGAACAGAATTTCTACTATGGATTGTTATTTTTAGTCCACTTTATGCACAGATTGGCTAATTGAAACTAAACATACAGTTTAAAGTGAAATCCTATCCATTCCGAAATGCGCCTCCACTCGTATCGAATCCGGGGCCCCTTTATTGCAAGGCAACAACGTTACCACTGCGCCATCGGGGAGACCCAGAATGTCTACTTGTCTCGAGTAAAAACAATTGGAAGACTTGCATTTATAATTAAATGTTATGTTTGACAATGCAAAGCAATTATTTTACGTAATGTGATCTCAATCTGGCGCCCAACATGGGGCAGTTTGGAATAGGGACCATTGAAAGTGGATGAACACGTCAAATAGAGAGACGTGGAAGCCAAACGAATGAAAGATGCAGCTCACGTCTTGACAACCATTACTGGAAAGAGATGAGGAATAATTTTTTGGTGCCCTGCCTGAGAATCGTCCCACGCATATCCTTAAAATAGCAAGAAACAGGTATTCTTCGTGAAAGAACTAGAATCGCAAGTGTAAATAGTGTGGGAGGGAACACGAGAACACAGCATCTTTGAAAAGCTTTCATGATCATTGCACAAATCATATAAATCGATTCCTTAAAGAAGACCGTGTAGTGATTTCCGTCAATTGGAAATGTATGGAAAAATTAAATGTTCTCCCATGATGAATGGGCGGTGATGTCAAACGTATATCTCATTCAGTACATAATTAGGCATGATAAAACCATACAAAATGTTCTTCTTATATTCCATACTTGTAGTCTTGCAGACATAGAAACATTCATATATCTCTCATATGCAGTGTACATTATTTGAGGGAAAACTGTCCAATCCAGCAAATTGGCTGTGCAAAATAGTATCTCCTATAAAGCAATAATTGAGCGGCTCTGGAGTAAAACTTGATAACCCACACTTCATTCAAATTTGAGTTAACATTTTATGCAGTTGTTGCACAGTCTAAAGTTATTGTTGTACAATAGTGAATGAAGTTTCTTCAGTAGCCGTTGATAGAATCACAAAGCACATGGTAACATCTGGTGTTAGAATGGGCATGTTTTTTATTATTATTATTATTGGAATACTTATTTTTGCATAACTCTGGTTATTGGCAGCAGATTTCTTTTGTTTTCTCCATGATTTCAAGTTGGGAACTCCTAGCGAGCTAGCCTAGTAGAATTGTTGTGTAGCACGCTAGTAATCTAGTGATATTAGGTTCAAATCCTGGGAAGGCATATTGTGTGCTGCCTGATTTATTTGAACTGACTATTTATCGTCGTCAACATGATTTACAGAGAGAGGTAGAGAAGCGAAGTAAAGTGACCAGTAATGCAAATGCAATTAGCTCAGAGGGTTTGAAAGGCAAGCATTGGCTTCTTTGGTCATTGCACCCTGCTGTGGAGGAACTGCAACAACTCCCATTTGTGGGCAAGTGTACACATCCTATCAGACTTCTAGTCGCTCCTCAGAACTATCTCGCTGTCTTTTTCGGTTGAATGAGTTGATCGTGGCTCCTCTCCTTTCAGCTCGCTCAATGTTCCAAACGGGTGCAAATAATTTCCATTCACCGGAGGCAAATTGAGTTCTCAGATATCTCGTTCTCACCTGTGTAGAAAGATAGTGTCGTTTTTTTTTCCTGGGATCATTCCATATCTCTATAGCAACCATCGAGAGAAACTTTTCGCCTGGAATCAGAAACCCTGGATTTCCAGTTCGGATTTGGGGGAAGTGGGGAAAGGGTGTCTCGGACTGAATCACAAAATGGGAGGAGGTTCAATGTAGAGATCCTCGGAAGCCGAAAAAGGTTCGTCGCCCCAGGGAAACTGGGTTCTTTCTCTGTGGATGGGGATTTCGTTCCGGCCACCTTATCTGGCTCGGAGTTTCTCTCGGGCCAGAAGTTGAGGAAAGAGGGAGGATAAGTAACGATTTTATGTAACTGCCATCAGAACTTCAAACGATCTGTTACCTTTGGTTGTTTTTCCATTCTGTGTTGTCCTTTTTGTTTCATCCTTCAGTGATCTCAATTTGCCTTTAAAAATAAAGGTAGTACTACAGGGTCCAGCAACTAAACCTAACGGTTTTTTATTTACAAATAAAAACAAAACTGTTTCATGCAACGAAGTCAATTTAATGCATGTTGTACTGCATCTCGAAGCATTTTAGGAAAATAGCATGAGTGGCAGTTTCATGCAGTTTCTTGACAAGGACAGTTCATTTTGAACGACTCCTCAAAACAGATCCGAACTCGTTGGATGTTCTCGGGAGTGCGGACCTTACGATTCCACCAGGTGTTCTCTTCATTGCTGATGCCGTCTCCTTGGAGTTCCTTACCCACAGTAAAATGGTATTCCGATTGGGAACATGAAGATTATGGTGAATGTTAATGTGCCGACGGACATTCATTATGAAAATGTCTCTCTCAACCAGTGCTTCATAATGACTGACATGCTTTGAGATAAAGAACAGCTGAATGTCATTATGAAGGGTGGGGTAAGCACTCAAACTTTAGGTCATCGATGGTAGACAATGTGACACTGACTGCGTGTGGTCTCGCATTGTCATGGAGCAAAAGCACGCCAGTTGACACCAGACCACATCGTCTCTGCAGAATGGCTGGTTTCAGTTTTTCTCGCAAAAGGTTGGAGTAGGTGGAAATGTTTACATTATGACCTGTGGGCATGTAATGTTCAAGAATTGGTCCCTTGTGGTCCCAAAACAAAGTTAACATGACCTTTCTGGCACTCCGTTGAGCCCGCACCTTCTTCGGTCTGGGAGACGAAGGATGTCGCCATTCCATTGTTGTCCTCCTACGTTCTGGTTCATAGAAATTAACCTAACTTTCATCTCCAGGGAAAATACGATGAAGAAATGCCTCACCGTCAGCTTCATAACGGCGCAAAAGCTCCCTGCACACATCAACACGTCTCTCCTACATTTACGGTGTCAAACGTTTCGGAACCAACATCGCACACACTTCTCTCAACCTCAGTATGTCATTACTGATATGGTGAGCTGACCCTACACTTATTTCCATCTGGAAAGCAATTTCACTGACAGTAATACGCCCGTTCTCCCGTATCAATTCCTCCACTTGAGCAATATTGCTTTCCGTGACTGCAGTGACAGAGCGACCTGGACGCGGAGAATTTTCAATACTGGTTATGCCCTGTTTGAACTTCTCAGCCCACTCTTACACTTGTGATCGACTCATACAGTTGTCACCGTACTTAACTGTCATGCGGCGATGAATTTCTATCGGTTTCACGCCTTCACTCAACAAAAATCTCACAACACTTCGCTGATCCAGCTTGGAGCACTCCTGTAAGGGTGCCGCCATCTTGTGTAAATGTTTCCCAGCGTCCCGTGCGCGAGGTAGGCGTGCCAGCCCCAGCTATGAATAGCTCACAGATGCCTTTACAAAATAACAAACGTATAACAATCACGGTCGTATACTAGATATTTATACTACTTTTCCGGTTATTTATTGAATGCACCTTGTATTGTATTTATATGTTCATGTATGTATATATATATATATATATATATATATATATATATATATTTGTGTGTGTGTGTACATATAATTACAAATTCGTTATTTCCTATGTGCGCCCAATCAATTTGTTTAATTTGTGACGGTCCTGTGGATCCTCACAATATAATTAATTATATGTTTATTGAAATTATTAATTTCATATTATACAAATCACTTTATATTAACGGTTCAAATAAATGTATAATTATTACTTTGTACAACGTTAATTATATTTTATGTTATTCATTGCACTATACGCTGTATAAACGAGATATTTGGAATTCTAACGTTGCTATAGCAACGAGAATCAATAGTCATTATGTGATAGTGTGTCTGACAAAAATGGAAATATAAGTACTAGTGAACTGCATATTGCTCAGTTATTTCAATAATATATAGACCCATAGAAGTTGTATCTTCACCTTCGCGTTTTAGTTTCAAATATTTATGAACGAAATATAATCGTGCAAATGATTGAATTGTGAACGTCACAGTATAATTGGTGGTCCAGTATTGTGGAACGTTATCAACACGATCTTGAGTGATGTGTTTTGCGTGTTAACTTACACCATTGTTCTCGTGAATCTAGTTTGTACATAAAGTTATATTATGTACGCATCAAGTAATCCTTATAATCTGAGATCCAAAACAAGTCTTACAGCTAGATCTATCAATTGTGGTGATGAACCTGATGAATCACAAAATAAGAATGGTGCCATGAATATGGTGAAGTGCTGCAAATATCCCGATAAGGAAAGGTTGGTAGCTTGTGAAAATTGTGGCCATTGGTATCATTTACAATGTTTGGGTTTGTCCGATAAGCATTGGGAGTTATACCAGTTAAATGAAAATTATTTCTGTACAGATTGTGATCCATCTTATGATCCGTTCAGTATTGAAGCTTTTGTGCAATGGAAAAGAAGTCAAGAAAATGTTCAAGAAATTGACATTCGTCCTTCTGTGTTGGCAGAGACGTCAACGGGGCAAAGTAATGTTCCTTTTCAAATGTTTGATCTGCTGGCAGAGTTAAGAAAAATCAGCGAGTCACAACAGATGGAATTTACAAAAATTAGGGAAACTCAATATTCTATGAAGCAAACTCAAGATTCTATGAGGCAAACTCAAGAGTCTCAACAGCTTGAGTTTACAAAAATGAGGCAAACTCAAGAGTCTCAACAGCTTGAGTTTACAAAAATGAGGCAAACTCAAGATTCTATGAGGCAAACTCAAGAGTCTCAACAGCTTGAGTTTACAAAAATGAGGCAAACTCAAGAGTTTCATCAGCTTGAGTTTACAAAAATCAGGGAATCTCAACAGGAAATTCAAAATTCACAGCAACTACTCAAACTTGACTTCCACGAATTGAGTACATCGTTACGAAAGGAATTAGCTGAAGTTGCCGAGTCCTGCAAATTAGCAACACGTTCATTACATCAGGAAATGGAAAGAGAAGTGCAAGCACTAACAGAGAAAATCGAGGAAGTCAACACTACTTGTACAGAGAATTCTCATAAACTTGCTGGGTTGAATGATCAGATTACAGAATGCCAGAACAATGTTTCAGGGTTGTCTCGGCAAGTTCAAAGACTTGAAGTCGTTGTGAGCAAGGATGAAATAACTAAGCGCGTGGAAGCATGTGAGGAAAATATTACTAAGTTAACATCTAATATTTCGACTAATGTTGAATCAAGTAATCCTGTACAAGTTTACAGTTCTCATGTGAATAGTAACTGTCAACCTGGTATTCCTGCACGGAACCTAACCTCTCCTAAATCATCTGATTCTTCAGCGTGTGATGTTTCTGATGATGAACATAATCGCATTGCTTGACAAAGACACAAACGTTCTAGAAATAATCGAGTGACAACTAGTAATACTAACAAGTTATGTCAATCAACCCGTTATTTATATTCTGATGGTTCTGGTCAGGAAAGAAAGAGGCAAGTAAACCAAAAGTCAGCAAATCCGCAGAATCATCGATGTGACTATCCTGACAATTGTATGCGTTCGCTTACTCAGGAACCTCGACGGTTGGTAAGATTGAATGAACTTACTGTTCTTCCTAAATATTCTGGAGATCCTGAAAAATCAAGCCCACGTAAGTTTATTAAAACTTTAACGTCCTACTTAGACTTACTGCAAGTTCCTGACATGCAAAGGCTTGAATGTATTACTAATTGTTTTCAAGGACCTGCAGAAGGTTGGTATAATACTCATGTCGATTCGTTTACATCGTACAAACAGTTTGTTGACGAATTTCTGAATCACTACACGTCTTATTCGTTAACTCAGGCTCAATTATCTGAACTTAGAAGTCGTAAATATGATCCTAAATCGACGAGTAGTATGGAAGTTTTTGCTATTAGTACGCATTCAGCATATTATAATTTAGTTGATCGTCCGAATGATGCAGAAGTTATTGATATTTTAATCAATCAGTTGCCCACATCTATTGCACAAACAATATTAGCTGCTAGATTAGTTAAAATGGATGATGTAATTGCTTTACTAAAGAGGTTGGATTTAGTGAATTCAAGATCAAACAAGAGTTTTAATGTTCATGATAATGTACGTGAAAAAAATTTCCGACATGATGGGAATAATTCTAAAAGTTTTACCGACAATAATAGTGCAAGGGCAAAACTGAGAGTTCAAAGTGTTGCTAAAAGTTCATCGTTTGTGAACGATGATGAACCTAATGGAAATCAAGGTTTAAGACGTAACGTAAGACATAATGATAGTGTTCATTTTGTTTCTTCTAGCGATGAAAATAAAAGAATTAAGATTCCACGTACAGATGTTCCATTTGTTGCTGAAAACCAACAATCAAACTCCAGCCAGAAGACGATGATATTTAATAGAAATAATAATTTTGGGAAACCTAACCTAACTAACAGACCATATAATCGTTACGGACGTAATGGTGCAGGAACTCAAAATTTCCGGCAAAATAGAAGTCCACAAAGCTCACGATACTTCAACAATAATGGTAGATTTATGAGCAACAGTTTCAATGCCAGAAACGAGCAAGAACAACAGCAATTTACACTGCGTCCTAACTCTCAGTTCTCTAACAATAATGTCCACTCATTCCAACCATGCAGTGTATGTGCCAATTGCGGATATTCGTTTTCTCAGTTGTCAACGGGAAACAGTTGCAATGCAACTGCAGTGGCGAATACTCCATTAAATGAAAATGCTCCATCTTTCGATTCAAGAGAAACTTCTTGTAAACAGTTCATTTCTTCTGCCCCTGAAGCAACATTAAACGAACGTCGCGGGTGAACGTGGACCAGTTTGCTCGCACCAACATAATGGAGGGTCCGTCTAAATCATGTCGTAGTAATAATATAGGCACAACTTGTCAGTATGCTGTATTAAGTAATTCCGTTTTATCTGAAGTTGATCATTGTTATCCACTTTCAATATTTTTTCAATTAGATTGGTATGAAGATGAACCTACTTGGATTTTAAATGATACTGGTATACCTACTCCCATTACTGATCAACCTTTGATCACAGGAACAGTTTGCGGTATTACCATACAGTGTGTCATCGACAGTGGAAGCCAGTGTAATTTAGTGAGTTATGAATTATGGTGCAGTATAAAATCAATTATTCCGAGTGCCAAACTGGATACAGTGGATCAACTTAAGTTATTGCCGTTTGAGGACATCAGAAGTTTCGTGTTGCTGGTCGGAAGATTATAAGTATTTCAATTAACTCGGAAGTGTTTTCTTTGGAGATGTTTGTATTGAAGCAACTGCATGCTGAATTAATTCTCGGAATACCATTTTTGAGGCAATACAAAGCTGTACTCGATTTTAGAAGAAATGAAATTAGTTTGATGGCGTCTACAGGTTCCGAATTGGTTCAGCCATTGAACTCTAGCAAAAGCACAACTGATAGGAATCGCTGCCAGATGCAGGAAGTTACTATAGTCAAAGAAGCAGAAAATGTACTTGTCGTATCTCTAGATCAGATCACAACGAAGGTGCGGTCGTGTGAATCACTCAACACGGAGCAGCAGTCTCAGCTTGAGAATCTAATAATAGAATATCATAGGTTGTTCTCTGATCGACACCGATCTGCATTCGTAGAACCTTATCAAATTGAACTAGACACAAAGGAACCAATCAAGGCACCTATATATCCGGTACCGTTCGCCAAAAGAGCAGCGTTAGAAAGGGAACTAGAGAAATGGAAGGCCTGGGGAATAATTAAAGAGATGTCTTCGCCTTATTTAAACCCAGTACATATCGTTCCAAAATCTAACGGTGAGTGGCGTCCAGTAGTAGATTTTCGTCGCCTAAACCAACATGTAATTTCACCACTTACCCATGTTGAACCTATAAACGAGCTACTTCAACATTTTAAGGGTGCAAGATATTTTTCTTCGATTGATCTCTCCTGTGGATATTTTCAAATACCACTTACGCCCGACTCATATAAGTACACAGCTTTTTCGTATCGAGGACGACATCACGTGTTTTGTTACTTGCCATTTGGTATAAAATCAGCTGTTTCTGTTTTTGTTGAAAGAATGAATAAGGTGTTTGGACCAGAGACTCATTCATTTCTGATGATATATGTGGATGACATTTTAATATTTAACCCAACAATAGAGAAACATTTTGAACATCTTGATTATGTTCTACAGACATTGCAGAAGACGAACATGTCCATAAAATTTGCCAAATGCAAATTTTTCCAAACGGAAATTACGTTTTTGGGTCATGTGGTGTCTGGTTCCGAGATTAAGGTCGATCATGATAAAGACTCAGCTATTCTACAGTTTCCTGTTCCTCAAAACAAAAAGTCACTTCGCAAATTTTTAGGACTGGCAAATTGGAGGAATCGTTTTATACAGGGATTTTCAGATATCGCTAGTCCATTATATCATCTTTTACGCAAGAATGTGCCATTTTATTGGACACCTCAGTGTCAAGAAGCTTTCTTGTTATTAAAGAATGCTCTAATTTCAGCACCAGCATTGAGTCAACCCGACTTTGAGTTGAGGTTTTGTGTTTCTGTTGATGCAAGCCAGAAAGGATTGGGTTGTGTACTTTGGCAAGTTGATAATGATGAAATTCGTGTCATACAATACGGCAGTCGTGCTCTTAGGGGAGCAGAGATTACATATAGTACACACGAATTGGAATGTTTAGCTATATTATTTGCTCTGGAGAAATTTGCTATATATCTTAAAGGAACTGATTTCAACTTATATTCAGATCATAAGTCGTTATCTTGGCTTAAAACTGCACAATCACTTAATTCTCGTCTTACGAGATGGGCTCTCAAACTGCAGTGTTTTGATTTCACGTTATATCATGTACCAGGAGTTTCGAATAATATTGCTGATACGTTGAGCAGATTTCCGCCTTGTACTACTTATTCTGCTCTTGACGATAAATTATATATCAATCAAGTAATTGTGGAAGATTCACAAGATGATACTTCTTCTATTTGGTTAAAAGCTCAACGAGCAGATGAAAAATGCAATAATATAATTTCTCACCTGGAAGATAGTACAACTGATAAAAACTTTTCAAAGTATCTTCTTCACAACAAAATTCTTTTTCATAAACCCAATTCAAATGAAATTTGTAAACTTGTAGTGCCACGTGAGCTTATACCTTTGGTATTACACAAAATGCATGATTTAAATGGACATTTTGGTTATCAGAAGGTTTTAGCAGCTTGTAGAAGGGCATATTTTTGGCCGTACATGAGAAAATCAATTAGAAATTGCCTGAAAGATTGCTTAGAATGTGCACGAACAAAGATTGTAGGTCGGCCGTTGCGGAGAGATGAATATCACGTCGTTTCTCACCAACCTCACGATTTCCTCTCTATTGATTTAATCGGAAAATTACCAAGATCACGTACATATGAATATCTCCTCACAATTGTAGACGTTATGTCAAAGTTTGTTATGATTTATCCGTTAAGAAAAGCGACTGCCAGGGAAATTATCAATCGTTTTGAAGAACATTATTTTAAACATTACTCTGTATGTAATGTATTATTATCAGATTGTGGAAGCCAATTTACATCAAATGAGTGGAAAGCCTACATGGATTCAAGGAAAATTAAGCATATTACTACCACTACATACAATCCGAAATCTAATCCTATTGAGAGGTACAATAAGGAGATTGTTAGGTTACTGCGATTATTCTGCAATGATAATCACACCAGTTGGTATCCAAAAATAAATTCTATTATTCAGTTATTAAATCATTCATGCTCTTCAGTTACCGGATTATCTCCTAGTGAACTTTTCTTACATGAAGATATGAAGGACTCAATATTTGAAGAAATCAGCTGGCCAGAACAAATTAAATCTTTGCCATGGAAACGCAAATTGTTTTTAGCAGAAATCAGGATTAGACAATCTAGAAGAAGTAGAAAGATTAAGAATGCATTGAACTCGATCAAACTTCAAACAGGAGATTTGGTTATGATAAAAAAATAGGCAAGTTAGTTCTAAAATTAACAGCCAGATTCATAAATTGTTCAACTTGTATATTGGGCCATTCATTGTCAAGGAAATTAAGGACAATAATGCAATTCTTTACACAATGAACCAGCAATATTATGACAAAGTGAACTTTTCAAATCTTCGAGTGTTTAACTGTTCGGAAGAAAAGAGGAATCAACTCTTGTCTGAAAATTAAATTTATGACAGTATATACTGAAAAATTGAAACCATTCTGTTTATTATTTTGTACAATTGAATGTTCTATTATGGTCCGATTTGTAATTACCTGTTAGCCACTAATCTGTTTATGTGCACATTGTTGTCGAATGTCAGATAATATTGTGCATTTGTAACTTTGTTTTAGTTATGTTGATAAACATCTGACTGATTTTTAAATGAAAACTCCTCCTTGCTGTTTCGTAGTTTTAATTTTGCCGGAGGAGGGGAATGTTGTGACGGTCCTGTGGATCCTCACAATATAATTAATTATATGTTTATTGAAATTATTAATTTCATATTATACAAATCACTTTATATTAACGGTTCAAATAAATGTATAATTATTACTTTGTACAACGTTAATTATATTTTATGTTATTCATTGCACTATACGCTGTATAAACGAGATATTTGGAATTCTAACGTTGCTATAGCAACGAGAATCAATAGTCATTATGTGATAGTGTGTCTGACAAAAATGGAAATATAAGTACTAGTGAACTGCATATTGCTCAGTTATTTCAATAATATATAGACCCATAGAAGTTGTATCTTCACCTTCGCGTTTTAGTTTCAAATATTTATGAACGAAATATAATCGTGCAAATGATTGAATTGTGAACGTCACAAATTATGTTGTATTTTGACTTTGTTACATCCTACATTCAGCCCATATAAAGGTACACTTAGTCAAATTACAATATGTAGTGAGCAAACAAAATACGAGGTTATTGTTGATGAATTTTCAGCCCACTTTATGCACACGTAAGTGTGAATCGGGACTTGACCTACAGTTTAAAGTGGGATCCGAAACACAACGTGCCTCTACCGGGCATGGAAGCTGGGAGCTCTTGATTACAAGGTGACGAAGATGCCACTACACCATATGCCTCCTTGATGGCGTAGTAATCAAGGGGGCCCGGGTTCGATATCCGGTGGAGGCACAGTGGTTCGGAACCCACTTGAAACTTTAGGTCCAGCCCCGATTAGCCTTTCTGTTCATAAAGTGGACTTAAAAACAACAACTCAATTCATCGGGGAAGCATGTGGATAAGGGCTGAACAGAATCTTTATGCAAGTCTATACAGTAAGTGATGCAAATTACAGCGTGTATCAAAAAGAATCATCCGATTTCCAAAGGCAATATTTAGGAAACCAATAAACATAGGAGCTTGCGGTAAATTGTAAAATATATGTTGGCATATAAAGTTTTACTTATAATAAGTTTTACATTGAGCACCACCCCACTGGCATCTTCTTAACAATGAGCTTCCTCAACAATGGATCGGCTGTAGGTGATCTACCGATTTGACATGACACCATTGCCAAGCGATATCGCCAGATCTCACAGTCTCCGATTTCTTGTGGGGGTTTGTGAAAGACTCAGTGTATGTGCCCCCTTCCAAGGACTGTGGACGATCTTTGAAACCGCATAACCGCAGCAGAGATTGAAGCAACACCAGACATGTTCGCTCAAGTATGGGGGATGAATTTGACTATCGTGTGGATGTATGCCGTGCATCCAAAGGTGGGTATATTGAGCATTTGTAAAAATTATGTAAGTAAAACTTTATATTCTCACAAGCAGTTTACAATTTACTGCAAGGTTCTATGTTCATTGGTTTCCTAAATATAGACTTTTGAAATCCGATGATTCTTTTTGATGCACACTGTATATTTGAGGCAAGGAGGTAAGTCGAACAACTTCATCCGAACTACGTACAGTCACAGGCAATACAAATGTAACACCTAGATCCTGAAATACTCGCTTCCCTGCAAGCCGTTGTGTGTGTTGCCTAACACTACGGCGGTGGTAGAAATTACCATTCAAAATTTGCTATTAAAATCCACGTATCTCCTAGAGTTAGGCAACACACATAGCGCCTTGGAGCAAAGCTATTATTTCAGGATCTAGGTGTCCCATTTTTATTGTCGGTGACTGTACATACTGAGGTAAAACTGACTCCATAGCATAAAATAAATATTACTGGCAACCCTGCGCGGTTCCGTGTATCTGGAAAATACGTAAATTGTCCTTTGTACGTACATAGGTTCGTACTGAATACGAGATCTCAACGGTCCAAATATTATAAAGGAAAGTTGTTTAATTTGATATCCTCTATACGTGCGAAAATTTATCGGTTGGATGGACGACTTGTTCTGAAGGCCTTCACCACAGTAATCCCTTGGGTTCTGAGATAGCCCAATGTGTCAATGTGAACATTTGTTTTTCTCTTCTGAGTTCAGAACCTTAAAATTTCACGGATTGGCAATTTCGAATGAACAAGTGAATGAAAAAAGATATATTGTTCAGTCCTCGGTAACTGTATAAATATCCTTGTTATGATAGCAGAGCCTTGACTGTTGAGGCAAATATACGTGCGTGATGAGCGTTGTCATGCATGAAAAATATGCACATTAATTGTTACACAAAAAAAAAAAGACAAAAAAAACTTTAAACGTGTTTTTCGTATGCATACAATTCAAGTATTCCCTAACCCCCAAACTATGCATTTTATACATTACTAAATTCAACAGTGAGGGGCCTTTTGGTAAGTGGAACACAAAAAGGAATATGAATTAACTTTTTATGCAAAACCAATTAAGATATGCAAAAAATAGCGATGTGAAAAAGCTGGAAGCGTCAGTGATTACAAAGCACGTTTTATTACGAACTCTCTCTTTCTCTCTCTCTCTCTCTCTCTGTATATGTATATGTATGTGTGTAATATATATATATATATATATATATATACGTATATATATATATATACACTATATATTATATATACTATATATTATATATACTATATATATATATATATATATATATATCTGTGTATATCTATCTATCTCACTTCTTCTCTCCCTTTCTTTCTAAAATACAGTTAAGGACAATATTATTGAACTTCTGAACTTCAAATATCAAATACTTGGATGGACTTAAGGTCACATATTTCTACATATTTGAGTTGAAGAGTAGGCGTTCTCATTCATTATAAGTGCTTTTTGACAATGAATGTGAACTTATTTCAATTCTCTTTTTACAGTGCACAGTTATACTGTACTAGCACTTTAGTTTATACATAAAAGTGGGCTAACGATTAACAAACTATTTATACTCTTTTGATCGAAATTCACATTTGCGGAGAATCGTCAGTTGAAATCATTCTCACAAGAAGAGCTTGTGCTAACGACTGTGCGAATTTAAACAATTGATGAAAACACAATTTGCACCATTGTAAGAAAAAAAATATTTTATACAATGTCCCAATTCAGACCCTCAAATATGTCGAATACCAGATTTCAGTCAGTACAACGTAAACAAAGATCCTTCAATGTAGGGAAAGCTAAAGGAACTTTAAAAAATCTGAAATATGCAAAAATTGCAGAAGAGCCATTTTTTAGCACGATAAAGCAAAATAGGAATTTATAGGCACTATAAAAATGTGTTTTCGAACTACAAACACCATGAAACGAACTTTATACATTAAAGCCTATGTTTTACTACAAAGGAATATAAAAGGCAAATAGGCAAAATTCCGCACCCTAGTCATTAGTATTATTCTAACTCGTTGCTTCGCCCTCTGAAACGGCTGGAACGGATGTAGTCTGTGCAGTTCCTTTTCGGTTGATTTATTTGGTTTATTTTACTTCGCTTTTCTGCCATTTTTAGCTAATCGCGAAGATGAGGATGAGCGATGATATGATGATTTTGATGAAAGGGCACTCACAGAGAACATCCATGCCCAGGCTGGGATTCGAATCCGGGACCGCTGGCGTTGTGGCGCGGTGTGCTAACCACTCCGCCACGGAGGTGGGCCAGTTCCTTTTCGAGTTATACATACGCGATACAGAAACGCATAGTGAGAATTTTGATTATTAGGTAATATTTACTTTCATGAAATATCGAAGCGAAAGTTGTAATTCAACAATGAATGATCTTGCAAGAAAATACCCAGCTTGTAAAGGATGGAAGAAACAAATATGAGGTGTGTAAGGTGGCTGTCACTTTCCCCTGCTGTTGAAAGAGTGCTAGAAATGTTCGTGGCATTAAAATCATATTTCTTTATCCTATCTAAACTATCTAAAATTTTAATTCGGTTTTTGGAAATAAGTTAAAGCAAATCCTAGTTATTCCATTTGCATTCACTTGTGAGGATACAGTAAACCCTCGTTAACACAAACTCGCTTAAGACGAACACTCGGTTAACATGAACAAAATGTTGGTCCCGGCAGGGATGTATTATATCTTATAGAAAGTTTTATCGGTTAACGCGAATTTCGGTTACCACGAAGTGTTTTTTAGTCCGTTGCGTCATTAGATCTCATTTAACACGAACTTTCAAGTTTTTCATTTCTTTCTGTTGTTCCTCTGTCGTTCCTCGGCTAGGTATGTAAGAAATCGCTCAACAATCTCTATCATCTTGTCAACAATCAACTTATACAGTATTGTAACCAACAGATTCAGATCAACAATGTGTTCAGATGTGTTTGTCTATTCTTTAAAACATAGCCAGTACGAGTAACATCAAGATTAAAACTTGGGTGCAATTGCTCGACAATCGCGATAATCGCGTCAACTGTATTTAACCAACAAATTCAGTTGTGTGTTCAGATGTGTTTTTCTATTCTTTAAAACGTAACCAGGACGAGTAACATCAAGTTGCAAGCAGTAAGACGGGAGTCATGGCCAAGAGGAAGCAGACAGCCATAGATCTGCAAACAAAACTGAAAATCCTAGAGGAAGTAGACCGTGGTTCATTGAACAAATCGACAATTGCTGAACAGTATGGAATTGCCAAATCTACATTATCTACAATACTTAAATACATAATACGTATTGTAAATGGTTAATGTGTAGAAAGAACTGTATTTCAATAATACAATTTGAGTCCCCAGTCAGCACGATTTTTTTTTAACACGAACTATTGATTTTTCTGTCCCTTGGAATTCATGTTAACGAGGGTTTACTGTATTTCATTCTAATATCTAAGAATTAGAAAAGGGGTAAAAATGCTGTGCTTCGAATTGTAGATAATCTTTGTAATTTGTTAAATAACAGATTATAAGATTCTTTTTTTTTGCTTAAAGGTAAGAGGAAGTTATTGAAAGAGACCACCTGAAAAGTATATGTAAGATTTTTTTAATATTGATTAAGTTATGAGTAATAGCAAATGTTTTGCCATTTTTTTGCGGTGTCCTCTTTTTTTATGGCTTTGTCCTCCTTTTCGCCATGCTCTGTCCTCTTTTTTGAGAGTATGTATCTGGTCATCCTAGTCCTAGGTTCGAATTCCCGTTAAATAATTGACATATATGTGTATATGTCCCGTAATCTATTTCATCTTTCATCCATATTTTCGTGATCAAGTTAGAGAGGTTTAAAAGAGATTAAAATAACAAAAAAATAACAATGGAATGGTAGAGAGGGAAAATTTTCGGTGCATACTCGTAACCGACAGCTAATTTAGCCATCAGTCAAGATCTGTGACGTCACACACTTTGGTCTATACCTGGAAGATTGACAAAGTAATTTACTCGCAGCAGCAAATTTGAAAGTTCGTAAAACCCATCGCCCATAAATATGAGCATTTTACTGCATATTTTCACGGATAGATGGCAGCAAAAAAAATTCGTAGCGTGCCTCTCGTTTTCCAACCGCCGTACCGTGTATTCCTTGAAGCGCTTTTGCCGTATTTCCTTTGTCGTTTGCGAATTTCACCTCTTTAGGCGTCCCAAAGTGTCTGTTCCGCTTTCTCGAGACGTTTCTGAGGGAAGAAAGATAGCAACGAGGGCAAATGGCGTGAACGCCAAATGCCGGCCAGCGAGGGAACAAATGATGCTGCTGCTACGAAGCGACGTTGTATCTCCTTCAGACCAGAGATCCGTTAAAAAAGGACGAACAGGAAATAGAAAAGCTCGGAGACCTGTAAACTTCCAGTCCAAAACCTTCTGGCCATTCCGCGAAGAAGAAAAAAAGGACCTTTGAATGCAAAGCAGTGTTGCCAACGTGTACAGTGACGTCTACGTTTGCAGTGTTGAAATAATTATTAATGTGTTGATCCTTACGGTATATTTATTAAAGTTGCAGGCGATTTTCTATTTCTAAAAAGCAATTTTGCTATAACTTCTACAGTTAGGAGATATACATTCTTCTCACAAAAATATTTTCATGACGATAGTACAATGAATGCTCTCATCTTCAAATTAAATTGTAATAATCTCAATTATTGCTTGGAAAATACAAAGGTTCTCAGAGAGGAGAAATTATTAATTTTCCAGTTGGGAATTTAGAAATTTCTAGCCTGGAAATAAAAAATTCAGGTCGTGTAAATTTGTTGGCTCTCCCCCCTCCCTCCCCCTTCAATTCGTACACTGTTCCTACGTTATTAGATTTTAGCTTTAGATGATAAAATGAATAGGAAGAACTATGCTAACAATGATTATTATGAGTTCTCACGTTGAGTTGTCACTGTACAGTCACCGTCAATAAAAATGGGACACCTAGATCCTGAAATGCTCGCTTCCTTGCTAAGCGCTGTGTGTGCGTTGCCTAACTCGACGGCGCTAAGTAGGTTTTAATAGCAAATTTTCAATGGCAACTTCTACCACAACCTGTTAGGTTTTTATTGCCGGTGACTGTACATCACCGACAAACTTTCACAGAGTGCAAAGTATAATTACCAGCAATATAACTGAAACACTTGTATCCTGGTATGATTGTTTCCCTGCCTACATAACCTTGTCTGATTAAAGCTATGGTCGAACCTGCAATTCTAATATTTTTAATGCGAGTTACTGTACGTACAAAGTGACTGTACATGAAAGAGAGACACTAAGAACTCAGAGGCAACATTTTAAACATCTGTGTGTGCTTCAATATAGGCTGCTATAAGTTATAGTACGGTGAGGATAAGTTGTGTAACCAATCAAGACTAGAACGGTCTCCGATGTGTGAATGGATATAGGTAAAGGTCAGATATTCAATCTCTAATGCAATAGCATCATTAATTTGATCGATTGATTTACCTTACTTCGCTTTCTGCCACTTTTGGCTAATCACGAAGATGAAGATCAAATTAATGAGAGAACAATGATAAACGCACATAGACAGGGCACAAGACAAGTCTCATGGAGGATTCTACTGTCTGTGAATCTAGTCGCCAGAGCCTCGTTAGTCTGCAAAATGCAGTCCAGGACGTACTACGTGAAATAGAGGTTGACATTTAGGTATCTGCAGAAAGTGTAACCTATTACCTCCCCCCCAAATATCATCTGTTACGATAATTAGCATACATGTATGGCTGGTGATTGGTGATTGTTTTGAAGAAAAGTGGTTTTTAAGACCTGTCACTTTTTCCTGGCGGCATCTCTCCTCTCCCACAGCGTACTACCGCTTTTTTTATTATTGTTGTCAGACATAAAGAAAAGCACTGGCAACCCTGAATCTAAGCTGAGAAGTTGTATTCACACAGAATAAAAATAGACAATTTGTAGGAATTCGTATCCTACAAAAGAAGCTTCAGAGAAAAACCTCATCATGAAAAATTGTTCATCTTGAACTCCTGTATACACTAAAATTTCGTCCGGGTTTAACGGGGACACCCTATACATATGGGACAATCCATTGTAACGGGTGAAACACGCGGACTACATTTGTGATATTCAAGTAACTATTCTGCTGATAGTTCATAAACATTTTTCTTACATTTTCTGTGCAATGAAATATGAACACTCTTGATTATACATAACTACCCTGAAAATACTTTTCAGATTTGTAGCTATAAGTGAACAATTTTGCGTCACGGGTTGGACAGACGAAACACTGCCTCTTCACTTAATAAGAAATTTATTTTAATTTCTGTGAATTGTGTAAGCCCATAGTGTAATATTGCTCATGAATGACGGATGGAGACTCAACAGACAGGTGACTCTGGAAGGTTCTGCCATTGACTGGGCTTCTGCGCTGGTCGAGCGAGAAGTTTAGCGTGGCAGATCCTTGCCGACAACGAGAGACTTCTGACGTACTGGACACTGGCTGGACAGGCTGAGTATATTGCATTACAGTCTATCGCCCTTCATAGGCCCTCATGGCCGGGTGTAATTTACCTAAAGTCTATTGATTTATTTTGAGTTCTTAAAAGTGCAAGAAAAGGAAATTGTTTTAGTTTAGATTTTTTGGTGGATTGCTCCGGGTCATGTTGGCTGTGGGGGGTTTTGGGCTGGGTTGCGATTTGCTCTGGCTCGTGTAGCCTTTACTTACTGACTGCTGACTATCAAATGGGACAAATTAAACTAGGTTAACTGGGAGATAATCCATAGACATTTCTGTTGAATTAATTGTATTTGGAAAGTATAAGTACTAATATGTATTGTAATAAATATTGGGTTAACGAATATTAAGTTCCAATTATATACTTTAAGTACCTAATATATGATCATCCACTGCGCCGATAAGACAATCCTCGTCTCACTTCTTTGGTATTAAAGGGGAAACAAGAGACGTAGAGGATTATAATTGGCATATGATGAAAAATAAATTATTTAAGACAAAGAGAGAAGGTAATTGATCTTTTAATATTCTAATGGAGTTGAGGGGGGAATGTAACAGTTAAAGGAGAAATTAATTGTTTTTTTGTGTCACGGATGGGACACAATACAAAACACAATTAAATCAAAAAGTTAAAATAAACGAACAATATGTAAAATACCTTCTACCTTAATTATGTATAATACTTGAATTGTTATGTAAATGATAACTTTATATTGTTTACTCACAGGGTAGAATAATGTTACACCATTACATTTACTTTTAAAAATTGAGTTTCGGGGGCACTTTCTCACGGAATGCTCCATATATATTATGACCTTGTATTAGTTTTAGAATACATGTCTGCGTCAAGGATTAACAAAGATTATTCGAGATACCCTTGACCCCCTCCCCCCCTCCCCAGCCATCATTAAAAAGCAATTTATGGAAATATTGAAAACATATTGTGAAATGTCCTTCTACCCTTATTATCATGGAAAGCACCCGGAAGCCGATTTATAACGGAAAAACAATAATAATAGAAGGTTCTGGCAACCCTGCACCACTGATCAACTCGAACTTAAAAGAAACTCGGAGCAGCAGAAGAAGATTGGGCAAATATTAGACCGAGAATTCATTGTTTGCAGAAGTTGAAAGAAAGCACGGTTACAAAATAAAAGCAAACGTGAAATCAATTTTCGTTTCTCTCTGAAACTGCACCATGAGAATAGAACCAATTGTTTTATGCTGTTGTTAAGATGTGGTTTACGAATTTGATATCTTCATTCCATCCTTTTCTGTTCTCTGGTCAGAGAGTTAAGTGTACCATACAAGAAGCGAAATTTTTGTTTACCAAGTTCAGTAACTGTGAATGATACGCAGTATTACTATGTCGATCTCTTGGAAGAGATAACTCGTCCGAAAACGTTTACATTCAAACAAAACTCTAAAGACTGGCCCAAAGTGTGGCACTCGTACAGTGGGATGCATAAACATTGCCAAGCAAATCGTCCATCACCATATTTGTTATATTTGTTTGGCGCAAAGAGCGTTTCGAGAATTAAAGCAAAACGCAAAACAAGCAGCTGGTAATCTCTGCATCAGAATTCCCTAGAATCACGTGGGATGCACGAGAAAAATTAATGAAAGTTGTCATGGTCAATTTGCCGATCAATACTTGTGCATTTCACTGTACGTATAGTCACCGGCAATAAAAAAAAACAAGACACCTAGATCCTAAAATACTCGCTTACCTGTAAGGCGTTGTGTGTGTTGTTGTACGGCGGGTGGTAGGAAATTGCCATTGAACATTTGCTATTAAAATCCACTTATCCTTTGCTTTCGTCTATATCTTTAGTTCTCGGTGGTCGAGGGCTTTGAGTGATCGACTCACAATCTCGCCACCAAAGGCCCTGGTTTCGATTCCACAGTTTGGTAATCGGCGTTCTCCTTTGCGAGTGTCAATTCATCAGTTTCATCCAATCATCGCTCGTCCTCATCTTCGAGTCTTCTATCGCATTTGTTACATTGTGGTAATATTGAAGAAAGCTTTGATATTTACGGTTAAAAAATTTTCAGCTTGGGATTACAACTTAACTCCCTTTCCAAGTTGTGTATTAAGCTTACAGGCTAAGTTTTTTATGTTCTCTTGGCATAAGTGCTGTAGAAGATAAATAAAATGGAAAGTTATATTTTCCCTACCGTTAAAGCAATTTGAAAATCGCAGAAACATCAGATATATTTGAAGCCCTTGGCAATGTAGACTCTTCATCTGCAAGTCTCTTTAATGTTGTGGTAAACATTATCGCATCGCGGTCTAACTCTCATCAATATTTACCTTGTTGCCTACGCGCCGTGGTAATTGGAAACTGTATGTTTTTGTTTTTTTTTATGAAGGAATCGTGGACTAATTGATGATGAGGACGTTCAAATGACATCCACAAGAAGCAGAGTAACTAAAGTTAGCTTTGAAAGTAACACGGTACCCTTGCTTCAACCGACAATGTCCAATTTGTTACTTTACTATAAACGTACTCGGAACGGTTTGATTTTTTGTTATTTAACGTCGCTTCTCTGCCAGTTTTGGCTAATCGCGACGATGAGGAAGAGTGATGATAGGATAAATTTGATGAAGGGACACTCACAAAGAACACACGTGCCATGTCGGGATTCGAACTCCGGATCCCTTGCGTAGCAGCGCGCTGTGAAAACAACTGTACTTGGAACGAGGTCCAACTTACAAGAACGAATTTCACGTGTAATGTAGGGTTTAAAACTGAAGAGGAAACTAGTATACTAAAGGTCGCGATAGAAAATTGCCATATGATAGACAATCGCCGCAACGGAGCGAGAATTTTGAATTCAAACCCTGACGTGATCATTGATTGGTGTGAGATGAGACCGAGATTATGCTTAATCAATTCTGGTCTCGTATTGTTTCGGAGGAGGCATTGGAAAATTATCGCCATAGCCTCGTTAGCTCAAGATCGGCACAAATTGGAAGACGCTCTGATGAGTCTTAACACGCCACAGGATCACAGTGCTGATATATTTTCAAGGGAATTATTTCGAACTAGGTGGAGAACTTAAGGTTACAGCAGAACTCTTTCTTTTTCATCTGCGCGCTGGTGAAGCATTCGCATATGAAATTCATGGTTCGTTATTTTTGCATTGGCCGCAAGGGAAATCAGTTTAACGTTGTCATTTTCAAAAACTAAATGCATTGTTTTTGTATCCTGAAAACTTTCAAGATTTACACTGAAACACCCTGTATATCAAATTGTAAACTTGTTTAAATTCATCCTTGAAGTTAAATTGTTGGTTTGGCATATTTATGCATTACGATTGTAACAGTTGAAGATAATATGGACATGGGTAAAATTACAATCGCTAACATTCATGTCGTCGCTGGAATTAGCTCTAGGCATCAGAGGTGTGCGTGCCGAAATTGGGGTTAGTGAAGGTCATACCCCTTTCCCTTCTCGGTCTCGTCTCGATTAGTAAACATCTGTCACGTTCTCGTCTCGAAATAATATGTGCAACACATGGAGAGTATCACCGCACAAACTTTTCTTAATGATGTCTTCCTGTATGACGCTTCATTTCGACACTCGCAAAACTGAAAATTATCCTGGATATATGCAACCACGCTGCACGAATTCACAGTTTCCACTTATGAATTAACTTCGCAATTACGATAAATATAATATAGCAGATGTCCGCATGACGTGTCTCAAAATGTCGCACAGTACAGGAAATTTGGATAAAGAATATTTACCAAATATAGTCTCGAAAAGATGAAGAGTTACGAACACTAAGCCTTCATCTCGTCTAGGTTTTTACAGGATCTACTCCAGAAAAGAATTTTGTGAATTTTCAGGGCACGCCTCTGCCCGCACTGAAAAAACATTGGTGTTAAAGCGACATAAGAAGAGGTCTCAGGAGATCCACACGACTTTTGTTTAATGGCGTTGATTACAAACATTTGCCTGTGTTATTTTAACACCACTGAGGTTAAACGTTGGCCGAAATGTTGCGTGGACCTTCTGGGTGCAAGGTCTTGTTTTCGCAACGCATTAACCGACTGGTGATTGGTACAATTCATGTTCGTGTTAGCTCTGCAATACAATATATATACGTATATAGAACGGATGATAGTGGTGAAGCAAAATTTTTGTGTGGAATCCACTGTTATGAACAAAGGGTAGTGAAGACTGGACCTCCAAGCGGACTAGGAAATATTGCATATGCCATTGCGGGAACTGAACCCCGAATTCCTTGGTTACAAGTCGATCTCGTACACTATTTGATGTTTTCATTGTGAAATTATGGAGAGAATGAAATAGTCAATATTTAAATCTTGACTGAGACTCAAATGCGAATGGCTTTGTTAACTTCGCGTCACGTTAGACTAAGCGGTATAACAGAGAAATCAGCTTATTGAGTTTGGTTGTAAAGCCACTTTATGCATAGAAAGAGTTAGTTGGACTCCGCGTAAAGTTCAAAGTGAGATCCGAACCACTATGAGCCTCCAGCGGATATCGACGCCGAGTTCCTTGATTACAAGGCGACGACGTTTCGGAAAGACCAGTCGACTAGCCTCGGCGTAGTGGTTAGCGCAATGCACTGTCAAGCCAAAGTCCGTTCTCGAGCATGACATTCATGTTTTTTCTATGGTTCTTCTTTCATCTACCATTGAAGATTGAACATTTTTTCCACTGCGACACGATCAGTCCTGTAGAGGTAAAGTGGGCACAAATAAAGGCATCCCTCTTAGCGTAGTAGCTAAGTCTGTCGACTTGTAATCAAGGAATCCCGGGTTTGATTCCCTGTGGAGGTACATTGTACGGTGCCTTTGGTCCACTTAAAACTGTAGATTCTGTCTTGATTAGGCAAACTGGCTAACTTGATTAGCCTTGCAACATAAAATAACTTTCTTTAAACTATTAAATTATATGGGAGCTCACGCGTAACCGAACGGTTAACGCTCTCGCCTTTTGCGTGAATGGTAACGGGTTCGATCCCGGTGGGGGCATCAAAATTTAGGTGCTGACCAGCACCGTGAAAACTGGAGAACTGCATGAAGGCAATAGTAGCAGACTCCGGTCTGAAAAGACAAAAAAACCGCGGCGATGGTTATCGATGCACTGAACACACGTCATCCAAAAAAAAACACTTGGGGGTCGTTGCTTTCAAAGGGATGTCGTGAAAGAGTTAGTTTAGAATAGAACTGAATTCATGGTATACTTCTCTTGTATGTAAATGACTACGGGGGGAACAGTAGCATGCCTAAGGAGGGGCTGATGGGGTCAAATCTCCCGCATGGGTCGGAGATGAGAACACTGGAAATATCGCACTGATTACTAGAACAAGAAAACCGATACCACTAGAACCGATACCGATGCCGATACTCTCGCCGATACCAATACCAATACTTGAAAATTCTAATAATTCATCAAATATATTGATTAACATTTGTGTGTAAGGTTTCCAGTCGAATTATATGAATCAATTTACCAAGAGTTTAGCTTTAAAATATTCAAGAATACATCGTCAAAAAAAATATTTTTCATACAAACTGGTGCAAAATAAAATGAAATTTCAAATTTTGCATACTTTCCAGGATAATTAGACTCCGAATTTATACCGGAAGAGTATCGGCTGGTATCGGTAAAAAAAATCCAACCGATACCACTGGTATCAGCTCTGCCCTAATATATACCACCACTTAATCAAATTGTTTGGAATTGATACTGACGGGGATGAATTCAAGCGAGAAAACCGTAATTGGAGCACCTGAAGCATCAAAGATACAATCACATTCACATTCTACCACTCAATCCAGTGGTAATCACTAAGTGACAATCAGATCCGGAGATACATTACGCTGCGCGCACACGCACAGAGAAGTAATCCGACGCCGGCATCCGAAACCACCGTGCGGAAGGTGTGAAACTTTGTACTCACCCTGTCCGTGTGCATTGAACATCCGCCGCGTCCTCTCACTGGAAACTCACAGCCGCCACTGATGCACCCGCTTCTCCGGCAGACTCCCGCGTTGCCGTGGCGACCAACGCCAAAACATCGCAGCCACCATGTCTCCCACGTGACGTCACTTGAGGGAAGAAAGGGGGGGGGTAGGGGCTGAATCTGGCAGGTACTTTGCATGAAGAGCCTTCCACAAGACCACAAGGAAAATCGTCGGAGGGGAAGGTCATCGTTTGGAATCGTCGGTCAGGTCTCAGTTTTCCGACGTTGGGAAAGAGCCAGGTTTTCAAAAGAGCCGCTGTCCAGAACGATGCTGGTTCGTGAAAAGTTTCAGCACTAGTCAACTCGAAGGTCCTTCACCATCCCTCTTGTTAGAGCCACCTTTTCTTCTTCTGCCTCTTTTTATGTCACTTTGGGTTGATCGCGACGGTGACAGTGAGTGACGTTTACATGAAACACTCGCACATCAGACTAAGACTCGAATCCAGCGCCTCTGGTGGTTACTGTGATGCAGTGGCGCAGGAACGGGGGGGGGGGTACAGGGGTACATTGTACCCCCGCAAATTTTTGAAGGGGGTACTGTACCCCCCTAAATCCGTAAATCGAGTTGTACCCCCTGTACCCCCCTTTGGTAATTTGACAGCAGACGGAAGGTGCTACTGTTAAAATTACCTATTATCAATTCGCCCAATAAAAAATGTATTATTGTTTATAAATTTTAAGCATTATAGTCCTTACCACAGAAATTCAAAACATTTAATTGTAAACTTATTATACTACATTGTGCTTGCTACTAGTTAGTTCATTGACCTAAGTTCTTGGAAACCTCTTTAACGAGATGAAAATTGTTTAAAATGTATGTGGAACGATGGAATCAGATTGACTCTCAGACAATTACGCTGCAGACGATTGATGCTTTGCGTAAGGGGGGGTACACATTTCTAAAGCAGTGGTCGCGTCGATTCGAAGATAAGATACAAATCTTCATCAGAAGAGTATATAACTGACCCCATTTTCTTCTGAATATTTATAATGGAATTTTCCGAAACGGAACACTTGTAAGACACGACAGACCAACTGGGGGGGGGAGAGTTTACAATGTACTCCTGTACCTCACCCATATTTTTCATAAATTTGTAAGATGGTGTTGGGAAAACTATACTTAAACCTATATATTAAGATATATTTTTTTAAAAAAAAATAGAGTGCCGATTAGCCTATCTGCGAATGAGGTAAATTTGGAATAAGTTTTCATAACTTCAGAGTGGAAACCGAAAGAAAAATAAGCACAAACAAGAACGAGAAGGACCTCACCACACAGGATACAAGATGAGGCTGTGACAATTCTCGACTCATCGCATCGCGATACCATTCCTAGGTGAAATGAAATCTTTCCTAGACATTTAAACAGGGTAAATTTGCGATTTTATCAGAGGGGGGACTATTTTTTACCTATGTATTAGGTATACTTATAATTGGACATAAATTGCTTAAAATCTAATTGTGATATCGAATGAAACACAAACACAACGCCATTTTATGTTAAACTCTAAAGTCAAATTGTAAGAAAATTACATTAGTCAGATGAATGCACGAGATAAATGAGACTCACTGCAGGTTCTATTGGTAGATTTTGGATTGGATTTACAAGGTAAGATGGGAATATTTGATTGATTGATTTGGTTTATTTTACTTCGCATTTCTGCCACTTTTGGCTAATCGCGAAGATGAGGATGAGTGATGATGATATGATGAAATTGATGAACACTCAAAAATAACACCCATGGGCAGGGCAGGATTCGAACCTGGGACCTCAGGCGTCATAGCGCGCTATGCTAACCCCTCCGCCACGGAGTACGGCGAGGTGTGAATGTGTTTGGGATTTTCTTTGTAGATGCGAAAATCTTTAACTGTGACGCGCACATGCTTCTGCTTACATTAAAGTTTACATTTTCACATAAACGAGAAATTGACATGTCATCCTAAAACACACGCATGTATCTGCATTTAATACCATTACATACGAAAATAAACCTTGGCCGGCTCTTCACATTGTCCACCAAAAATTGAAAAGAAAGAATAAACTTTTGAGGGTATGGCTTTCCTTGCTACTTCTGAGAGCTGAAGGATTTCGGTTTTGTAAATGAAGCGAATGATATTACTGTCACATTAGGTACAGCTAATTATATTACAAATAAATGATTTGTCATATTGTTCACAAATATTTCAAAGTTAGACTTCGTACGAGTTGATTGGGAACCATCTGACCTCATTTTTTTCTTTTTTAATACAACACCCTATAGATGTCTGAGAAAATACCAAATACATGGCTTCTAAAAGGCATTGGATATGGTACACACCTGCCATAAATTGTTTAAAGATATGTTTATGCGTAGCTATGGGACTTTTAAAATTAGAAAGAACGGAACTGAAGTGGAACTCTATATAATGTAGTTTCTATATCCAGTGGGTGGGAGATGATTATTCCTGGTTGGGGTGGCTCAAGATCCCCCTCACTCCTGATTTTCTGTTCCGTGAAATCCAAATAAGCCCAGAATGAGGTCCAGAGCTTAGCCTTATATGTTTCAGAATTGTTATCTGATTTTAAAATGTTTTTTTTGTTTGTTTTTTTAAACTTAAATTCTAACAAAAACAATGAAAAATATGCATGCATATTTTGCATTAAATAACAGGACATTCGTGTGTGCTGTTCTAAAAGAGAATATTTCTCATGGCTTCACATTATACCTAGGTATCAAGGACGTTTTTGTGGGGGTCCAGGGGGTCCGGACCCCTTCCCCCCAAAAGACTTACCAAGTAGTAAAAGTAATTTATCAAAATATAATTGTTTAGCATTTGTTATACTCAATTTTCATCAATGCCAATACCATGCTTGAACAGCGTAAAAATGAAAAGTTAGGGTGCGGCAGAAATATCTCTCGGATTTCATTTGTGAATAACAAAGCAACGATAGATGTTATGCAAAACTTTATTGCACAGTTGGAAAGAACAAGGTATACCATTTTATTGCACATTTGCAAAGAACAAAATGTTCCAATTATTTTTTACAAAATTGCCACAAGTCACCATTTTGGGTGACATAGTTGACTTTGTTTTAAAATGATATCGTCCAAATGCCGATCTGCACGGTGTACGCATTTCTGAAGTCTCGCCCTGAAGTTCTGCATTACCCTCCTAGTCATGTCTGGTCGGTATTGCCGCTCTTTCCTGTCTGATACCATCTTTCAGATCATTGGCTGTCCTCGGCCTTCCTTGGTAAACTTTAGGCTGCATATACTCCCACAGAAAGAAGTCGCAGGGTGCGAGCTCGGGGGAACGAGTTGGCCATGGAAGGTGACTTAAAAGTGAGATCAGACGCCCTGGAAACATTTCACGTAGCACGTTCATCGATACGCGTGCTGTGGCACCATCCTGTTGGAACCACACAGCCAATTTGCCACGTTTGTTCGATTGCGGCTGCAGCAAGTTGCGTAACATCCATACATAACGGTCAGACGTTACATTAACTGCGTGCCGTCTTCCTCAAAAAAGTAGGGGCGTTCATGGAGTTGTCTCGGTACATATGGGAAACAAAATGGTAATCCTTGTTCTTTCCAACTGTGAAATAAAATTTTGCATAACATCTATCGTTGCTTTGTTATTCACGAATGAAATCCTGGAGTTATTTCTGCTGCACCCTGTATACTCGATAGTTTTATCCGCTGAACTTATTGGAAGGCAAGGAATTTGGCTCATACGGCTTTGAAGGATTCCAAAGATTTATGCACACTACTAATGATAATATCCATAAAATATTAATCAGGAACTTTACTTTTCGTTAATTGGATCTAACTCCTTTTTTGTTATTCAATAAATATTCAATTCTTTTTCTATCTTTTACCAATTCATGTAATAATAACAATACAATATTAATTAATGTACATATTTAATTAATTAATATATTAATTTAATTAAATATAATTATCCTAATTATTATTATTGCGACACTTGATTGGACATATATATATGGGAGGCTGAATTTTGTACCCCCCCCAAATGAAAAACGTTCCTGCGCCACTGTTGTGATGTTCATTTTGGTGGGAGACACAGGATAACCACGTCACGGTAGTTGTCCAATCGCCGTGCTCGGCAGGGTTATGAGACCCTCCTTTACAGTGGCGTAGCAAGGGGTTAGCGAAGTGGACGGGGCCTCGCGCATGAATGGGCCTCGAGTCCCATCGAGTTTGCAACGTCCCCCGGTTGGACACCAGTCGTTCCAAAGTTAGTCCACTACTCCTTTAGTCGGGAACATGAGAATCTGCAAATCATCAGGGCTTGCTGGGTAGAAAAGAAACACAACACTGTTTTCAAAGCTAAAACGCAGTTTTATAAACGCGTATATTTCATAATCACTTACCAGTACAACACTAGAACATTCACTACTAACGTTTGTATATTCCCTCACATAAAGCGAAAGTCAAAGAACATAATTAATTGTTTACTTTCAACTTATCGGCAAGAAGAAAACTCGAAAAACCAAAATCTATACTTCAATTCTCTCCGTTTCCAAGTTCTTATTATTTTTCACCTTCAATTGTTTTTCAAACTCAGTCTGTCGTCAGGTGAGAAACATTCAGGTTAGTTCACTTCCTCAGCTGAGATTAGAAAGTGACGTCAACACGAACAGATTTTGACGTATTTATAAACATGTATAAAAGTTGCAACTACAACTGTATCAGTCTAAGTATAATTATCTGTGACAACTTGCACATTATTTGAAATAACAAACATTTTAAAAATCTTAACTTCTTATAAATATAAAATCTTAAACTCTCAGGTTCGTTACAATTGCCCCTCGTCCGGGGAAAATTTTTTGAAGAAATTGTAATTTACAAGTTCTGAAAAAATTTTGAGTATACCATGAAACTTTAAATATAATTTTCTTGACAATTGAATGACTCAATCCTGGCTTCTCTTCATTTGACAACAGCTCAGAAGGAACGTAGTTTACAGTATCAAAAACAGAATGTAATCCAGGATAGTTAACCAGCCAATAAGCAGTGAAATAAGGCAATGATTGGTTCCATGATGGTTGAATAGAACAGTAGGCTTCCATATATCTAGTTTCTTCTCCAGAAAGACTTTGTAGAAAACGGTATAGGGTTCGATAAGCAATGAACTGAATCAGTACTTTTCCATAGCACTTCAAACTCAACACTCTTCTTGCTTCTGTGCTTCTAGAATAATGCCTTTAAATTCCACACCAGCAATATAATAACTCCTGCTTATAGGAATCAATCCAAATATTTACTATATGAACCTTCTCTGAGAGGTCTACGGATTTATACATCCCGATTCTATCCTCATCTTGGACCTTTCGGATGTACCGCACTAAATATATATCTGGAAAATCCTCCTTCATTTGAACAGGAGTGGTAACAAACAACACATCAACTGCCTTTTTCTTAATACTTATTTCTGTCTGGTGCAGTTTTTATAAAAAGCATTCGCCAGAGGACGTCAGAACCAAAACCTTCTTAAATGAATACTTTAGTGCTAAAATTCATGCCACTAATATCATGTTCTACTTGTCTACCACCTAGCACTATCTTCTTAAGGCTTCCGGAAAATCTATACCAGTTTTGTATTCGGAACCTTTTGCACTTGACTGCCAGAAAATACATTTTCGGTCAGCAAAAAATAATCTACATATAATTCTTGTATTTTTCGTCACTTCGAGTTTACTTGCCTAAACGAAGAGGAGGCACTTAGAATAGGTCGACGTTTGTTTGACATGATTGAGATCGCTGGTTGTGCAGAAACTCTCTAGTAGTCTCCACTGCTTCTTCCTGCTCTGAGGCAACGTCATGTCTTGGTGAGAAGGAACCACAATGGTCACCTCTACGTGGTGGAGAGTACCTTCTTGGCGAAGTAGGATTACTTCGTTCTTGGTAACGCCATCTGTCTGGAGAAATTTGCCTTTGTTCTAGACGAGGCCTGTAGGAGTTTCTCTGTCTTTCGTTCTGATCTCGGTTGAAGCCTCTCCTGCCTAATCCTCTGTTGAATCTTCGAGGTCGTGAGAAATTTCCTCCTCGACTCTCTGAATCCGTCTGGATATTCCGGATCTTAAAACTTTTATTGGCTGCAGCCTCTTTATTCTTAGGGTCTTCTTTATTCTTCCAGGAATCAGGGTCATCATAAATATCGAAGTCCTTTAAGAAGTGTGTCAATTCATCCACACTTCGTGGAGCGTGCGCCAGACAAAGATTCCGAATGCGATACGGCAACTGTCCAATGATCAAATTAAGAACTTCGCTCTCATTAAAATTGTTAGCTAGGTTTCTATACGCTGCGTAGACACTCCAGGCAAAGCTTTCTAAGTTGTCGTGGACCAGGCGAGAATACCTTCGGTTCCTCACAGCCGCTAGTTGTCTTTGTTTTGCCTTTTCTGATGCAAATTCATCCTTAAAGCGTGCGCAGAAATCAGCATAATTCACAAAGTTATCCATATTACCAGCTAACCAATGCTCAGCCTTGCCGGTGAAAACCCGAGGTAATAATTCCAATCTATAGTGCTCAGGCACTTGCATTAAGTCGAAACTGACATTTAATTCACGCAGATATCTTTCGGCAGATTGAGCTTCGATATCGCCTTTAAACTTCGGAATGTTCGCGATATCAGCCATTCTGGGCATCTTAAACTCTGTTCTGCGTCGAGGAGAAAAACTGTCATTACTATCCTTTTCTCTAGGCCTCTTGCATCTATCAGAAGTTGTGGTATTACCGGGGAAGAATGGGTTTGGAAGTACAACAGGAGGTTCATAGGCAGTAGCTTCTGGGTTCAGTCCTCGGATTGGATCAGGCACTATATCGGAAGAGGTTTCTGGTCGAATCTGTAAATTATGGATCTTTTCCTGCAGTTCACTGACCCTACTTATAATTGTAACTGTCTGTTCCTGAATTTCTTGGCGAAGAGATACTTCCATCTTTTTAGCCTTCTCATGGAGAAAATTAACCTTTTCTCCAGCTTCCTTTATTTCAACTTTCTGTTCTTGCACTATATTTTCTATGAGTTCTGTTCGTTCACCAAAGGTTTGTAGTGCTACATTAATAGACTCTACAGAACTCTTTAATTCTTGAACTCTCTGTGGAGGATCACATTCAGATTCTCTTCCAGACTGGACAATTTCAAGGCAGGTTTCCATATTCTTCTTCAATTGCTCCTGTTCCTTCTCTATCCGTCCTTGCCGAACTGTTAAGAACTCTAGCTGCTCTTCCACAATTTCCTTTACCCTTTCGTCCACCTTTTCAGTGACTTTAATACTAAGCTTTTCTATCTCTCCTCTGACGCTCTCTACCTGTTCAAGTTTATGTTGAGAGAATAGAGCCTGTAACTCTGACCTTAGTTTTATATCTTCCTGTATCCTCCTTTCTTCCTGGTTTTCAATCAATGCACGGAAAATATCTAAGTCTTCTTTTCTCTTTCTCTCTTCCTCCTCTTTCTCTTTCCTTCTCTTAACTTCTTCCTCTTCTTTTTCCTTCTTTCTCCTTTCCTCTTCCTCCTCTTTCTCTTTCCTTCTCTTTTCTTCTTCCTCTTCTTTTTCCTTCTTTCTCCTTTCCTCTTCTTCCTCTTTCTCTTTCCTTCTCTTTTCTTCTTCCTCTTCTTTTTCCTTCTTTCTCCTTTCCTCTTCCTCCTCTTTCTCTTTCCTTCTCTTTTCTTCTTCATCCTCTTTCTCTTTCCTTCTCTTTTCTTCTTCCTCTTCTTTCTCTTTCCTTCTCTTTTCTTCTATAGACTCTACTATGAGCTTAAACTCCATCATCTCCTTCTTTCGAACTTTCTCTATCTGAGCCATCTCTTTCTTACGCTGTTTCTCCTCCTCTATCCTTTCCTTCTGTCTACGGTCTTCATCCTCCTTTTCTTTCTGGTTTCGCTCTGCTTTGTCTTTCATCAACCAATCAAGTAGCCAGTGATCTGATGAGGGTTTGGTAGGAACGCTCGGTTCTGGTTCTGTTTCTGGTGCTGACAAGCATGATTTGCATCGCATCTCTTTATTTGATGCCAACGTTACTTCCTGCCCATCACAACTACTATGAAACCTCTGCAAACATTGGCAACACTGGAAGAATTCCCCGTCATTGGTGAGATCGTCACAGCATCCAAACTTGGTTTCTGCATCCATTGTCGTTCTTCCTCTGCTTCGCAGATTCATTCCTGTCGCGTCTTTCTCCATTCTACAACACCGTCTATGGCTCTTACCAGTTAATACCTTCACTTCACTATCACACTTTTACCTTCGTGAATTCCAACGACTTTCAATATCACCTTCGTGAATTCTATGGACGAACACTTTCAGTATGCACTAAACCGGGTATCACGTTTTAATTGCTAAAATAACTTTGCACTCAAGCCCCCACGATTGTACCAAAATAACTATGCACTCGAGCCCCACGTTGGGCGCCAAAATAACTATGCAACGTCCCCCGGTTGGACACCAGTCGTTCCAAAGTTAGTCCACTACTCCTTTAGTCGGGAACATGAGAATCTGCAAATCATCAGGGCTTGCTGGGTAGAAAAGAAACACAACACTGTTTTCAAAGCTAAAACGCAGTTTTATAAACGCGTATATTTCATAATCACTTACCAGTACAACACTAGAACATTCACTACTAACGTTTGTATATTCCCTCACATAAAGCGAAAGTCAAAGAACATAATTAATTGTTTACTTTCAACTTATCGGCAAGAAGAAAACTCGAAAAACCAAAATCTATACTTCAATTCTCTCCGTTTCCAAGTTCTTATTATTTTTCACCTTCAATTGTTTTTCAAACTCAGTCTGTCGTCAGGTGAGAAACATTCAGGTTAGTTCACTTCCTCAGCTGAGATTAGAAAGTGACGTCAACACGAACAGATTTTGACGTATTTATAAACATGTATAAAAGTTGCAACTACAACTGTATCAGTCTAAGTATAATTATCTGTGACAACTTGCACATTATTTGAAATAACAAACATTTTAAAAATCTTAACTTCTTATAAATATAAAATCTTAAACTCTCAGGTTCGTTACAAGTTGATACGAAATGTAATAAATATAATTGAGAAAAATAGATGGAAAAGGCTATTTTTTGTGGGCAATAAAATTAAAATATTCTGTTTTTATCTGGCTTTACATCCTAGTTTAACGTTATAATTTTAATACGTCAAATCAGAGGAGTAACATACAGCCGGGCGGGGCCTTAAACTTAAAGGGGCACGAAAAAAATTTAAATTGTTGTCGTACTTATCATGTGAAACATATACGTAGGGATGTGCCGAAGCCGATTACAGGTGTATGAAAATCGGCAGAAATTGACATATCGGATTCGGTATCGGAATCGGCAAAAATCCGATATTTAAACCGGTACAGCGTACTAGAGTTTTACCTTCTAATAAGTTTTATATTCTATTTTTGTAAGATTTATTGAAAATTTGGTTATGATTCATCATTATTGTAGAGTTTTTGTAATAAAATTATTGCAAACTCTCATTCAGAGGATCAACCTAACTATAAATCGGAAATAAAACAGTACATTGCTGAACCAGGATCTGCTGTTGTATTGGAAATTCAAAAATGATTGGGCATACCTGCTGCATCAGTATTCAGTGATTGAGTGTTCAGTGTTGCTGAACAGATTTGCGATAAGAGAAGAAGTAGGTTACTTCCTGAAGTGCTTCCAAATCTCGTGTTTATGAAGTTGAATCTGGCAGAACAGGAATGCATTTTGCATTTCAAAGAACTGCTTGTGTACTAATGTTAAATCTCTAGGTTCACATAACCTTTTGTAAATGCAAATGTACATTCGCATCTCTTGAGAATATATACGTATGTACTCGTATATACATATGATATGAAATAGAAATGTACATAGCAAATTTATTTTTGTCATGCAGGAAATAACATCCCATTTCTGTTTAATAATCTTATGTATCGCAATCGGTTAAATATCGGCATCGGTATCGGTTCCAAAAACTATCGGTGAGTATATCGGCATCGGTAAATTTTCAGCTTCATCACATCCCTACATATACGGAAAAGTTTACTATAACTAGCTTGGATATTTATATCCACTTATTCTTTTCTTGAATAAAAAGCACTTTGTCTTATCTTTTCTTCTTTCTCTTGACCTTGCACTTCCGATTTTAATATGTTGACAATAAAGCACCGCCAACTGCCACGGAGCAAGGTTTGAAGCATTCAAATACTTACGTTGTTTTCAACTCAAGAAGAGCATGGATAATATTAGCAGTTCTTCTTCCCTCCTTCCTACATCCTCAGATGTAGCGATTGTTCTCTGTAACGAGTACGAAGATGATTTAACCTCCGAATTTCCTCATCAAGTTCTACGTCTCAGGAATGTGCTTGAAATCTGAAATCACCTCTCAACAACGTCGATAAGTGCTTTGGTAAAGTTTTTTCTCCTTGATAACTCTACACTACGTAGCTTCCAGTGTTCTCTGTATACTGTACCGCCCTCTGTTTGTTTCTCAATCTTCGAGTAACAGTCACAACAGAACTACCTTTCTCAAAATTGAAACTTAAGAAGAACTACTGGAAGATAGCCGCCCTCTAGCTATGGCTCTGAACGTAATGAGAGCGTAAGAAAATTTCACGAAATGTATTTTTATTTGCATAAATTTCAAATCGAGGGGGCAATTGCCTCTCTGTACCCCCCTTTAAGGTGTCCTTAGCCGTCTGGAAGGAAAAATGCAAGAAATACATGAAAGCTACTTCCATCATGAGTATCCTTTTGTCCTGCTACTCTTAGATTCTGTTAGCCTTTTTTTTTTCTTTTTTTTTTATACTGTCAGCTCCCCTGTGGTTGCGCCACTGATCTGAAAACGAGAGAGGAGGTGTTCTCTCAAACGTCGTGTTAGAATAAGTATAGTTTAAAGCACTATACAATGGGTAATGTTCAATTAACATCGCATGCTAAAATCTGCTAGCACGATATTGATCATCCGTCTAAGACACGAACCCAGCACCTCTGGTGGCTAAATTGTGGGCGACAGCAGGTCGATTCAGACTGATTCTAGAGTTTAAAGTGGGAATTTTAACCATGGTCTTCGCCAACAATCGAACCGGGCGAGAAGGTATTCAGAAGGATCTGACTCCCCGCTCAAGCATTACCAAGTTTTATATATAAGCAAAACACTGAGTACAACTAACTAACTAACCAACTCTCTAGCCTTCTTAAACCCGAAGGTTCATGGCTGCAGCAACACAGGCCTTCCAACTGTCCCTATCGTGAGCAAGATCTATATACTCTTTTCCATCCCTACCGATTTCCTTTAGGTCCATCTCAACGTTGTCCCTCCATCTTCGTCTTGGCCTTCCCACAGGTCTCTTACCATCAGGTTTCCCAACAAGAATCCTGTAAACTCCTCTTACCTCTCCCATTCGTGCCACATGGCCTGCCCACCTAAGTCTTCTTGATTTAATTATTCTAATAATATCTGGACATTAATACAAATTATGTAGTTCTAAATTATATAACCTTCTCCACTCACCTGTCTCCTCATCCCTTTTAGGTCCAAAGATTTTCCTATGGATTTTATTTTCAAATACTCTCAATTTATGTTCCTCTTTCAATGTAAGGGACCAAGTTTCACACCCGTATAATAATACAGGCAATATTACTGTTTTGTATATTTTAACTTTTAGTTTCTTAGATATTAAACGAGAAGACAAAAGTTTATGAAGAGAGAAGTAACATACATTTCCTGAATTAAGCCTACTTTTTATTTCCTCTTTAATATAATTTTCATTTGTTAATATTACTCCTAAGTATTTGAATTTGGAAACTGGTTCAAACGAGTTGTTATCAATAATTAGATTTTGATTATTACCTAACAGTTGGTTTCGGCCTGTAAGCATATATTTAGTATTCTCTTTGTTAACTTCCAAACCTATCTCTTTAGGAGTTTTGAAAAATATTTTAGCATTACTCTTAATTGTATTTACTTCCTCCCCTAATAAGCCTACATCATCTGCATATGCTAACAACTGAGTCATACCATTTAATTTTAGTCCTTCTTTAGTTTCTTTTACCTTCCTAACAGCATATTCTAAGGCAAAATTAAAGAGCAACGGAGATAATGCATCTCCTTGTTTTAACCCATCATGAATTATAAATTTGTCAGACATATTAATACCCACACGAATTTTACTTTCGGTTTCACTGGTGCATACTTTTATCATACTAACAAGCTTCTTAGGTATTCCAAAATCTACTAATATATTATATAATTTATCTATTTTGGCCGAATCATATGCTTTTTTGAAATCAATGAATAGCTGATGGACATTTTGATTATATTCCCACTTTTTTTCAAGTGTCTGTCTGATGTGAAAAATTTGATCTGTAGTTGATCTGTTACGTTTAAATCCACATTGATAATCACCTATAATTTCATTAGCATATGGGGTTAGTCTTGCTAAAAGAATGTTAGATAATATTTTATATGTTGTTGAGAGTAGAGAAATTCCACGGTAATTATCGCTGTTCATTTTATCACCTTTTTTAAACACAGGAACAATTGTGGATTATTTCCACTGTTGAGGGATTTCTTCTTTATTCCATATTAAACAAATTAATTTATGAATTTGACATATTAACGAATTTCTACCATATTTAATCAACTCAGCTGGTATTAAATCAATGCCAGGTGCTTTGTTATTATTTAGCCTTTTAATAGCATCTTTAACTTCAGTCAAGTTAGGTTCTGGAACTAAAGGTTCTGCTGTGTGTACAGTTCGTTTATAATACCTATGGTTTTCTCCGTACTTGCTCATATTGAAAAGACATACTCGACAGGTACGGGTTTGTTAAAGATATGTATAGACTGTGTTGAACCTTCAGGTTTCAATATATACGCTCAGAGAATGGACTTTCTGATGGGTGTTTCCAGAAATATTGGGGGGAGGGTGTGGCAAACAAATCCCCAATATAAAATTGATTGAGTACTAATAGCAATTATCGCCCGACCCTGTGGCCGAGTGGTTAGCACATCGCGCTGCGACGCCAAGGGTCCCGGGTTCGAATCCCGGTCGGGCTTGGTTGTTTGTGAATGTCCATTCATCAATTTCATCGTTTCATCACTCATCCCCATCTTCGCAAATTAGCCAAGAGGCACAAAACGCGAAGTAAAATAAACTAAATCAAATCAAAAAAAATAATAGCAATTATCATCATTATCACAAACTTATTAGTAGAATATCCCAATGGAGATCTACCTTTAACACCAGATGTGTTGGATCAACTGCAGTCCTTTATTTCTTTTTTTCCAGTTGCAAACAGTCAATACATTGAAGTAGTAGTATTGATGATATTATAAGGACACTTATAGCGTACAAATGAAGAGGTTATTTGATTAAACAGCCCGATTTGCCTACACTTAAAACTATGCCAAGATGCCCTTATTCCCCATTTCTTCAAGTGTGATATGCTCTCAATCCCAAGAATCTTGAATCCTAGTGTAGAAAAGAAGAACCCTCAATAGACAGATTTGCCCACACTTAAAACTATGTCAAGAGGGGGCATATAGCCCAATCGGCCATGTGTGTACATATTTAAATCTAAAGAATTTTGAATTCTAGTGTAGAAAAAAAGAACCCCTCTCAGACAGATTTGCCCATGTGTGTAAAAGCTACATCTCTCAGTTTGTTGTCCATAAACTTGTCAAAAATATGCCCCCCTTGATATTGTTTTGACTATACTTAAAACTAGGGCAAAAATGCTCATAAGAGCTTTTGCTTACACAATAATATAATGTAATATATGCTTAAATACTTGTTACCTGGAATATGCTCAATATTTTAATTGGACACCAGCCTCAACTCATATATCTAATACTAAGACAATGTAATATGCAGAGGCCTTCTAGAATTGCTCTGTGACTCTCTCATTTCTTACATCATAAACATATGATTTTTCACCTATGAGAATAACACTACATGTGGTGTCATCAGGAAGTGTATCGTGGAATTCACAGATAATTTTAATGTTTGTCCTGTCATTAACCACAACTTGTTTCCTTTTTGAAGTGTTGATGACAAACATGGGTCTCTGTGCTTTGAATTCATCTGGTGTGTAATACATGTCAGTATTGCCAGTAGTGACCCTTTTGTATGCTGTAAATGCTTCATATAATTTAAGAAAATCATCCTTGGACATGTCTAAATTATAATTTTCTCTAGGAAATACCTCATTTCTGCCATTTTTAAGATATATGTTCTTGATGTTGCAGTTATCAAATCTACTTGAATTTTTTTCCTGATTATTGTGTCTTCCAGTCTGAAACAGTACCACCACAAAATCTGGCATGTCATATTGTATACTGGAGAATGAATTTGTAGCATCAAACTCATAATAGGTACCAGTGGCAGGCTTCTGTACACATTGATATGTATAAAATTGTAAAGGAATCTGTGGATTTTTTAGAATATCTGCTTTGTATTTAAGAGCATAACTGGCTTCATATTCAACAACTGGCATTCTTAGCTCCATAGTCTGAATAAGGCACTTGCCTTCATCAGGTAGGGTATTGGGCAGAGCTTCCCCTGTAGAGTTTAATGAACTGTACCTCATCAAAGCATTATTATCATTGGCAGCTCTTCAAATGTGATTCTTAAACCACCCTTCCACATAATGTCTTTGTAATCTGAGAAGAATCCTGGCAACAGGCGCATGGGGAACAGCACTGTATGGCTTTTAGATAATATTTTATCACCAGCCTCAAATCCACCTATTTTGTAGTATGATGCCTCGGTTTTGGATAATTTTAGTTTGGCCAAAACTGTGGAGGTAATGCCGGGGTAATCCACTCTGTTTATAACAACACCATGCTTTCTGATCTCAATTTCAGAGAACAGATGTGGCACAAAATTGTCTACCAATCTTATATTTGAATTTGCCGGATAATCTGTACCATCGAGCTTTACAACATCAAATTTGATGTATAGATCTGCTCTGTGGGGGTGTATAAAGCCATCCCCTACATCAAGATCAACCTCAATCTCTGTGTTGGGTTGATTTAAATTTGTAAATGTCCTCCTGTTTGGAGGGAATGATTGTAGCTCATAACTCTCAATATTTTCCATTTTTTTTGTATGTATTTTTATTTAAATATTAATCTCTATGATTGCAGTTGTTGTGGCTCCAGCAAAATCAACTAATTCTTCTTTTTCATTAGTGACCATCAACTCAATGTAATCTATTCTATTATGGCACACAGGAAAATATAATGTTGGTGATGGAGTGTAGATGATGGGCTCCATAAATTCAGAGTTAGGTTTGAATGTTGCAATGATGCCAGTTTGTTTGTGAGTGCCTATGCCATTTGATTTGGTGATCATACCCTCAGCCACATTACAGTGAATATTCAGAGTCTCTATGGCTAAGAATTTGGGTATATTAATAGCAGTGTGTTTAATGGCTGGTTCAAGTTTTGTGTTGCTCAAAGCCTAACAGCTCTCCTATAGTACCCAGATCCACTGTTTCTGTAGCAGATACAATCTCTACTCTGTGAGTGACAGAATTTTGAGTTAAAACTATACCTCTGGGTAACTGAGCATTTAGAGTAGATAGATTATATTGCCCTGGAGTGATGACAATTTTTTGATCACCAACTGCAATTCTGTTGTTGTGGTGTGTAATATTAGGGATCAAGTACATGCCATAAAATGCTCTGAGAGCTATTGTTTTGGGATACACTATATCATCATGTAATCTAAGTTTCAATATTGAATTTTGGCTGGTGAGATGGAATACCCCCATGATGTTTCAGATACCACAGGGCTTTTTGAAAATTTTCAATTGATGGTTTATTTATTTGAGACAGATATCTAAGAACAGATAAACACAAATGTCCACAATTAACATCTTTGAAATTTTGAACACGGGCATTATTGTAATAAAGATTAGTTGATTTTAGATATTTTACTAAATTTTCAGGTGGAACACCTCCAAATGAATCAAACACAAATGCCTCATCTTTTAAATATTTAAGATAACAGATCCAGTGTGTGCCCTGATTTTTGTACTTATCCAAATTAACTATGCCACACTCTTTGTTGAGTGGTTGTTCTGGTAAAGAATCAGACATGTACACACTTCTAAAATTTTTGATGCCCAGTGTCTTGATTAAAGCTTCAATATCTTGGTTTGTAAGCGGCTCTTGTTTTTTTTTTAAACTTATTCATGGCTCTCTTAACACCTTTGCCTTGTTTCTCAATGGCCAGGTTATGGCGCTTTATTTCATCTAATTCTGCCTTATTTTTCTTGTCATCTATTACTGTTTTTGCTATGGCAGCTGATCCCCCAGCCAAGCTCCCCACAGCCCCAAGTGCTGCTAAGATGGCCGGGATAGTAAATATAAATCCACCCACATGTGATTTTTTTCTAGATTGCTGTAATTTTTTTAATTGGGGGGTGCTAAGCAACAATTTCATACCATGGCCCTTGGCAATACAAGAATTTTTTTCTTGCGCTGCTTTTTGGTTAAAAGACTATAAATAGTTTTAAGAGATTTAAGACCTGCATAAGGTATCTGATACATAACACCCTTGGCCTTCATCCTAGGATTATTATATACATATTCACAACCCCCACCCCAGTTTTTGTTTGGTGTTCATAGCTATGGTGGTCCCCAATGCTGCTATTTTTCACTTAAAGAAGCATCTTTGCTTACAAATCTACCAAATGCAGCCTCTTCTAATTTCTTGTCTGCAACATGTCTCTTGTCAAGATCAGAATGTGTGTTGTATGCTATGTCATGGTCTTTACAAGCAGCATCTAGGGGATTAACACCAGGGTCCCCTCTGTTTAATCTATGGTCCAATTTTGTGCCTGGACCACAATACTGATAGCCTGGAATGTGTAGTTCAAATGGCAGCTTGTTTATAATGTCATTAACCAACCCCCGACCCTCAGAGATATTCCAAAATTTAGGTGGTAGAGTATTAATAATTTTTATAAGATATCCAATCCCCTTAGTGTCATTCACTATAAAATTAGACAATTTGGTGCTTATCATGTCCATAATTACAACCTTTTCATTGTAAAAATTGTGGTTGCCAGCATTTTCCTCCCCAGCTATGACCAGCAACCTATCTACAAGTTTCCTGACATCATCAACCCACAGAAATTCTTTAGGCAGGGTGTTGTATTGTTTGATTCCACTACCTGTCTTGATTTGTGACCATATGGGCTTGATTAAGTTGTTGTATTTTGCTCCACTGCTAGACTTAACTCTTTTTTGTGTGGGATCATTGTTCTGGTATAGAGCATCTGATTTTATTAATATTTCTTTGTAATGCTCATAATCTTGATCTGTATAGCTGCCAGGCCTTTTCCTAGTCATCAGTTCCCACAATCCAGGTGTGCCGGGATATTTAACAAAACCACCTCTTTCTCCAAGATGAGATTCTGAATATACAATGAGATCATCTCCCATAAATGTTACTCTGAAATTGCCAATTCTATGTATGATGCTACCATCACGCTCTGTGTCAGCATATAAGCCAAAGACCTCATCTTTGTTGTCTTTAGGTGTGCTTAAATATTTTTGAGCAAGAAGACCCAATTCAATAGGATCCTGAGTAGCTTCAATTCTTCGAGGAGCAACAGGACTAGGTGTATGAATACTAGAAAGTGGGGTGATTGGATAATCTAATATGTTCCTAGCAGCTACAGGTACAAGCTCTGTGATCAAATTTTGATTTTGCTCTGTAACAGTTTTGATATTTTTACCTAATTCACTAATAGCATCAATAATAGGCTGTTCTGTTTGCTTGTGTTTTTCATAGATTCCTCGGTTCTCTGATTTCCATCCTTTAAATCTTTTTACAAGATAATCTCTTAATTTAAGATCATCAATGATTGGCCTTTTCATGGTTATTTATATATGTTTCAATGTCTAGAAAATGGATGATTTTATTTCTGTATTTACCATTATTGGGTTTTCTTGTCATATCAATTGTGACAAAGCCATAACTGTCCTGGTTCCAGCACCTACTGCAAAACTTAGAAAAATCATTGTAGCTCAAGTCCCCACCTACATATTCATCATGTATGTGTTTGAGGTTGGTATGATCTTGATGAAACACACATATACAATTGCTGTTGTCTCGGATCAGCTGCTTCGGTATTTTAGAAAAAGTCTGTGCCAGGTAGAAACAATCTATGTTTTTGTGTCGGCCCTGTGTAAAGAAATTTCTAACCTTGTTTTGATTATCCAGTATAATGTCATCAAACACAACAACAGAGTTATCAAGACATTCATGGAGTGGCTTAACATCTGGTTCAAAAGTGGCTATATCCAGTCCATCATATAGCTTCATCAGCTTCTGATATTTTAATTGTTCCAAGCTCTTAGAGAAGACATACAAGTGCCTGTTTTTCCAGTCTAACCAGTTGGGTGCCAATAAAAAATTATCAATCATTAGTGTAGTTTTACCACAAGCCGATGGCCCAACAATAAGACATCTAATATTATCAGGCAGCAACTTGCCATTTCTCTTAATCTGCTGTTCAGGTTCTGGCAGCCTCTTTATAACATCCCAGGTGTTCATAGTATCACTTTGTCTGCATCGATCCAGCTGTGTTCTGGGAGTCCTAGCCATTTGACAAGTAACTTGTTGCCTTTTCTGCGGATGATTTTTTCTATGAGATATGTGTCACGCTGCTTAGTTTTGCTGAGTTCTTCTTCATAGAATCTGCCTTTGAGAATTTCTCCTCGGTGATCTTTTATTATATATGTGTTAAGGGTCCCAGGTTTAACTTGAACCACTGTAAATAATTCAGTGCTCCAGTTTCTTGTAAAGCCTCTTTTGAATAAGTGCTTATATTTGCTGATTCTTACTTGATCACCCACCTTGTATTTGGCTTTTCTTGCTGTTGGCTGGTATCTAGGATAATAAACGGTTCTGATCAATTTTTGCTCATCAGATGAAGTTACTTCAGAGGGTTTCATGTTGATTGTGGAATGGACCGAGTTGTTATATTTATGTAGAAGTTCTGGAAGAATATTAAGCCATTTATAATTACCTTGAAGTGTAAATTGTTTATACATATGATTTTTTAAGGTTTTGTTGAATCTTTCTACAATTGAGGCCTTGAGATCACTGTAACTCGAGTAATGTTGTATTGACTGGCTTTTAATAAATTGTTGGAACACAGAATTATAGAATTCTTTGCCATTATCTGTTTGCAAATAGCGCGGTGATCTTCCACTCTGATTGATGATTGTCCTGAAGGCTTCTGTAACACATTTTCCAGTCTTGGATTTGAGTGGCACAGCCCAGGCAAATTTTGAAAATGTGTCTATTACAGTGAGTAGATACTTGTAGCCCTTGTTGATTTTGTCTAAGATTTTCAGCTGTCCACTTGCCATTTCCACCAAGTCGCACTGCCATAAATCATTTATGCCTTTTGTAACCACTGGCAGTCTCTTATAATTATGTCTGGCTTGTCTGTGTAATTCATCAACAATAATTTGTCTAGACATAATATGAAAACAAGAATATTGCAACTATAGGGTGTTCAGCAGCTGATACTACAGGATTTTCTAAATACAGTTTGTCTCCTATTTGTATATTAAATTCCAGAGAGCCATCATCTTCAGCATAAGATGTTTCTAATGTATTGGGGTCTGTAAAATCCTCTAACTCTACACTGGTGATTTTTGTTTTGTTATCAGCATTTGTTATTGATAAGGTAGGGTAGTGGTGTGCCTGTGGTTGAAGCCAATATTTGATCTTGATTGGTCTAAGTGTGCCCCCAACAAAAAATTGGTAATAAAATTGTGCAGGGGACAGCATATATATTTTGCCACCTGGTGTAAATGGTGAATCATATTCTTTGTTGGGGATACTGTACAATTCAAGAATTACTGTATGTTTAGGATTCTCGATTATGCCTGTTATTTCTTTTCTGCTGTAAGCAATCTACTTGTTACAGATTCAAGGTGCTCATTGATAGTCCTAACAACATCATCATGGCCTGGCTTGATCTTTATGTCCACAACAAGTTTCTTGTATTGTTGCACAATGTCTTGAAGCTGGGTGGCAAAAACAGACAAAGCATTTGCTTGATTGGATTCCATGGTCCCTAGCTGTTGCTTGATATTAGCTACAATTTGCTGTAAATTTTCAACAACTGCCAATTTTGAATTTTGAGCAGTAAGATCATGGACTTGTCATCTGATATCCTCAAACAGGGCATGCAGTTCATTAATATGTTGATTAGTTGGTAGAGTGGCCACTGTCTGAGTAAGTTGTTTGATCTATGTTTGGATATTCTTGATATCTTCTGATTTCAATATGCGATTCACAGCTCTCTTAATATTTTTAAGTTCCTGTGATGTAGGCAGATTTGATACAGTATTTTGCAAAGATTCAAGTGCCAATTTCACATCATTTAATTCAGAATCATCAACCACACCACGCATAGCATTTTGGAGCAGGGCTATATCTGCCTGAGTAGGTGTTGATTGTTGTAAAATTTCAAGTTATCGATCAAGTGATGAAAATGAGATAGCTCAGATTCAGTGTTGAGGTTTTCAAGTTTCGTGATCTGTTGCTGGACACTGACAAGGGTATCTACAATCCCAGGCAATCGGGATTCTTGTACATTTGTCAAATCACTTTGCACTGCTGCTATTGTACCCTCAAGATGGGTTATGGTACTTTGAATTTTTCCAAAATCTTCATATGTTTCAAGTTGCAGCTTAATGTTTGCAACACTCCGAGTTATTGCACTCAAAGCATCAGAAGATGGCAAGTTGTTCATAAAATTTTCAAGTGTCTCAATTTTTTCTTTAACCTCGGCTATGGCATTGTTCAGAGGGTCCAGATTAGGTATCTCCAGTGATTGAATCTGTTCCTTTAGAGTGGAAATCACTAGATCAAAATCTTCTTGTGATTTTATGCTTTTGACAATTGTTTGGAGCTGTGTCTGGATATTATTAATCTGCTCTTCCAATTGTTGTTTCAATTGCTCAGAGTTGGTGGCCTGGGTCTTAAATTTGGCTTGAAGAGCTGCTACAGCTTCTTCTAAACTTTGAAAATTATCCAATGTGGCCAAATCAGTATATTTCTGAAGCAATAATTTGAGTTCTGAGTCAATTTTAAGAAGAGGGTCCATGCATTGTGATTGTAAATTTGTAATTTCTAGTTGAAGACTGGCATTGAGTGTGGTTTGTAAAGCTTGTAAATCACTTCTTAATTTCTTGACTCTGACATCAAGCATCAGAATCTCATCACTGTGATCTTCATGCCTTGTATGGCCAAATATATCATTAGGCATTTTGATTTAGTGGTTATTTATTATTGAATATCTAATTCTTAATTCTATAAAAAAAAGGTATAAGCTTGTCATAGGATCCCGGGACCTCAATATATAAGCAGTCACCAGCAGAAACAGTATAAACAGTGCCAGAAATCATGTTTGAGTGCTTAATTCTATAAATATTTCTCCCTATTGAAATCTTGACATTACCCTCGGGGGTTGTAATAAATTGTAATTGACTACCTACAGGTAATTGGTAATGATTTAAATTATTGTTAAATATGTACAATGTTTTACCTGTTTCATCATCAACATCTGTAAGTATGCTGTTCAGATGAATAATTAACAAAGCACTTAGTTTAGATATTATATCAGAAGAGGGTTGTGGTGTTGGCAGGTCCATAATAGCCTGTTTTTTGAACCCAAATAAGTTCATAGGCATGTTTATTTATTTCAAATCATGCTCTGTAATTGGGCATTGTTTGCCACTTTTCAAATCACAATGACCCCATGGTAGAGTATGTATGCCACATGACAAAATGCATCTCTTATCATCATGTGGGTCCAGAGCAATTTTTCTTACAACATTTGTAGTCAACAAGTGATCCACACTCTGAATTCTGCATTCTGATGTTCTGATTGTGCTACATGATTTGAGGCAATTTTTGTAATCTTCAAATTCAAGCTCTTTGTCAACAGTTACTCTGCCAATGCCCTTGGCCTTTTTTGCATCAACACCACTACATGTTTCAAAGCTGTACATCTTGGCCCTTAACCCAGCAAATGCCACAATAACATCACCAAGTGTCTCATCTTTTAACTTGCCAGGCACCTTTTTGTTGTGGGGTTGAATTTTTGAATGTCCACTTGTATCAAAATATTCAAGCAATGCAGGCTGGGACATATCTTTATAAACATCTTCTGTTTGAATATCAAGGATAAAACTATCTGTGTCCATGTACATCAGTTTTACACAATCACCATAAAAAGGCTTCAACACATCATAATACAATTTTAACATGTGTAATTTGGCCAATTCCAATATCACAGCCCCTACATAAATAGGCTTATCAAACTTAATCTTTGTTTTTTTCATGTTGAAAAGTGCCATGTGCTCATCATAAATTCTTCTGTAATTGAAGTTGGGCTTTGCTATCAATTTTTTGCTCCGGCTGGGGTCAGTAATTAATTTAACATCAGTATGTTTTCTGACATTTTCTATGGTTTTGCCATACACAGAATTGACCATCAATTTAAACAAAGATTTATCAAACTGGCTCATTGCAGATGTTCGAAGCACTGTGTTTGTATCAATATATGGATTCAACCATCTTGAGTGCCTGAACCTCAAAACTTTGCCAACTTTGGTCACTTGAACACCATGATGCATCAGGAACTGGAGGTTTTTGTAATATATGACATAATCCTCTTTTGGCTCTAGAGTCATCATCAATTTCTTCTGTTTAGAGCCAGGTGAACACTTAACCTCAGGAATTGGGGGCAGATCAGAAAATATGTTGTGTAAATCATCAGGAATTGTCAGATCAACCTCTAAGAACAGGCCATAGTTACTGTCATCAAAATCCTGAAGATCTTCAATGTTGAAATCTTCAACCCACTCAAGCTCTGCATATGGCAGATTATCCATCATAGCATAACCATACAGGCTGTTTGCATCCACATAAAGTATATAATTTGATGGCAGTGCTGGGTCATAATCGGGAATATACTTGTTATTTGCTCTGGCATATCTCTGAGAACATTGCACCATGCCTCCTCTTATACATTGTTCCATAAACAGATACATGTCCTGATCCTGAATGAGATCCAACTGCATTTTAGTGTTTAAAAACATTGCAGACCATGCTAGGCCTGGAGCACTGTAAAAATACATTGGATCCAGCTTATAATTTTGCATGGAAGATTTTCTAAATGCCTGCAGTATATCAGCTAAGAGAGCCACATCAAGTTTTAAATAAGCCTTGTGATAATCACCAAATGTCTGGCATTTTAAATTGTTCCACATCAACTGGGCATGGTGATAATCATCATCAGTGATTCCAGATGCTCTGATTTTGCTGTAAAACTCTTGTGGTGGCAGAGAACACTCATCAAATTTAGAAAAATCTGTAACATAATCATATGGATATACACCCTTCCGCCTAATTAATTTCAGGTCCTGATTTGGAAACAAAGCACATGTGATTTTGAATTGATCATCAGATAATTGAGTGGCCAGTGTAGCCAGGCTAGCCGATAAAATTCTGTATGAATCAAGAAATCTTAAGTGAATAGGAACACCATTAACTTCAATTTTCTTGCTAATAGCAATATATTTCTCATTATTTTCTACTAAAATATTTAAATTCTGCTTGTCAAACCCCTCGTATCTGATCAAATGATGAAAATCATAATTAGATGCACCATGGCAAAATATAGGGACAAATTTTGGTCTCTGGATCTTAATATTACAGCTATTACACAGGGCCATTTTGAATTTACCATCTGTATGAGAATGGTGTTTCACCTTGATATTTGTATCTGAAAATTCAGAATCACATACCGGGCATTTTTCTATATTGTTGAAATCTTCAATCTGTTCCTCTATTAAAAGCATCATAGGTTTTGATTTTAATAAGACATTAGATGCTATGTCATGGCACTCATTTTCTATTCTATGTGCAAATTCTTTGATGGCATCTGCTTCCATGTATAAATATTCTTTACTAACAACACCATCCTGTACAATCACATAATAAAAACTAGAAGGTTCATGTAATTGATATGATGTAATTGAAGATTCCTCAGGATCTGGGCTACAGAATGCAAGGGGTTTGAGGTTTGATTCAAAATCACACACTATATATGCTGGGTGTTCCAACAAGGCTTCAATTTTTTTAAAATTGGCATTTTCACTTGGATTAGGCATCACCATATGAACAGGTTTATGGTTGCCACAGTATTTCAGATGCTCAATTAACTTGTTTTTAGCAATTTCTGCATTCACTTCCCGAACCCCATTCACCATTTTTTGACCATCAAATACAGTTAAACATCTTCGGCACAACTTAAATATTCTATTAAATTTGTCTAGTTGTTTTCTTACTAAAGCTTCAAGACTGTGTATCAGAGTGTAATGGTGTGTATCATCCCCTTCAATTAAGAGCAGATCAATCGGAACAGCAGAATCATCATCAAGTGTACTGATTCTGAGAGGTGCTATCAAGCAATTGCCACGGCCAGTAGAACAAATAAAAACATTAATAGATAATTGTTTACCATTGATATCCCTGGCCTTTTTTTCAAATTTATCAATATTCTGAACTGACATTGGATATTCTAAACCCTCCATTGCTTCATCAAAATTGTGTTCATATTGTTTATAATAAGTTATTCTCTGAGGATTCCTTAAAACTGGATACAAAGCAGCTAAAATACACCACAGAAAACATTTCTCATCATTATTTTTTATGTTAACCACGGCTCTTTTGTTTTGAATATTGGCAGGTAATGGCAGATATGTAGATCCTTGTAATGGGCTGAATTCAGAAATATTAACATATAACTTGTGTGGAGATCCGCATAGGCTCCATCCTGACTCTTTTGCTGCAAATTCAGAGTGTTTAATATTCAATTGCTCTATCAAATTGCTGATTATTTTGTCTAAATTTGCATTTGAATATACCGGTACAGTTTCTATTATGTGGGGCTGTGTAAATTTTGTGCCATTTGGCTTCTTATATTGTGTAAACAAATTGAGGGACAGCTTATAAGAGCTATTTTGTGCATTTAGAATTGCCTGCACATCAGGATTTATACTGTTCAAAAAATTCTTAATGTCGCATCTTGGCTCTGATTTAAAACAGTGATCCCTTAATTGGCCAGCAAAACTGCTATGGATAGGTGGTGCATAGCGTGGCTGCTTTGCTGCTCTAGCATTAACAGGTGCTTCATGCTTCCTTTTCAGACCAGATGTAGATGGTTGTGGGGGCAATATTGATGACTGTACTTAACAAGTACACTTATGCCTTTTGTAATATGCCTTGCTTAATATTTTATGGCATCTTGGACACATTTTTGTGGCCTTTCTGCATTTCTTAGGGTCACAAATATGCCGGTGCCTAGACCAATTAGAACTAGATATATTTTTATTACACTGATTGCAATATTTTTGATTTGGCATTTTTATTGTTTATTTATATAAAATTTCTTGGTCCAAAAAACAGAACTATGTACAATATGCCAAAACAATTATAACAGCAATTAATGGCTGAGCTGGTGCTTTTATACCCAGACAACAGCAATAACTAGGCTCTGGTGATCCCCAATATAAAATAATTTTGCTCTATTATGCTATTATATAACACACTTTACCAGGTTTCAGATCTGGGAGCTATCAGTTGTATATCAACTAGCAGTGAATATTCTCAAAATCTCACGTGTGGAGATATTATTTTGCCACATGTATTTCAATCTTACACATTTTACCAGGACTCAAACCCAGAGCTCTTGTTTACAAGGCAACAATATTAACACTTTGCAATCAGAGAAGGCCTCACATTTTACCAGGACTCAAACCCAGAGCTCTTGTTTACAAGGCAACAATATTAACACTTTGCCATCAGCGGAGGCCTCACATTTTACCAGGACTCAAACCCAGAGCTCTTGTTTACAAGGCAATAAGCCATGGGACTATGTCCACATTTTATTGAGTATCAGAACCCAGGAGCTATGAGCTCTATATCAGCTAAATACAATTCAAAGTTGGACTTTGAACTGTGCAATGAATATTCTGTAAGTCTCACTCGGGTATATATTATCAGAACAAGGCAAAACCTGAATCCAATTCAGGCATATATGACAACATGCAAGAGGCCAATGTTCTTTTTACTAAGAATTTCCCTTGGAGTCAATGACATGATGGCATGTATGGGGAATTTTCCCTGAAAGGGCACAGTGTAGATTTTATCTCATGCATGCAAGCATATAAAATCTCCCAGGCGTGCATAATTTATTGCTGGCCGGGACATGAAACTGATCAAAGATTAGAAAAAACATGAAACCAATTTGCTTGCCTGCCCTTGTCCTATTGTATTGATCTGTAAGTTGTAGAGGATGAGAATATGAGCATTTTTGCCCTAGTTTTAAGTATAGTCAAAACAATATCAAGGGGGGCATATTTTTGACAAGTTTATGGACAACAAACTGAGAGATGTAGCTTTTACACACATGAGCAAATCTGTCTGAGAGGGGTTCTTTTTTTCTACACTAGAATTCAAAATTCTTTAGATTTAAATATGTACACACATGGCCGATTGGGCTATATGCCCCCTCTTGACATAGTTTTAAGTGTGGGCAAATCTGTCTATTGAGGGTTCTTCTTTTCTACACTAGGATTCAAGATTCTTGGGATTGAGAGCATATCACACTTGAAGAAATGGGGAATAAGGGCATCTTGGCATAGTTTTAAGTGTAGGCAAATCGGGCTGTTTAATCAAATAACCTCTTCATTTGTACGCTATAAGTGTCCTTATAATATCATCAATACTACTACTCATTGAAGTGGAGAATTTCTCATTTTTGCTATAGATTTTACCCGCCCAATGCAAGATTCTTTTTTGAGTTGGGAGAACATTTTCGACACAGGAGCTTTGTTTTGTTGCCTTTCACATAAAAATCTAATTTTCATAATTTGGAGTGTCCTCTGGTGGAAACATTAATTTTCTTATTCAGTGGTAGAATAATAGAGAAAACATAAAGTTTTGTGACTTGATTTCTATATTTTAAACTCTTATTCATTTCTTAATCACGTATCTTGGCTTGAATGCTAATTAACTGAACTGTATCTATGTTATTGATTATCATAAATGCAAGCGTTTGGCTCTTTCATGAAAGTGGTAGAGGCCAGCTTTTGGATATCTGACAGCAATAGACAGTTAAGTCATCTGCTCCCTTCTATAACTTCTGGTATTCAGATATGTAATGGAAACCGCCCCTATTTGTATAAGTGGGGGAAAAGTTAGTAATGTAAATTGAGGGTTGAAGTTAATGTGGGTTATTGTTTTTTTATTCATTTACTTCTCACCTACAACAGAACCCTTGCTCCAGTTACAATTAGCGTACATAGAATAATGAAAATTCATTACAGCAATACAATAGATTAGAAGAAGAAAGAAGGCAAGGGAGAAAACAATTGCACTGATAATTGCGTAAAGGATATGAGTACACTATTGTACAGTGCATAATTCAAATATAATTATATTTAGTAGTTTCATGATGACATGATAAAATTGATGAATGGACACCCACAAACGCCCATGCCCATTCCGGGTTTCGAATCCGTGACCCACGATGTGCTAACCACGGGGGCTGCTCCTTTGAGAATGACTCGAGGGGAAAAATTATAATTAATTTGACAGTCTCAATATAGCAGAAATTCTACAGAAATGGGCAATACCCATGGGTTAAAATATGTGCTGAACAATGTACAAAAATTGCTTTTGGATACTTCTCTGAAATTATCTATCTATCTCACCCCCTTAAATCTACCACTCATTTCATCTGCACCATCATATTCTTCACCAATTATTTTATTTTTCTATATCCACAGCCACTCAACTTAGCTGAAGCTAAGCCAGATGCAGTTACAATCTCCAATAGGGACAAGTTTCCCATTCCGATCTACAGTTTGGAAATTGGTTTATCGACTTTCGGGATAAACAAACAGTTGGGAAATTTCAAATTATCAAAAGATTAGAACCTGAGGAGTACTTAAATCTTGAATGGTAACAAACCATATCGGGAACTTCTAATGAAATTACAATGTTCGCGCTATAAGTTCACAAGCAGCTGTTTCGGGCAGAAATTGCATGTGGCATTATATAATTTGTGCAATGTCACGAGTTTTCTGAGTATTTTCCAGAGAAATTCCGAAAAATCAGGAAATTGCAGACATTTGCTTTGCGGTCCCATCTGGTGTGTGGAATTAATTTCTTTCCCATTCGTATACCGTTCTATGCGCTTGTAATTTATGAGAACAAAATAAATCTGAAGAATTTTTTACGAACAAGTCTCTGCGCATAGCGGATACAGCAGGTAATCTGGTATTTTTACTAAACCAAAGGGGGAGGGTTGGGCCCGTTGACCCCACCTTAAATACGCCCATGGTCACGTTGAACAGTAGCAATTCCATTGTCTACATAAATAAATGCAAAGTCATGAACTTTTCTCCACTTGGAACTATCAACTGTTTTGTTATCCTATAAATCTTGCATTTTCTTATTTTATCAGGATATTGGCTTCCTTAGTTCAGTGGTCAAGCGCTATAAGTGATGGATTCACGATTTCATTACCGAAGGTTCAGAGTGCGAATCCTAGCCTGGATATTGATGTTCCTTGTGTGAGTGTGTATTTGTTAATACCATCTTACCATCTACAAGTATTGTCGCAATTTGCCAAAAGAGGCAGAAATTGGTCGAACAATTATTTTCGTAACACAGGGTGGCAATGGTAGCACTACTCTTTAATGCAAAACCTGATCCACATGTCCGCAACATGTGCTGTTCTCCCGTTGATTCCAGACTTTATAGGCACCCTGTATAATTTTCAGTTGTTATATGTAGAAATATTATACGGGGTGGAGCAAAGTTACCTTACCCTTGCACAATACTGCTCGCAAACAATGCAAAGCAATTGCCGGCCTCCGTGGCGGAGTGGTTAGCACATCGCGCTACGACGCCAGGGGTCCAGAGTTCGAATCCCGGCCTGGGCATGTGTGTTTGCGAGTGTCCATTCATCATATCATCACCCATCTTTGCAAATCGGCCAAAAGTTGCACAAAATGCAAAGTAAAATAAAGCAAATCAATCATTCAATCAATCAATGCAAAGCAATAATAGTGCTCTGAAATACACATACGCAGAAAAAATAAGCTACGAACGAAACACCGGTAACACTGTCGAAGTTAGAGTCTCGTGTGATAACGTCTGTGACAAATATGCGTGTCCTTAATTCCTTGACAGTCTACCGGAATATACTTTCTGAATACCCCTCGTACTTGTACAGAGGTGCTGGAAACTCAGGAACCCTTAACTATAAGGGGACAACATTAAAGTCCTACATAAATCAATGAAAGTTACTGCACGCTGTAGAAATAACGCGATATATATCCACGTACGTATCCAACAAATGCGAGAAAAAAATATCACGAAACTAATATAAAGTGAAAGGATAGACACGAACTGAAGTTACTCCCTAGGTATGAACGTCTTAGCAACGAGTAAGTTTTGAAAGCGTCAGAGGAACTAATGCAAAGCCGAATAGCCGAGAGAGGATTAGTGGCAAGCTTTCACTGCCGTACTCTCTACAAAAGTTCGCACCACCAACCGATGTTGCTTTTTTTATATAGGATTTACCGAATCCAAAACTTCGTTTAATGGTGGAATCTTGACTTCTGGTCTTTCCTTCCTCAACAGACTTACCCTCTCGTTAGATCGTTAGGATTACCTGCTTTAAGTGCGTGCGTGTGTGGTGGAAGTTCCCAACTTCATTCCCCTAGACTCTCATGAACTCTACGTAGGCAAATAAACCGCCAATAACAACATAAGTTACAATACTATGATAGGAATACCATGCTCTTTCCGTATCAAGTTATATCTAGACCTCGGATTTTAGGCTTTTAACCTATTTTTTTCCTTTACAGGTATGTGAGAAGAAATAAGTTATGTCAGCGTTTCGTTAAAAAACGCAACAACTGATGAAGTTTTATGGTGCCTAAAAAAACTATTTTGCTTGTTAGAAGCTATTTTAGGTTTATGCGCTTAAATCAAGCTTCTTTTTATGTTCTTATATATTGTTAAAGGTTTTACAGGTTTTTATGCCACACAGAGGCATTTGCTTTGTTTGGTCACGAGAAAAATCAATAACGAACGTGTTTGAAACGTGCTCTCTGTCGATTTCCCTTCCTCCTGAATTTTCAAAGCTCTTAAAGAAAGCAAAATGTCTCGTGCCACTGTTACCTGTACAATCCAAAGTGGTCTGATCTGTGTGGTCGTGCTCGCTTTCGCGTCACTTCGGTGCTTTGTGGCATTCACGCCTTGCAAAGTAACATTTCACCATTTAAGTTTGCACCACTGACTATGTATTTGTTGAAAGATTATTTTCAGCATATGAGATGATTGATCCTCAGAGACGAAAGTGCGGAGTTTGACTGTGGATAACATGAAAAATGATTTTTGCCTAACTATATGGCGAAGAGTGGATTTTTGTAGCCTTTCAGGATATAGGTGTCCCATTTTCATTGCCGGTGACTGTACATAATCAGCATTTTTCAGGAATTTAGAACTATTTTAAGTTCTTTTGAAGCTACTTCAGGATTTTTCGAGCCTAACTTATGATTTTTAGGACCTATTTTCTGATTTTTCGAACCTATTTTAGGTTTTTTCGAACCTATTTTAGGGTTTTTTGAACCTATTTTAGAATTTTTAGAACCTATTTTAGGTTTTTTCGAACATATTTTCTGATTTTTAGAACCTATTTTAATTTTTTTAACCTATTTTAGGTTTTTCGAACCTATTTTCGGATTTTTAGAACCTATTTTAAGGTTTTTTCAAACCTATTTTAGAATTTTTCGAACCTATTTTAGGGTTTTTCGAACCTATTTTAGGATTTTAGAGCCTATTTTAGGAACTTAAAAGCACACTTTTTAGAACCTAAAAATCCGACGTCTATTTATATCCTTGCATGATTTGCATTGTGGGAAGTTTGTAATGCGATTTGAATTGTACACTTTCACGTTTAATAAAGGAAAAGTCGAGTTCAAAGGGAGGAAAACACGAGTACGAGATACGTCAGCGAGTAACAAACCTTTGTCTCATATGTTGGCTTTCTAAACGAAATAGACGAAGCCAAATATATTTACCTGGACCCTACAAATAGGGTATTCCAAAAAAAGAAATATGTTTACTGGTTCTGGTTAGTATTCTAATCGCTATTATTGTTATAATTAGAGCCAGGATTTTAGGCAAAATGCCTATTCGTTTCCGACGCTGGTAGACAAAAATTGAACACAAAAGTTCACCGACCCGAAGGTTCTTAACATTCTGAACAATGCTTTATGTTGCCTATTTTTGCCTATTTCACCTTAAGCTGGCTTTTTCAAACATTTTTGCCTTTTTTTTTGCCTCTCTTGTCATTCCGACAAGGCATTTTGTAAAATTATGTTTCTCTTCTTCTATTTGATTTCGTTTTTCAATAACCCTTGCTATTCAAATTATTATTTGTAAATACATTTTTAAAGATTTAAGAAGAATTTAAGTCCTTCTCTTCAATCTTTAATGCCTCTTCTTTAATTTTTACTGCCTCTTTCTGAAACTTGACTGCCTTCTTTTCAATTTTTCGTTGCCTTTTTGCCTGCCATTTTTAATACTTTTCAGTGCCTGAACATCCGGGCTCTAGTTATAATTGTACTTACTTATGTATAGGGCTAGAAAGTTGATGGGAAATCATATTCTTCTTTATACAATGCTAAACCTAAGATAATAGTCTGTTCCTCTTCAATGAACCAGAAAACATTTTTTCATTTTCCATTTTCCGACCTTTTTTTTGGGCTTTTTGATTATTTTTAATTTTTTTTCAGTACGTTGCAAGTATACGTTGTTTCGTGAATTTTACTTGCATTTGATAACATATTTTACATATTTAAATTTTCTAGCACTGTCTCTTTTAGCAAGTGCACAATTAATCGAAAATACTGCCAATGCAAAGCACAATATTATTTTAACTTTAATCTTCGGTAATGGATTAAATGATCATTCGTGGTAAATTTATTTTTCCTACAGCAAACTTGAAATACTTTCAAGTAAAATTAGTCACAACATAAAGAACATATATAATGTGATGTACGCGAAACACAACTGTATTATCAGATGCTAATTCACTTCTCGGTGAAGGCACATTGTGATTCGAATCCCAGTTTCAACTGTAGGTCTAGTCTCGATTAGCCTATCTGTGCATAAAGTGGACTTAACAACTCAAATAAGCCGACTATTGTACTGGAAGGAAGTACTGTACTCTCAAAGGATGACATACAGAAAAAACTTGTAGCATATTTTATGTAACCTTGAAGTAAAAATATAGATAGTTTTAGCCAGGGTTGTTAAAGGTCCAGGAATTTTAAATGAATTCAATTCCGGTCCAGGAGAGAAAATCAGTAAGCGTAAATGGGTTCTGGACCGTAAAGAACCCTTTTATCTGTAAAGTATTTCAATTCGGTCCAGGAACATTTTTTCCAGAATGAATTTTGGGCCTTCCCGATGGCGCAGTGGTAGCGTCGTCGCCTTGTAATCAAGGGGTCCCGGGTTCGATACCCGGTTCGGATCCCAGTTTAAACTGTAGGTCCAGTCCCAATTAGCCTTACTGTGCAAAAAGTGGACTTAAAACAACAAATCAACATCCAGAATGAATTTAAATTCGGTCCAGGAACTTTTTTTCCAGAAGAATTTAAATTCGGTCCAGGAATATATTTTTTCAGGAACAATTAAAATACGATCCAGGAACCTTTCTTCAATGTAACAATACGCAACTTGGACCGAATTTAAATTATGCGAGAAAAAAGATTCCGGTCGTGCAGCGGAACACAATAGAACCCATTGGAATTTATGGGTTTCTTTACCTTTAACAACCCTGGTTTTAACCATGAACCAACAGGTTTTATCGTATTATTCAACTACCCTCTTGTAATTTATGAAAAAATAACTTTCATTTCAAGATCGAAAATTATTTTTAGGTCTTTTTAGAATAATTTTAAGGACATTCTACAAGTCTTTTTAGATTTTTAGGCCATCAACTTCCGAATCCTACTTATGTACTTGTATTACTTTGTGCAAATAATGTAATGTATAATTATTGTAAGAAATTTAAGAAGATAAGATCACTAGACTGCAGAGCATGATATAAACACCACTGCAGATTCGGCTCTAAGGTCCTTTTCCAGTCTTTGAATTATTAAGCTTAAATGTTTAAGTGGTTGGTTTACCTGTAGATTCCGTCTTAGAGAATTTTCTCCAAATACCAAATCTCGTCAATCGAATATTTTCATCAATATTGAAAAGTAAAAAATATATATTTCAATTTCTTGAGGAGTCTCATACAAGTAAGTAAATACATGTCTAGAATTGACATGTATTTGAGAATACATGCCATTTGAGAATATTAAAACTTCTATGTAATAGAGGTGTAGGGCCTTCTTTGTGAAAACAACGAAAGAGAAGGTGACAACTAAAATATACTTTTGAAGCTGTAGACACTTAAAGAACTTCAGTTTAACATTCGTCACAATGTGCATGACAAAAAAGGTTTCTTTGCAAAATATTTTCCGCTATTCATTCAACTTCATTTTGGTTTATCAGCTCCACTTACACTATGCATTTCACCACACAAAACACTAATACCGCGCACACACCAAAGGAAAAGAAACTGACACTACATACAAATTGGTGTCGTGTCGTTGGCGCCGAGTCATTTGCGCGGAGGCTTCTTATCGGTTCATTTCCGCCGTGACATATGTCAAGACCTTCCTCGGCTGCATTTCCCACAATCCAGAGTGTCATCACCGCCGCGCACACGTGTGTTTATGGGCACATGGTGCATAGTGCATAAAGAGGACTTAAAACATAAAATCAAACGTGTGTTTATGACTATGCACAGCTGTGTTTACACTGAAATGTTAATCCTATCCAGAGAGTCAAATATGACTTTTCTTTACTTATTTCAAAAGACGTTACACAGGATTACTTGTATCAATTTTATTCCACAACAGAAAATACATAAATCAGTATCAGCCTATTAACTATTAATAATTTATCGTTAATCGTCAAAAAAAAAACATTGTAAATACAGTATTGTTAAAATATTGAAAGCATTCTACAAGTACTCCGTAAATGTACACTTTGGGAGCAACTTAAACGTGCCAGTATATTACTCTTAATTATTATACACTACATAAAATCGTCAAAAACATTATAAATACAGTGTAATTTTTGGCAAACATTATATACGTAATAGCTACGTATATATAAACACAATATTTCGATACACTTGCACAACAACATAACAAACAAATTTGAATTATTGTAGGTATGCAGAAGCTCGATGGCATTGCACGCGTTGTTTATATCAATCCCATATTCTCAGCCATCTCGTCGTCTCTCTCAAGTGTCAGTTTTATATATAGACTAATTTCCCAATGTATATCCATCATATATACTTTCATCTTACATTCACTTACCAGTCACCTTCCTTTTCAATCGAAGATAAACACAGCTGGAGCTGGGCAACGTCATAAACACACATGCGCATGGCGGTAATGACACTCCGGATTGTGGGAAAACCCACCAAGGAAGGTCTTGACATATGTCGCGGCGGAAATGAACCGATAAGAAGCCTGGGCGCAAGCGACACGGTCTCGTACAAATTACGGTAGCCAGCCGCGAACTGAAAAACGAGGATGTTGATTTCAACCGTCAAAATATCCTTCCACTTGATTTTCAGTTGCCATTCCAAATGTTTATATTCGTTTCTTCGAGGAACAATTGTTTATAATCGTGGCCTCTGAAAATAAGGTTATGATGTGAAAAGCTATTTAAACGCTAGAAGCGCCTTCCTTCTGCCTTCATTCATGAAATAAGCAAGTAAAACGACTTGGCATGTTGTTTTCTTGTGCCATTATCACAATATTAATTAATTTTAATAGTCGATTGTCTTTTTCACTTCTGCCCCTTAAGCGTCTCATTTTGTGTGGAGACCCTGGACATGCGTCTCCTAAGATACAGCCTAGGATGGTTTCAATTCGCAACATTCCTGATTCTGTCGTATAACTACAGAAGCGAGCTTAGCATCTGACTTTGCATGAAAGCGCATGCGGAGGAGACTACTGCGCGTGCATTTTGCGCACCCTTCGTCTGACGTAGCGTGCGCCCGTCGTTCTGCGCAAGCGCAAACTGTCCTGCAGAAGACTGCGTGGTGCTAAAAGATCGCGTTTCGATCCAGAGATATGAGCTGAATGACTCTCCCAATTCGCCCTTCTGCCAATGTTCTGTCTCTCTTTGTTGCACGTGGATTTAAATTCACTAGCTGCACAGTTGAAACAAAGTGTCTCCATAAATTTGCTTCAACGAGAGCCACATATGTTTCAGGCATCGGGATGGTTTTGTTTGGCTGTTCATTAATTATCACTTTTTGAAACTGGCACTTTGGAGGTAAAAGAGATCGGTTTCCGAACTTCCTGGTTGTCAACGGGAATTTATCACCTCGGGTTGGAACTCTGCGGAAACACGGTCTCTTTGCAGGAAACACATTCATTAGCAAACAGGGAAATGTCCAAAGTTAATCGTAAGCCCACTCCAGGGCCTACTACAGTTATAGTGAGACCCCAGCCACTCAAATGGATATCGCCAAGAACTGATCCAGAGATTCGTACGAATGCAGATGAAGGATGGGTGTTTTCTACGTGTATGCAACATTGCACGAAGTTTTTACATGGCTGCCACTAACACTCATTTTATTTATTTTTGTCGGACAACAAACTAAGAGCGAAAGTTAAGTATACTAACACGTGGCGCAACAGCCGCTGAGGTCCAGGGCCTACCTACCGACTGCTGGCCTAACTTCTACCTGCCGAAGAGGGAGGTCATCCAACCAGATACAGGGTGACGTGTGGTCAGCGCGACGAACCCCCAGTCGTTGTTGCAGGCTTTCGTGACAGGGTTGCGCTACTTGTTCGTAGCTTCCAAATTTCCTCACGATGGTGGGTGGCCACCGGTCCCATACACAAGCCGAAATCTCAGAAGAAAAGTTGTGCTTCCGTAAAGAGACTCGAACCTGCGCGCGTCTCGTACCCGGAGCCCAAAGCATGACGCTTCAGACCTCATTTTGCGGGAGGGTGAGTCAAAAGTCCTTTAACACCCTCTATAAAATATAAAGAAGTTACGCTGGGTACAATTGATCATGATATTAATAGATTAGGTACGGGGAACCATAATTGGGCGTGTCAAGCGAAGATCCGCCATATTGTTGGCCGCTATATTGCATTCAACTCGAAAGTTTTAAATGGAAAAGGGGTGATGTGATATATCAAAGCAGGCTAGAATTTCACGAGAAATGCAGTGGTGAAAGTTTGATCAACGCTTGTCACACACAATTATGGTTCACCCTGGTCCTAACATGTTTCTATCCTGACCAATTGTACCCAGCTTTACGCCTTTACATTTTATAGAGGGCGTTAAGGGACTTTTGACTAACCCTGTATCAAGGGCGGATTAAATGGGGGCGTCGTGGGCGACTTCTATCAAGGACCAATTTTATTTTTTCACATGTTGATAAATAATTTACACAGTTGGAATGAAATATAAAACCCATAGTGTCAATTTAGAAACATACTAGAACCGAATAAAGGGGGCGGAGAAGGCACCCCACTACCAGCGGGGCGACAGATCCTCAAGGGCCTTATTTTAATTCTTCAATAATTTGCACGGTTTAAATGCAACAAACAAATATTGTGGCATTTCACGAAGAACTACATTTATGGAGAGCAGGAAGCTTAACGGTAAGTACAATGAATGACTAAAATAGGGGCGACGAAAGAAAGGAGGCGACGATATATAAGGCCGACGAATGATGAAGAGCGATGATAGATAGGAGGAAACAAAAAATAATAGGGCGACGAAATCTAGGGTGCGACGGATGATAAGAAGTCGATAGCCAGACAAATGATAGGAAGTGACAAAATGTAGGGGGCGACGAATGACGAGGTGGCAAAAGATTAGAGGGCGACGAGAGACTGGGGCGAACAAAGATAAGGATGACGAAGGATGGGGCGACGAAAGATGAGAAGGCGACGAGAGCCGGGGACGAACAAGATAAGGATGACGAAGGATGGGGCGACGAAAGATGAGAAGGCGATGAGAGACAGGGGCGAACAAGATAAGGATGACGAAGGATGGAGCGACGAAAGATGAGAAGGCGACGAGAGACAGGGGCGAACAAGATAAGGATGACGAAGGATGGGGCGACGAAAGATGAGAAGGCGACGAGAGACAGGGGCGAACAAAAATAAGGATGACGAAGGATTGGAGGAGGCGATGAAAAATAGGCTCGAAATGAACGTAAGGTGAAGGACTAGTATAATATTACTAGAGTGGATTAAAGTATTCGTGAGGTAACCTACCCCTTCCCAGAGGTTCTAGAAAGCATTCCTACCACCGCTGCCTCCTCACTCATTTTTCCATGCGCAGTCACCGTGGAAAGGCCGTAGCCATGGAGAAACATGTACCCTAACGCCTCTAGGCCGACGATGAAAAAAGTTTAGGCAAACTTGAACTATCAATCTTAGCAGCTTGCTGCAAGGTCAGATTAAAGGTTTGAGAAGACGATCTTTTTTCCCCTGCGCCCCTCAAAAGGGCTTTAGTTATTTATTTTTCTTAGTTATTCATAAATGTGCAAAGTTGGAATGAAGTGCACCATACATTGTAGCATTTTATGGCATGTGTCAAGAGCTAAAAAATAGAAGCCATGGGAGGTGACACAGCAGTACTTTTCTTGCCTGTTGGACAAGACATAAGTTAAGCTGCTCCACTGTTCCCGATAGTCAAATCTATTGTAATCAAAAATTAATTTATTGTGATTTTTTAGAAATCATAGTCTTTATTTTATTGATGAAAAACAACTTAGAATCATTGGTGTGCTCAGCACAAACATTGTAGCATTATACGAGGAGGTATCAAAACGTTTTGGCTGTTGAGGTATAATTTGTTTAATAATGGAAAGATTGAAACAATGACATACATATGGTTTGCCTGTAGTGTCCTCTACTCAAAGCTACTCTTCCACACAGTTCCCATCACGTTCGATGCATTTGAGCGAGCGTTTTATCCAGCCCTCAAAACCAGTTTGGAAAAATTCCACAAAACACTCCCTGCGCCACTGTTCAGAGCTGTTTTAACCTCCTGTAGGTCATCGAATCTCATGTCACAAAGCACAGACTTAGATCAGACTTTATGGTATCCCAAACTCTCAATCATTGCATGTGCTGACCCATAAGACATGTGCACTACATCAGAAATTTCCTGGATGGTGATGCGTCTATCCTCTCGAATAGGACGTTGATGGCCTGCCACTCCTTGCCATGTCCACACTTTCGGTTTCTCCCACTTTGAACTTAACTACATAAGTCTGAGCTAAGTCTGTGCTTCGTGGCATGAGATTCGATTACCTACAGGCAGTGGCGGCGATTGGGTTCCAAAACTGGGGGGAGTGCAAAACTGGGGGGGGGCAAAGACAGTATATTTCCCTTTGTATATAAGGTTTAGCATAGTGTGGGGACAAAAGTGACGAAAGTTTCCTAATCGTCGCCACTGCCTCCAGGAGGTTAAAACAGCTCTAAACGGTGGGGCAGGGAGTATTCTGTTGCTTTTTTTCAAACTGGGCTGGATAAAACGCTCGCTCAAATGCATCGAACGTGATGGCAACTGTGTGGAAGGGTAACTTTGAGTAGAGGACATTACACGCAAACTATATGTATGTCATTTTTCAGTATTTCCATTATTAAACAAATTATACCTCAACAGTCAAAACTTTTTGTTACCCCCTCGTATACAGTACTATAAAAACCGGGAGTGCAAGCGGTGCTTCAAGTTTTAGCGCTGCGGACCCCATCCAGCTCTTTCTTAAACTTAGAATGAATATGCCTTTCTATTTTTGTGCTACAGCTAAATAAATATGAAATTGGAGAAAAAGGTAATACAACACTTATCACTTATTAGCACAGGCTTCTAAACGTACGTGCGGCAGTAGGCCACAAGATAGCCTAGAGGCTTTTCGGGCCTTTAGCAAAATCGTTTCTTTGTCTTTAGGTGCTCCTGGATTCGTCAGAAATCAAACTTCAAAAGTGTACCGGCGACGTTAGTTCTAATCTCGAACGCCCAATACCTTCAGGTACTATACAAAGGAAGATATCACAAACAGTGGCGTGCTCAGGATTTTCGAAAGGAGGTGTTACGTTCTTTGTTATGTTAGAATTACTGGGAGAAGGGGTTATGGCTCCCTCAATCTCCTCTTTGGAACATTTCCTCTCCGATGGCTGAAATAGATATCGTTACTTATTTCTTGAATCTTGAGTGTTCGATATGTGTTAAATGCACATTCATTACTTGTTTTGTTGTAAAATGCAAACTTTTTTCAATAAACATCGGTCACACAGTGTGGATTTTCTGACTTGAAAACATTGTGCGACAACCGTGTAATCGTCCTCATAGAGCAAGAAATACTATGGATTGGGGAGATGGAGCAAAATCATGACACAGATTGGGCCTCCAACGTTTTAGTTACGACAGTGATTTTATGGCATACATGGTAGGACCGTAGTTTGGGAAGGGAGTATGTTGGACGCCGAATGTAATGGCTGCCCGCCCCCTCTGACAGAACGTCTTTAATCCGCCACTGCCCTGTATTCTTCCTTCTTTCTTCCTCCTTCGTGCGGGTTTTCTCTCTGACAACATTTTCCCAACCTAATCAGTAAAATGAAAGGTCCATATAACCCGTACAAACTATATCAAATTACATCGCATACCTAACTTCAGCATGAGTTTGGCCTATGGTAATATAACTTAAACTCATTTAATAAAGTTTTTCATTTTAAATAATTATATATTGCAGTAACTAATCAAACACTTTTGGCCTAATTGCCAGATTGAAGATTTAGCGCAACACACTTGTCACATTCCTCATAACACGAAAAGCATTAGTTGATTTATTAATTTGTTTTGGCTAATCGCCAAGAAGATGAAGAAGATGAAACTGATAGAGAAAGTAACAAACACACACAGCCAGGCCTCAAATAATCTGCACGAAAACGGTTAAGAATGTTTTTAAAATTACATTAAAGCCGTTCACTTCATAACATTATCATTTCTTGTTTGAAACGCTTTGTCGTATATGCAAATGTTAAAGAAATGCGAGTCCAAAACCTAAAAATAGCTGTTGAAAAGATTCTCTCGGGCTATCGACCATGTGAGTTGTGGAAAAGATTCCAAGCGTTCGAGAGTTAATATCACTCTCATCTTCAGGGTAGAAGTCGTGAAGTCGTCACACTTCTACCCTGAAGATGAGAGTGACGTTAGCACTCGAAAGCTTGAAATATTTTCCACAACTCACCTCGTCGATAGCCGACAGAATCTTTTCTTCATCATTCGTCGCCAGCAAAGCTTCAAGTCTTACTAAAATTAGTTGTCAATTTCCAACATAGCCGGAGAACAGCTTGGATTTAGGGGACGTGTACGTTCAGGCACATCAGGCCAAGTAAACATATTCGTGATCTACAACGCCGCCTTAGAAGCGATGTTAAATCCCAGTTGAAACTGGAGCTTCAGCACCGATTAGCCTCTGTGCACGAGCCGAACTGTTGGCTTGCGTGTTAATACAGTCCGTCTGCATTAGTCACGACCATTGGTGCAAGTGCGCATGCGCCAACTGGATGAGTCCAGTACCAAAATAGCGGTGACGGTTACAAGTTGTACCCAGACGGAAACAGAATCCGTGAAAATCGCATTTGTTCCAATTGGAAAGTGTTGGTTGCGAGTTGTAGCATCCAGCACAAATCACGAAGACATACAAAAGCGAGCGATAATATGCAATTGAACGCATAAACTCGAAATACGGATCTACTTCCCCTTAACGAATTTGGACTCGTCCACTCGAGATCAGTGTTGAATCTAGCTACTTTCCCTAGGGGGGGGGGGGGCACATCAAACTTCACGGGGGCATCAAATTATAATATCAATAAAACAATACTAATATTTTTAAATTCCCCCTTACTTCTGATATGAAATTAAATTATGTGTAATTAGGGTATAATTAATTATCATTTTAAGAATGAGATTATACGTAAGTATGAATTAAAAATAATATTACAGCATGCAATAATTTACATTTACAGCAAACTAAGGCGTCTAGACATTCTGCAGCATATCTGAAGGTGACTTCATAATAAAACTTTCTGTGGATTCCTTGACTCACTTAGTTGACACCTTTACACAAGCTTGAAGCGTATTCTGACCCATCATATTTCTTTGTTTAGCAGTTATCAAAACGGACGATAGTTTAAATTCGATCATTATTTTGACTTTTAATTATAAAGAAGACTACTACAAAAAAGTACGTTCTGAGTTAAATTAGGCAGTCGAAGTGAGCATAGTGTCCAAATTTCTTACCTATTGTCAAAATGCTATGCCAGCTTGCTGAAATTTTCGGCAAGAGGCTTCTTAATTCCATAGAGGGATATGCCCCCGGGCCACACCCTGAATTCACCACTGCTCGAAATAGGGGCGCCCTCCGAACAATAGCTGCATAAAGACTGGAATTTTCTTTTTCTTGTGGTCCAATAACACAGATTCTTGTCAAGATTGAATTGTTAAGTTTGCTTCAGTTAACAGCCTTACCTATTAATCAATAGCCTTTGTTTAGGTGTAGTCAGCAAACGATTCCCATGGACTAATTCACTTTAATTAATCAAGAGCACAATTAAATGCCCATGGCAAATATTGTATGTGGGTTGCAGAGTGTCGACTGTGCCTTGGCAAATATGTCGTGTCGTGGGTTGAGATAGCAGCTAGACATTTTACTAAATTAAATCTGCTACACACAATATTCGGTTGTTCACTGTGCGACTTAAGCTTTTTGCTTTGGCCGGGATGGGGGGGGGGGGGGTTGCCCGCTCACTGGCGTACTTGTGTTTTTTGAATATGCAAATTTTGTATCTTTTTGTTTTAAATCCACTTTATGTACAGATAGGCTAATCAGGACAATCAGTAAACTATACTAATGCCTTACGGTTCTAAGAACCTTAGAACATATAAGGTCATTAAATCTTATGATAACATTTACACGTAATTTGGAAACACTATATTTATGTTGAAAGAAAACCCACAAAAAGAGCTATCGAATAACACTGAATATTGTACCAAGTGTCTTGTGAACACTAATACATGTAAAATGTCAGCACTATGCCATGGAAACTTAAGTCTCGGCTCGGTGAGGTTCATCAGTTGCAGAATGATGACCTTCAATCCACGAGGCTGCATGCTTTTCGTCAGGGAAATCTTTGATGACTGGACCATTAATGGACACGAATGATTACGTATTTCAATTGTGAATGAATAAATTGGTATTTTTAAGTCCACTTTATGCACAGTAAGGCTGATTGGGACTGGACCTACAGTTGAAAGTGGGATCCGAACCACTGTGTGCCTCCAGCGGGTAGGGAACCCGGGATACCTTGATTACAAGGCAACGACGCTATCACTGCGCCATCAGGGAGGACATTTTTCAATTGTGCTTATAGTTAAGAAGTGGTATGCTACATGCTTTCAATTCCATTTTCTTTGAGGTGGGCCAAAAACACCCCTGGCATCCCCCCCGTTAATTCGCACACTGTCGTTGTCTCCCAAGGCGGAGGAGCCGATAACATGAATCCACAGATATTGTTTCCTTACCGCTAGTAAAAGTCACGCCATCACACCAAATTTCAATAGCGAAGCCACCGAAGCACCGAGGCTTCGCAGATTCGCAGGGGGCCGTTTTTTCGGGAACCCCCATCCTTCCGGGGAGGGGGGAGTCCGGTGACGTCAGTTTTTGACCTCGACAGAGGTGGTGAAATACAGCAGCGCCATCTCTTATTCTTTCTGGCAGAATAAGTGGAAGCAAGAATGCGCATGGTGCCTCTCAGCGCCTCTCAACGGATTATTACAAAACTTCTTGGGAGTGGTGATTCTCAGCGGGAGGTCAGTGCACCGGTTTTCCTGCCTCTTTCCATATCTGCTTATATACATTTATCTGTGATGAATCTTGAAGACTGGTCGCCATGTAGGAATGAGTGTAGGCTCCAGCAAGATTTAGCCCCTTCTCGCGTCTACATGTAGCGATCGTACCGAGTGTGTATATCAAAACCGAGACGGTTCTTTAAAAATCAAGACGAGACCGAAACTGCCAAGTTGTGATACCGTCCAACGTGAGAAAGTTTCGAGCAATGTCGGTAAGCATTTTAATGCGCCCTGCCGTTGATAATTGTGAATAAAATTGTAAGGCACAAATCTAGAGTGACGTGCTAATATCTAGGAAATTAAAGAACACAAAGGTTTGAAAAAAATTTCTAAACATTGATGACCTATCAAATACTAAATTAAAGCTACGTATATAATTTCGATTCTTCAGCATAGTATCGAACGTTAACAATCTATTACTACATTCTTAAGTTGCGATATCATCGAAATTAATGAAACTACAAAAATAAAGTTCGGTAAACTGAAAGAACTGTGAATCATTAACTAAATGCTGCATCCATCTTATCGATAGACCCATGTATTTGTCTCCTCTGGCAAACAATCTAACCCAATCGATATAGCTCGACCACAAGGAAAAAAACCTTCCCTCAAAAGCGTTCGCGCATCTTCCCTGCCGTTATCGGTGCTCGGGGCAGTGTTGCCAGGTCAGACTTAAAAAAATCGGGAGATTGTTCCTTGGGAAACCAGAAGATCTGCTACAAAATCCGATGATCTAATAGTAGCGGATGAACGACCTTCTCGGGGGCGGCATAGGCGTGCGCACTGGGGGGCAAGGGGATGTCTGCAGATTTTTTCCAGCGAGTGGGAAACAATGTATTTTTATCAGGCTGGTAAACGAGGCATATTACCCCGTACAATGTTGCCCTCTTGCCCTCTCAGAAAACACCACTTGAGTTTGAAATTATCACGTTCCTACATCCCTATTATAAAAATGGATGTAAATTACTGTGACTGAAATCAACTCATACGTCTGAAATAATAAGTACTTTTATGTCAACATTCATTTTCCAGAAGAGAAGAGGAGAGGGTGGGTGGCGACCATCCTTGCACTTCCTTTTGGACGTCCATGCCGCTATATAATTTTGTAGAAAATTAAGTATTTAAGTATAGAATAGTATATTAAGGATAGAAAATTAAGTATTTTCAAGCCGATGAAAGTTCCAAGCAACTACGGGGGAGGGGGTGCATTATTTTCTTTGTAATTGAACTATGCCGCTTCGTTCTCTAGCAAATTTCTTGTTATTAACACTCACATGCTTTATTTGTCAGTTATGCTGCCTCTATGTTGCTGCATTTAATATATAATAGACACAAACACACATAGTTGTATAAAATAATTTGCACACGCTACGAAGTCAGTGTTTCTACTTAGTAAGGCAAGGACGTTTCACTGTGTTTGTGTCACTTAATCCATTTCATCAGTTTTTCATTCATCCATATTGTCGTACTTACCCGTAGAGGCACAAAAGCGACGTAAAATAACTAAAATAGAAATAGATTTTCGGGTGGGATAAAATGTACGTACATGGACGTCCGCAGGATTTTTTCCAGGCAGGGGCAAGGAAGGTATTTTTTTCCCAGGGGGGGCAAAGAAGGCACATTTTCTCCAATAATAGTGTTGTTCCCTCAAAAAACATTGCTTAAATTTCAATGTATCATATTCATGCAATAATTAACACACATTATTGCAGCTGAAATGAAATTATATGTAAAAAATATATAATTTTTGGTTGACTTTCATTTGCCAGGGGGGGCCACGCCCCCCCCCCCCTTTAAAATAATAATAATGTCCTAGCACATCGTTTGGCATAATTTCACAGTTCAAACAGCACTTTTCATGCCTGAGTGGAGTTCCACTCTCCTCTCCATGTTCAAGTAAGATGAGCAGGAAACTTGTTTTTGAGCAGGCCGTCGGAGGTGCCATAGCTATAGTTTATTATGGAATCCTACCGAGAAGTCAATAGGTCTGGCAACACTGACGTTGGCCGCTCTGAAGGCTTCTTCCCCCTGTCTTTTCCCCCCACCCGCCAGCGCGATGGGGTCTGCGCAGGTTTCTTTCCTTGTGGTTCCACTATACCTGTCAATTCCTCAGAAACTACAAGGGACACAGAAGTAAAATTTAGTAAACTAAAAGATGTATTTAGTACTATCGCAGGTAAAGATATATTTGACAGGTAACCCTCTATGAGTGTTACTTTTAAGTCATTAGTGAAAAGGACTCTCCTATAGGAACGTCGCTTTATTATGTTTATATGTTCAGGACGCTCCTATACTACGGCCTCTTTTAAATCTCAACATTTTATGAAGATCAATATGAACGCATGTAATTTATATTTTGATGAATATGTTACCCGGCAAATATTAAAGAAAATTATAAGTTAAAAGGATTGATAAAAGTTAAAGAATAATCTTAATATCTGACTTGTGAATTATGAATAGCCAGAAAGGCAGAAAGCTAAATTCTCTCCTTGGTTACCTCAGATAGTTGAAAGTCGCTTAGCAACGTAATCAACAAACTTCCGCTATAAAAGCGAGAAATTCAGATAGAAATATGGAGACATATGTGGTCTTGACCCGTGTGTACTCCGCTCCCAAGTCCCTCCAAGTCAGAATCTTAATCCGTTGGATGACGACTTAGCTGGTTGAGGATCACTTCGGAAACCTGGAAGGGGATGAGGTCTTAACCTAAACCCAACCAGGACCTTTCGACTGATAATCACCAGCAGAGTCAGTAATAAAGCGACCCGTGGTCTTAACCCAGGTACCTTTTTCTCACCGCTAACTAGAATTTTGATCTTTTCGCAGGAAACAGCAACTTCAATAAATTCTACGCAAAGCTACGTCTTGGAATAGCGGTATCACATAAAGCTGGTGATATCGATTCATAGAATTGTGATCAGGAAAAGCAGCGACAACATCGACAAAATGTAACCAATAATAGAAAACAAGCCGTTCGGGGATTAGAACGGAAGATTCCGACCTGTATCTCTGGCAACGGACTAGGTATTACCTTAGCCTTAAAAAACAGAGTGCGATACAAGAAGGTAACAACGATACCTGTGGTGTCCAAAGGAGCCGGACACTGACCTTCGCGGTCAGTTTTCAATGCCGAAGCACTGAGGCAGAACTGAGGCTTCGCAGGTGGAAGGTTTCTCGCAATCCATCGCTTCAAGACAATGGTTCCGGTGAAGTCAGGCTTGACAGCTGTTGAAATTTAGCAGTGCCATCTCTTGTTCTGTTTGGTGGAAGAAGTGAAAGCAAAAATGCGAGTGGTGCTCTCAGCGCCTCTTAGCAGATTATTACAAAACTTCTTGCGAATGGCTATTTCCAGTGGGAGGTCCGTGCGCCGGTTTTCCTGCCTTAGATGAAGATCTGCTTATACAGGGTGGTCCAAAAGTGCGGAACGGACCGAATGAAACCAAAATGCATGCGGTTATCGAAATTTTATATGTGTACATGTGGTTTGGGGATGGAGGAAAACCTACCGAACAGCTTTTGAAATATATTCGCCATCTTGAAAGCCGCCATCTTGGAACGAGATCACTTTTTTAATGGGAATCTAGGCATGTGAACAATGAAACTACACTGGGAAAAGCTCACAAACACGATGGTAGCATTCATTTTTGCAAAACTTTGTTCATGTTCATGCTACAGAGTGTTAAACAAGTGTTTTCAACTGTTTCTCTCATTATTGCAGGATGTTAGAGGATATGCTCAATCTGCCCACCATTGTTGGCCAGTGTTATATTGAGTCGATTCACCCATTCCTGATGGACTTTCGATAAGATGTCGGGTGTGATGCTTGCACAGCACTCGACAATTCTGTGTTTCAAATGTTCCATTTCAGTAATTTTTACTGAAAAGACCAGTGATTTCACGTGGCCCCACAGATGGGGTCAGGTCCGGCGAGCGTGCTAGCCATTCCACAGGCCTCCTGCGACCTATCCACCGATTAGGAAACTGTATGTTCAGATAGTCCCTAACATTGTGACCAAAATGCGGGGAAGCGCCGTCATGTTGAAAGAACTCAGGAAAACTGCGATCCTCGATCATGAGAGATGGAAACACTTGTGTATGCAGTAAGTTCAAATAATCCTCGGCATTGAGGGTACCGTCAATGAAGAGAGATCCTACCACACGGGTTCCCCATATGCCACACCATACCATCACTTTTGAACGGAGGACTGTCCCAGATGTATCCAATGAGGATTCGATTCAGACCAGTATCTCATGTTTTGTCTGTTCACCCCCCCCCCCCCACCCTCCCATTGAGGTAAAAGCTTGCTTCATCACTGGGGGAAGGTAGGGTCTTGTAACACCTTACGGGACATTTCTTCTGCTAATTCGACCCTGCGGTCAGGATCATCCTCGCTCAGGTTGAAGCAACTGGATCTTGTATGGATGCCATTTGTGCCTTTTCAGAATCCTCATAAGGGAAGCACGACTCACACCAGTAACAGCAGCATGACTACGGGTACTACGGTGCAGACTCAACGTAACTGCCGCCAACAAAGCTGTTGATGTCGCTTCATCTGTGGTTACCTTATGCCTAGCTGATATGGGCCTGTTTCCAACAGATCCAGTCAATCTGAACTTAGCGATCAGTTTCCGCACAGTGCTGTCAACAATGGGAGCTGATTGAACTCATCGGCGATGACTTTCGAGCTGCTTTCCCCACACATCAGGATGATTTCCACACACGTTCTGCTTGTGTGAGTTCCATTTCTTAGTGCACCTGCAACAATGAGAGAAGCCGGCCCTCGTGGCGGAGTGGTTAGCACATCGCGCTACGACGCCAGGGGTCCCGGGTTCGAATCCCGGCCTGGGCATGGATGTTTGTGAGTGTCTATTCATCAATATCATCACTCATCCCCATCTTCGCTAATTAGCCAAAAGTGGCACAAAATGCGAAGTAAAATAAAGCAAATCAATCAATCAACAATGAGAGGAACCGTTGAAAACACTTCTTTAACACCCTGTAGCATGAACATGAATAAAGTTTTGCAAAAATGAGTGCTACCATCGTGTTTGTGAGCTTTTTCCAGTGTAATTTCATGTTTCACATGCCTAGGTTCCCATTTAAAAAAAAGTGATCTCGATCCAATATGGCGGCTTTCAAGATGGCGACCATATTTGAAAAGTGGTTTGGTAGGTTTTCCTCCATCCCCAAACTACATGTACGCATATAAAATTTCAATAACCGCATGCATTTCGGTTATATTCGGCCCGTTCCGCACTTTTGGAGCACCCTGTATATCTTTATCTGTGGTACTATCTTACTGCGACATAAATAATCTTGGCCATTACGTCCCTCTGTTTATGGGAGCAAAACAATAGAATGTGTGATACCTATATCTTGATCGTTCGATATGTCAATATCAATCGAGACTATACCTGTGTGCATTTCGGTGTACCGAAAGACATTCTGCAAGTTAATCTGTCTTTAACATAGTTCACTGGTCTGTGAGACAAGTTATACAAATATCCAATCGTATCTACAAAATTCGGAGAATCATAGATTCGTGTACACAGACGCTTCAAAAAATAAATAAGCAGTAGGATGCGCTTTTGTTGACTCTTCTAATAGAAATAATAAAAAGTTTATACTACCTGGAGTGTGTTCTATTTTCTCGGCAGAAGCGTATGGAATACGCGTATATCGTGATTTATTGTACATAACAATATTCCAGGAAAAAGGATACTAATATTAACATATGCTAAAAGTGTTTTATACATTGTGCAATCTTCATGTAAAAAGTTATATAAAGCATCAGTATCGGTACTTTACATAATAAAATTACATGATAAGTTAACTACAGAGGGAAGGACAATTAATTTTGCATATATACCAGTACATTCAGGGTTCCATTATAATGAACTGACAGATAAAAATGCTAAAGAAGCAAGAATAATGGATCATAGAACGAATATATTACTTTCATATACAGATTTGTTGCCAAGAGTTAAAAAACAAAATTCTAGAAGATTGGAAGATATGGGTTAAACAAAAATTTACATATATGGGCCATTCGTACAAAAATGTACTAAATTTAAACAGTAAGACTCACAGTAAGTATACATTTAATATACCCAGAAAGTTTTTAATTTTAATACTAAGATTGAGATGAGGTCACATCAGATTAAATCACTATTTATATAAAATTAATTTAGTATCTGCAAGTGCAAACTAGTCCAGGAAGATGCGCAGCATGTTATATTTCAATGTCCACTTTATACCAAAGAAAAATCTTATTCAAGAATCTAATAAGAAAAGCAAAACCTCTTAGGCCAGTCAACAAGGCATGATTTTGGAGTCCAATAAAGAAAAAATCAGGGAAAGCTGGAACAAATTTTATTATCTTCCTGAAAGAATTCTTAATAACATATTAATTTGGCACCCCTGTAACACCCCGGATTTGGCCTCCATCTTTGAAAAATGGCGCTCAAAATCAGTTTTTGCAAATATCTCGCTTGGAAAGCACTTTACAGAAAAAGAGATTATGACAGAAAATAGTCTACATAAAATTCTCTACAAAAAAGGTTCTGTGCATTTTTCTTCTAGCATGCACCGTTTGGGTGCTAGAGGAGCGAGAAATTTCACTTATATTATTTTTCTCCACTCTATTTTGCAAGAGTGAAAGACAAGGAAAATTTCTTACAAGGTAACTTGAGGGCGTATTTCTTATTAAAATGCCTATTATAAATGTATGAGCCGCGGTAGCTCAGTCCTGTCGACCCCCGTGGCGGAATGATTTTCACAGCAGGCTGCAATGCCAGGGGACCCGGGTTCGAATCCCGGCTAGGACATGGATGTTTGTGTATGTCCGTAATGAGAAAAATCTAGAATATTAGTTAAAAGTGATGTGTGTGAAAGTTGAGAAAATGGTGAATGACGGGGAATACTACCGCATAGGAGCATTCCTTAAATTCCTTAGGGCATCTGACCACCACGCGAGAGACCTGGGTTCGATCCCCAGGGGGAGAGAACGGAGATTTTTTTCCACCTGTTCAAGCGACTCCAGCACCCACACAGCGTCGTATAAAGTGGGTACCTGGAGGAAACTGGGGTTAAAGGCTGCCAGATGTGTGGTGCTGTTCACATCACCCCCACCTTCGGCTGTGATCAAGAAAGTGTGCGGCCCTAACTCCACACCTCTGCGTGAGACGGAACAGAATTGCGTGATGGGGGAAAAACTACTGTAGCTACTAGCCGTTTACAGGAGCATGTACTGCTTCGGTCCGCCCAATGGCTTTCTCCCCTTCTCTACTGCAATGCGTGGCCTTTCTCCAGAGATTTCCCGGACAGAGTATAGAACATTGTCAAGTTTTGAACACGTTAATCTTTGCAATGTTCACAGATCACTGAACACTTTACCCCAATTTTCTACAGCTACAAGGCCCCTTCAGGAACCTTGAAGGCGTTCACAGAATATAATGCGAAGAAACTCGGGCGGTGCAGCTTCCTTGTCTGTTGATACCATCTGTGAAACTTTCAGAGAGTGGTTCGAGGAGGATTATAAAGAGAGGTGTTTTTGGTTTTTCACATCCCTACCTCATCAGCTACAACGGGTACGGGGCAGTTTGTATTCTGAATAGGTCTTGCGATTTTTTAGTAAGATATTATTTTAAATAAAAACTCTGGATCAACTGGATACAATACATCTCTAATTTTCACTTCAGAAGTGACTGATCCAGTGATTATCTCTCTAATTTCGTTCAAACTTGATATTTGCCAAATACTCAACATTGAAGACATTCCAACATCTTGAGCATCCGAAGGATTGGTTTTCTTGTTCCCTGTTAATCCTGCAATTATTGACTTTATGCCATAAAAACCAGGGAATGGTGGGTGAGAGAGAATTACTGGAAAAGAACTGGATGTCTTTGCTTATCCCTTGATATAAGAGACTTTCGTGCATCGACATGCAGCTCATCTATTTTATCTGTGAACTAGTAGGCATGCCAAAATCCACTTGGTTAGCATTGAGTCAGTCACTTCTGTGCAATCCCCGGCAACTCTTCATGGGGCACATCACGGCTCAGTCGTCATATCTCACCAGATCAGAGACCAAAACGTTCTTGATCGTGTTATTGTGGTTTGAATTGTTGTTTTAAGTCTACTTTATGCACGAATAGGCTAATCGAGACTGGACCTACAGGTCAAAATGGACTCCGAACCACCAAATGTGCCTCCACCGGACATCGAACCTGGGACTCCTCGATTAGATTGGCGTTTTATTGTTAAATAGCTCTTTTGGACAAAGTCAACATGTTCCTTTGGAGATACCTTGACTTTCCAAACAAACATGCAATGATAGGAGCAAGTGAACCATAAATGACATTCCTAAAGAAAGAACAAAATGTAATAAGTCCAGTTTTATAGAATTTATATACTGCAAAACATCATGTAACAGGTGCTTCCTTGAGTTCTGCGCTTGCAAAACGGGGCGGGAAAGTAACCTAAACTTTCTCTCTCATCTAGCACCCAAACGGAGAATCCTAGAAGAAAAATGTACAGAACCTCTTATGTAGAGAATTTTATGTAGATTATTTTTCATCATAGTATATTTTGCTGTAAAGTGTTTTCCAAGCGAGATATTTGCAAAAAACTGATTTTGCGTGCCATTTTTCAAAGATGGCGGCCAAATCCGGGGTGGTACAGGGGTGCAAAATTAATATGTTGTTAAGAATCCTTCTAGAAAAATAATAAAATTTGTTCCACCTTTCCCTGATTTTTTCCTTATTGGACACCCTTATTGACTGACCTATCTCTCAACCTCTTTATCCTCTTTAATATCGTCACCAGATATAACAATTGTATTTATCATTTTTCGATTTTTTCATTATATTAACGTAGACATATAAAAACTATATATGTTCAAAATTTGTAATTTTATGTAACAATATAATTTTACATGCCTGATTTATTATTTTTAGGACACTTGGTGTAGAGCTGGTCTACCAATATGTGTAAAAAAAAACTGACAGTAAGTGTCGTCAGTGGCGTGCCCCCTATTGGTTTAGTCATTAAAAAAAATTCAAAGCAAAAATGAAATAAATTTTATTTCCTAAATGTGTTTGAGTACCAAATCGCCAATGTTTAAATTTGGCAATGAGGACTGTACTTGCTTCTTCAGATACTTTTGATATTATTGTGGTTGAGTGACAGCAATGCACAGGCATTCAGGAAGGAGGATTTCCTTCTCAGTATGGTCAAGAAAAGAGCCACAACCCTTGGAATGCGAACTGAAGGAATCCCTCCTCCCCTTTCTTTCACCCACGATGACCCTCTTAGGAGAATGACCCCAAGACTTGGAATGACCCTCCCTTTCCTGTTAGGACAGTGCTGCTAACTTCCCTTTTCTTTCTTTCCCCTTGTTATACCATCTATGCCAGCAGAGCAAAGTTCTGTGAGATTTGAATGCCCACAATTAGTAGGCTAAATAAGTCCAAATCTTATCTCGCACCTGGATGCATATTTATTTCAAAATATCAATAACATTAATAATAATTGTTGCAGGAAGTAGCGAAGCATGGTCTTACGAAGGAGGCAAGCGATGTTTTGTAGAATAGCATGCCGGGAGGAAGGGACCGGATTACGCTCAATCACTCGGAGCTTCCCAATTTCCTCACGATGGTGGGTTGCCACCGGCCATATAACTTACGTAGGCCAAATAAATTCCGACCAGAACCGGATTCGAACCTACGCCGTCCCGCAGCGAACGATCTCAAGACGAGTGAACGCTTTAACCCGCTCTGCTACGGAGGAGGACAAAAAGGTCAATACATTTGCACGTATGAGTCATTCCATGCGAAATCAACACAGCCCCCAACCTGACCATCTCCGATTTTCATGAAATTTGGGGAGTTGATACTATGCATGGAACTTAGTAACTACGAAAATTTTTAGTCTCATGCGTCTTGTAATTGTTAAATTATTCAAGGTCAAAGTTAGCATAAATTGCCCTTTTTGAGCCCGCTTAGCTATACTAAATGTGCTGTAACTCCGTCACTATTTAGCCTAGGAAGCTCAAATAAAGCTTATTGTACAGGGAATTGAACAAGCTTTCCAGTGATATATAACAAGCCTACCTCTGGATAAAAATATAATTTTGTCACGTGACCTTGACCTTTGACCTTAAATATCTCAAAACATGTCATCACCAAAAATCGTGAAAAAAATATATTTGGTCCCTCATGCCATACTATAAAACATATCAAAAAATCATTCTGGGACTGCAATGGGATCAGAAGATACAAAATAATATGTTTAAGTATGTGACTGATAAAAGCCTCATTACATGAACCATGACTAGTCAAAAGTCCTTTAACACCCCCTACAAAATGTAAAGGAGTTATCCTGGTCATGAAAGAAATAGGTTAGGCACAGGGAGATCCCTAGCGGTATGTGTCAAGCGCAGGTCCGCCATATTGTTGACCGCCATATTGAATTCAATGCAAAAATTTCAAAGGAAGGGGGGTGATGTGATATATCAAATCAGGCTAGAATTTCACGAGAAATGAAGCAGCGAAGGTTTTTCTAACTTATTTTTAGGCAGCAAAACGTTATACGCATATCTTTCACTTACGATATATGCACATTATAGTGTTGTCAATATTCCTGTGAGCACACTCGTTGACGTCTCTCACACTCGCATAGAACATTTGGTAATGTAGCAGGTGCAACATCATCGCAAGCAGGAATTATGCCTTCTCTCAGATGGTCAATATCAGGGACTTTTAGTGCATGAAACATTCTCTTCAAATGTTTCTGAAGGTAAAAGTCCTCCTAAGATGTTAAATCTGGGGAATGTGCAGGCCTTTTAATAGATCCCCGTCTGCCCATCTATCTACCTAGAAATTTACCATGAAGAAATTGCCAAAATGTTCAGATAGTGTGGTCACACACTGTTCTGTTTCAAAACTCTGGAAAAGTGCCATATCCCATAAGCAAGGATGAAAAAACTGTTCACTTAACAAATAAAAGAAGCCCTCGCCATTTAAGGTTCCGTTGTTGAATATGGACCAACCATTTCCGTTCTCCATTCACTATACCACATCATTAGCTTACCAGCAACAACCATTCGGGGATCTGTCTGCTGTAGATGATCAAATCACAGGTATTGCATATAATTTTTATAAACTTTACCGTGAACATAAAAATTAGCCTCGCCACTGAAGATTTTTCATTCCAAAGTAAGTGTCACGTAATTGTTTGAGATATTTTTTCCCAATATTCTCCTGGATCCCACTTTAAACTGTAGGTCCAGTCCCGATTAGCCTTACTGTGCATAAAGTGGACTTAAAACACCAAACCAATCAATCAATCAACCCAATATTCTCCACTATTTAAGTATTTGGTGAATGTTGCTGATTAAAATCATATGCAATGGTGCGTATACTTCTTTCTCTCCCAAGATGTCAGTGTGATCTCGACGAGTACCTAACACGTTTTAGGAGCATTCTTAATACTTTGTTTTTAACACCTCGAAACGGAGAAAACGGTTATAAGCATGCAGTAATAACTTTTTGCTGCCTAAAGATAAGTTGGAAAAACCTTCGCTGCTTCATTTCTCGTGAAGTTCTAGCCTGATTTCATATATCACTTCACCCCCTTTTCTTTGAAATGTTTGAGTTGAATTTAATATGGCGGTCAACAATATGGCGGACCTGCACTTGACACACACAGCTAGAGATCTCCCTTTGTCTAACCTATTTCTTTCATGACCAGGATAACTCCTCTACATTTTGTACGGGGTGTTAAGGGACTTTTGACTCGTCAGTTCATGTAATGAGGCTTTTATCAGTCACATACTTAAACATATTATTTTGTATCTTCTGATCCCATTGCAGTCCCAGAATGATGTTTTGATATATTTTAGAGTATGGCATGAGGGACCAAATATATTTTTTTTTCACGATTTTTGGTGATGACATGTTTTGAGATATTCAAGGTCAAAAGTCAAGGTCACGTGACAAAATTACATTTTTATCCAGAGGTAGGCTTGTTATATATCACTGGAAAGCTTGTTCAATTCCCTGTACAATAAGCTTTATTTGAGCTTCCTAGGCTAAACAGTGGCGGAGTTACAGCACATTTAGTATAGCTAAGCGGGCTCAAAAAGGGCAATTTATGCTAACTTTGACCTTGAATAATTTAACAATTACAAGACGCACGAGACTAAAAATTTTCGTAGTTACTAAGTTCCATGCAAAGTTTCCACTCCCCAAATTTCATGAAAATCGGAGATGGTCAGGTTGGGGGCTGTGTTGATTTCGCATGGAATGACTCGTATATGAGATATTAATGGTAAAATAAAATTATAATTAGTTTTATTATTCAGAATATGGGTAGGACCAGCTTCTGTCGTTGTTACACAGTAAATGCAGATCCAAGTTGATTATATTTTGCCTTTTATTCTGTCACTTTTCACTGTTCGCGACGATGATCATGTATGATGATTAGATGAAAATGATGAAGGGATACTCACAAGGGGATGATGCGCGTAGGCCAGCGAGAATTCGAACTCTGACCGAATCTAAGCGGTGAGATCGTGCATTGACCACGCCCCCGTATTTGCGTGTGGATAGAGACATTTCCGTATGGATCTCGCAAAGTTCGCATCTCTGCCAACAGATGACACCGTTAGTCAAACGCGCATGCACTTTAGTACAATGCAGTGCTCATAGATGGCAGTGGTATGCAAACTTGCGTAGTCGATGGGCAGCTTGAGTATTGAATGTCGGTGCTGGCTGACCTCAATTTCTTCAATCCGGGTGTTTCGACATTCTTTTACGTCAAGGTGACGGCGAGCTGAGTCTGTAGCTGAATAGACAATTAAAAAAAGAGTGCCTCGGGTCGCAAACTATTCCATAAGAAGATGCTTTCAGTTTCTACCGCAGCCATAGGAAGCTCCAAACAGTGGCTCCAACTTATATGGGCCCGTGGGTCGAGATAATTTGTGATCGTAGCCACTATTTTATTACGCGGGGGAGGGACTCATTCCTTATCAGCAGTCGCCATCTAAAGGCGAAAAAGTTAGGAGGGTAAAAGCCCTGAAGATGAATTTCTCAGTATATTACAACATATATCCTGATTAACGAAGTAAAATTAATTACCACTATACACATGGACGTCCGCAGGATTTTTTCCAGGGAGGGGCAAGGAAGGTATTTTTTCCCAGGGGGGGGGGGCAAACGAAGGCAATTTTCACCAAAAATAGTGTTGTTCCATAAAAAAACATTGCTTTAATTTGAATTTATGGTGTTCATGCAATAATTAACACATATTATTGTGGCTAAAATGAAATTATATGTGTGAAATACATAGTTTTTGGGTGACTTTCATTTTCAAGGTGGGGGCCACGGCCCCCCTTCCCCCCTTCCGGAAGCCCATGACTATACACTATTTAAATTAGCCATTTGCAGGATTTCAAGGGGGGCTTCAGCCTCTTTAGTCCTCCCCCTGTCTACGTGCCTGGAACCCACGCAATGTTTTACAAACGTTGACATCGCCAAACATGGGCTCATCGGGCTCCGGCCCTTTAAGATATTTTGTAAGATCTCAGTGCTCTACACTACAATTAAATTTGGTAAACGAAGAGAAGTAGTCATATTTTAAATATATTTATTGAGGTGCTGAATAAAAAAAAAAGGTGGCTAGTAGCTCTTGTACAATCACAACTATACCCTCTCTTGGAACCACAAGCAAAAAAGCCTGCTCAAACCCGCGACTCCTCTTGTTTCCACACAATATCACAAAATATAACTGAAACGCATGCAAATGTAGGCTATCATACATATGTCCTACATGCAGAGACCTAAATTTACACAAACCTCAATAGCAAAAGAAAACGTCAATCACACATAATTGCTTCAATTATTGCGTTTAGTATGTTATCTGACTGAAAAAAAATACAACTGGCAACCTTGAATCTGTACCGCGTGGCTGCATATATACAGCATAAACAAATCGTTCTTCTAGGCCTCGCCCTCGTAGTATGGAACCAAGGCTTTAACAGGCAAAGATCTGTAAATAAAAGTTGTCATTCTTGCTGTCCCCTAAGATGTGTGAAAGATTGTCAGATTCCGTGTCTGCATGTATACATGGAACAAGGAATAGAGATGAGTGTTCATAATTTCAAAGGAGATCGAGAACAAGAGAGGCATTTACAACTCGAGACGAGACCGAGATACTGGCATGGGCGTCCAGAAGGGGGCAAGGGGAGCCGTCCCCCCCTGGAAAATGAAAGTAAACCAAAAATTATATTTCACACATATAATTTCATTTCAGCCACAATCATATGTGTTAATTATTGCATGAATATGATAAATTCAAATTTAAGCATTTTTTTTATTTTAGGGAAAAACACTATTATTGGGGAAAATGTACCTTGTTTGCCCCCTCCGCCCTGGAAAAAAATACCTTCCTTGCCCCTCCCTGGGAAAAAATATCTTCCTTGCCCCTCCCTGGAAAAAGTCCTGCGGACGTTCATGGACACTGGTATCGATTAGGGATGGCGATTTTTGAAAACAATGTTTCTCGATCTTCGAAAATGAAACTTTTCGATTTTTCGCTATGAATTTTTCGAGAAGGAAAATCATTTTTTTTAGTTTTTCGAAAAAAAAAATCGTGTTTCGTTTTTCAAAAAGAATTGCACTTTTTTCGTTTTAGAAAAATGGGATTTTTCGATTTTTAATTTTTGGAAAAAGAAGTAATCCCTAGTGCACTGAACCAGCCTCCTAGTTAGATATTTTGGGGCCCTATTTTAGATTGTTGTTTGGCGGCGCCTTCCCCGCTCCGCACTAACAAGCACTGACAATGTATGTGCGTCCTTCGATATTTCTCTTCTTTTGCCATGGTTTGTGATATTTACATGAAATTTTGAAATGAAGAAACAAAGAGCAACTCATTGAAAAATAATACAGGTTATATTTAAATATTCGTAGTTTTCATTTCTTTTATTTTTAGCATATTTGAGAATATACCAGGTATGTCTTAGTGTTGGAAAAAAATATTTCAAAACGTAATGTTATTGATACTTTGGGAAACAGAAAATTCAAGTGTCACCAGAATACGGAAATACCTCTGGCAAGTGCGAATTTCTCCGTTGCATATTCTGACTTGCTCTCTTTCTCTCTCTCTCTCTCTCTCTCTCTCTCTCTCTCTCTCTCTCTCTTTCTTTAGTTCTCACTATAGTTGGCGAGTTGGCCGCAATCTTTCCTTCTTGGTACCTACGTACAACTGCAACCTGAGAATTTTATCACCGTTTCCTGTAGTTTGTTAATCTCCATGTTCAGCTTCTTACAAAATTAAACCCTACTGCGCCGGAAAAACATAAATGTTGCAGCTCTTAGTTGGGAACAAACAGAATTGACAGTGTGAGAACTTGTTGAATGCAGGTCGAGTTTGTGTTGGATGGAAAGCGGCGCTTCTTCCGTACGCATTGGTTCACGGTAGCTATTAGGTGGAAATTCTCTCATGCGGAGGCTTCGAAGTGCTGGCTTGGATGCCTCAGTCTTTTCCCATTGATGATATTTCCCTTTAAAAGGTTTCTGCCTCCTCGCGAAAGCAGGTCAAGCTTTCCCACGTAAGTGTATGACATAGTTTTGTGCCACTAATAAGAGCTTTGTGGGTGGTTCTCATTGTTTCCAAGTTATGGGTACCAGTCAATTAATTTCAAGCATTTCATTACCTTCTGTCGCTGGAGAGGTAGCAGCAATTCAAGCCTTAGAAACAGGGCTCGTGTAAAAAAGAGAGAGAGAGAGAAGTGCTCCCAAGAGGGTATGCGGGCCTCCCCGATGGCGCGGTGGTAGAGTCGTTTCCTTGTAATCAAGGGGTCCCGGGTTCGATACCCGGTGGATTCACATAGTGGTTTGGATCCCACTATTAACTGTAGGTTGATACGCACCCACTTATTGTATGATTTTAAGTGTTTAATATGTTAAATGTCTCTGATGCCGTAATTTGTTTTGTTCAATCTGGTAGTCTATTATGTTATGGACTAACCTTAAAACATTTGATTGTGGGGTGTGAGGTGAGAGATATTGTAAATGTTGCTTGATAATGGAAGTAATTTTGGAAATGTGAATGTGTTAATTTGTGTAGTCAAGAACAATTATGATCTTACCCAGGGGCGGAGCCCGGAATCGGTGGGAAATTTGGACTCAACAATTTCAAACGACAAAATCTCAACTTTAAGCGGCTGTACAGTTGTAAATACTTCTTTCCGTGCTCCATTTCTTTTATATTCACAATTAGGATCACATAATCTTCATAATGAAAGAAAAAGGAATTGAAAATTCGAGGGTGTAGAATAGGTTTACGTAAACATATCCTTATCTGATTTCCCACTACCTGAGGGCTTCAAAGAAGGCTGATAAGTCTCATGCTCGCCGTCGAGGAATAAAAGTAAGTAGATCCATTGAGAATAAACCGGGGAACGTAACAAGATCAAGTCCCGATTAGCCTTACTGTACATAAAGTGGACTTAAAACACCGATTCAATCAATCAACCAAGTGGCTAAGTATTACAATCACTTGAAACCAGATGAGGTTGTATATAAGAACGTAAATGTAGGTTTGACTCCATACGCTTGAATCTCATTTATCATTTACAATGGCCTACCTACCGACTTCCGGCCTCACTACCACCTGTCGATGTGGGAGATCACCTAACCAGTTACGAGGTGACATGTGGTCAGCACGACGAACCCGAAGTCGTTGTTGTAAGTTTCCATTACCGGGTTACGTTACTCATTCGTATTCCCAAATTTCCTCACGATGGTGGGTGGCCACCGGTCCCCTACACTGGCCGAAATCTCAGAGAAAAGATGTTATGGGTCCACACTATACATTAGATTCACTGGTATCAGTAGTGTAGTGGTTAACACACACAGCCTTGTAAAATAACTCGACAACCTGCATAGCTACTTTTCATTGGATAACACGTGGTCGCCGAATACGGTCCCATCGCCGCTGTTTTCTGAGTTTCTAGATCGGAGACAGCTGCATCTTTTCAAATAGCTCTCTCACGATGCTGTGTCAGCGCCGATGTTTTTGAGTTTCCACCTGGAGAAAGATCAAAGACGGATGTTGCGCAACAGAGACAAGACTGGTCACGACGAAACCTTGAACGAGACAAACGAGACGAGACTTGGTGTCCGAGGCTCTCGGTCTCGTTGGAGAGAACGGCCTATAATGTTTGACAAAAAACAAATTTAAGTTTGCCCTTCGTCTTGCTCATAAATGTCAAGCACATTAAGATATATAAATCATACATTTTTGTCTTATAGCAATTACAAAGGCAACTCATTAGTGGCAAATGTGAGCTTGGATAAAAATTTCTTTCGGTGGTTCGTGCCATGGAAACAAGGAGTTGAACAGAAAATTTCCGTGCCTTAGTGACCTCTATACGCCGTGAAAGTCTTTGCGATTACACGCTACATATGTTGTTGTTTACATCATATACTTTGAGAATCGATACGAGACAGAGACTTGCCCTTCGAAAACGAGACGAGAACGAAACAGATGTTTGTAAACCGAGACTTGACCAAGAATGAGGCAGTGATATCTCTCCTCTCGCTACCATGGTCCTTACTCATGGTGTCCGCATACTTTTATTTTTCGGAGGGGTAAGGCATATGTTTGTTTTTTTTTCAAAACAGTGTTGCAACTTCCAAACAGCTTTATTTATTTATTTATTTATTTATTTATTTACGAGTGGAGCGAGCTGGAAAGTTCATGAAATCACCCTGAAGAAATACAGCTGGAACAACCATTTTAATACATTATTCAACGTATTCCCCCCGAAGGTCAATACACGTTTCACAACGATGTTCCAACATTTGTAACCCTTTCAAATAGAAGGTTTTGTCCTGCTGTGCAAACCAGCCCTCCACCTACTCAACCAGTGCCTCTTCGGACTGAAAATGTGTGCCCTTGAGATTATTTTTGAGGTTTGGAAAGAGGTGATAGTCGGACGGGGCCAGATGAGGGGAATAGGGTGGGTAAAGTCCAGATCCGTCAGCAATTGCATGGTTTGATGGGCCTTGTGCGAGGGTGCATTGTCCTGGAGAAATTCCACACCACGGCTCACTTTTCCCCGACGTTTTTTCCTTCAGAGCCGCCTTCAATTCAATCAAATATTGGGAATAAACAGCAGCATTGATGCTTTCACCCTGTTTAAGATATTTTATGAGGATGACACAGTCCTTATACCAAAATACCGATGCCAGAACCTTCCCCGCTATTCGGAACCTTTTCAGTCGAGGAGACCTACTGTGGTGCCACTCCATGGATTGCTGTTTAGTCTGTGGGTCATAATGGTGAATCCATGTCTCATCTTCAGTCACCACACAGCGCAAAAAATCATCAGGGTGCACTTTGACAATGTTTTCCCTGGTCACTGCACTTGCAGGCCTGCAAGAGCGGGGTTCATCTTCATTCTCACCATATCCAGTCTTAAAACGCCTCACCCATTTGGCTACTGTTGTATATCCTGGGGCATGCTCCCCCAAAGTCTCATGAAAAGTTTTATGGATATCCATGGGGGATTTGTCTTGCAACACGAAAAAGTTGATGACACTGCGAAGCTCATCCTTCTCAAATTTCCTTCGGTCATCTGCCATCTCTGCTTACTGAATGTGAAACAAAAAAAAAAAAAATGACAAAAGGATCATATTCAGGATAAGAGGTTTACAATATATGCTCTTTGTAATGGCTACAACGATTTGTTTCAATTTTTATTTCTTCTGGGCGATTTCATGAACTTTCCAGCCCCCCTCGTACATTAATGACCCAACATGCTGGCACCCAGTTAGAGAGTTCATGTTACATAATGGAACAGAGATACAGTTTATCAAACATGCTTCATTGACCGTTATTGGAGAGTGTTTTCATTACAGCGTTTTTAAATTGCATACAAGACATACAGAATAAATCAATATTTTTGTTACGCTTTTCTAAGGCATTGTAGAGGACACTCATTTTCCAGATAGGGTTTCTTAGAGAAAGGTGACTGGCATGCAATTATACTGTATATGTAAAATATGTACGCACCCCCTTCCCGATGGCCATGCATCTTTGTCTCAGTACCTTCTTCTATGGATGCTACTGTGAGTAATATATTCTTCCAACGAACGACAATTTGAGGACACGGGCGTCTTCCTCGACGGTTGGTCATAGAGGACGAGCCTTATAATGGAAGCCGCCTTCGCAGCCCTGCCTTGTCCACCTTGAGGACAGCAACTGCGTGAACGCTTCAATGACGATGCCCATCTGGTTGCCGGTATTGACGATTGCTGCAAGCATGGTGTACGACGCGTGCCAGTATGCAGAAACGTCGTTAGGGGGGACGAAAGTTTCACAACCCTCCCCACAAATTTTCCATGCCTTAGAGAAAATCTTATTTACATACTATAAAAAAAACACATTTAAATTATAGCAGAGTAGTGATCGCTGTATATGTGTGTGTGTGTGTGTGTGTGTGTAGGTACGCGCGCGCGCCAAAATTGCTCCCTCCCAAATACATCTACGTTCCTTTATATAGCTATGTCTATGCAGGGGGAAAAACCTAGCTAGTTTGCAGCGAAACTAGCCTCAATTAGGAAAAAATAATTATTAGTATTACATAGATGTGACAGTTGGTCCCTTACGTTAAAAGAGGAACATAAATTAAGAGTATTTAAAAATAAAATCCTTAGAAAAATATTTGGACCTAAATGCGAAGAGAAGACAGTTGAGTGGAGAAGGTGACATAATTTAGAACTGCATAATTTGTATTCATGACCAGATATTATTACAATTAAATCAAGAAGACTTAGGTGGGCAGGCCATGGGGCACAATTGGGAGAGGAAAGAAGAGTTTACAGGATTCTTGTTGGGAAACCTGATGGTAAAAAACCTGTAGGAAGGCCAAGACGATACTGTTGAGATGGCCCTAAAGGAAATCGGTAAGGATGGAAAAGATTGGATTGGTCTTGCCCAGGATATAGGGAAAGATAGAAGGCTTGTGTAGCTGCAGCCATGAACCTTCAGGTTTAAGAAGGCTAGAGAGCTAGTTAGTCAATTATCAAGAAAAGTTATTTACCTTGCCATTCTCTAGGCTACACAGTGTCAACTTTTGTCAGTGTTTATAATTACGTGAATATTAATAGCCACGTTCAAGTAGAAGTTGTCTATATTTTTCACTTTCCAAAATATAATGACGTTTAGAATGTAGTTCGCATAAGGCCTCACGTTTATTAAAGAAAGCCTAGCCTGAAACCATTCTTCGCACTATTCTTAAAACAAGAAAGAAACAAATTGAAATATTCACACCGAAGTCATGTACTGCTATGTTTTTAGTTTATTATGATAAGTTTTCTTTTTAACATTCTTTATTCAATAAATTCGAGACTCAGCACGAGACAAAGAAGATTTGACGATTTTCTCGTTTGAAGCCGAGACGAGACACCAAGAGTAAACTTTCTCCATCCACAAGACGAGACTAGTTAACCTTAGTGGTTAACCCAATCGTACATATACAAGCGAAAGGCTGATTTGCACATGTACATAAAACATCATTCTCTGTGTAAGACATTAACAGGGTGCGAAATTCTGAAGGGACAGGGGGTGGGATCCCCCACCGATTTTGTCCTAAAAAAATCCCCCCCACAACATTTTCCGGAGGGGTCCTTTTTGTCATAACAACAAAGAAGCAATTAGTTTTGACTGCAAATACACTAAGGATAATATCGACAATACACACTAAGTAGTATGTTTCTTAGTGTTGCACGCTCTATCTCTCCCTCCCCCTCTCTCTCTACCTCCCCCCTCTCTCTCCCTCTCAAGAGACCATAACAATATTTGTAAAATGAGTGTAAAACAAGAATTCAATACAAATATAAGTAGGAAATCTAATTGATTCATGTTAATAGAGAGACTATTTTTTACCTATGTACGTATACTGAAACCGTTTCAACTACTTTGTAATGTATTCACATCTTTTTAACCAGTTGCTAAAGGAATTAGTTTGCTCCTTTATAAATATCTGATAAGTCACAGAAACAAGAGAATTCCTATATATACAGGGTGACTGGTAATTAGATGTATTCCCTGAAAGGGGTTAAAGTAGAGACAATTTGCAATAAATTTGACCATATGATACCCCGTCCGAAAATTAGTAGTTTTCGAGATAATCAAATTTCAATGACAATTTTCCACATAAAAAGATGAATTGAGAAAAAACTGCTCATTGTATGGAACTTATTTCAGCATTTTCTGATAGCTAACGAATAAGTGGTTCGTTGAAAAAAAAAGTTTTTTCCCAAATAACAATCACATGTAAGTAACGGGTGGGTCTAAACTTACAAGTGATGATAAAAAAATGCACTCTTAGTTTACTTGGCAACGTATTAATAACAAAAATGGTATGACACGAAGCGTACAAATTACTTAAATTACTTCCTTGTGTCATCTGCTATCCAACAAGATACAAATGTTGCTAACATTCACATTTGTGTACAAGAAATAATACTTCATTCATCTTCATGTGAATGGAAACAATGAACAATACAATTAAAGAACATTACACGTCTTGCTCAAAGTGGGCACCTCCGTTACGAATGCAGGCACGCAGGTTTTTACGGACATTTGGTCTCTTAACTCGTGATGTGATGGTGTCCTTGATGTGTTGACCAGCTGTTAAAATCCTCTCCCTGAGCTCTTCTTGTCTTGTCATGTGGCTCCAAATGTAGAAGTCGCAAAGCGGCAAATCGGGGGATCGAGCCGGCCAGGGAAACGGGCCGCCTCGGCCAATCCATTTCTTTGGGTAATTTTCATCCAGCCACTGTCGCACGCCCAGGCAGAAGTATGGATGGGCGTAATCAACAATCATTTGATCGAGCCATTTTTCCTTCCCCAAATCTTAAATGGCATCACTTATGAACATTTTTTGAGGAACGGGATGGCAATGGTGTTGGAGGATGTGCCTCTAGCTACAAGACGTGACATGATTTATCAGCATGATGACTGCCCAGCTCGATCCTCCGATCGATTTGACGCCTTGCGAGTTTTACATTTGGAGCCACATGACAAGACACCGGTAAACTCGCAAGAAGAGCTCAGGGAGAGGATCTTAACAGCTGGTCAACACATCAAGGACACCAACACATCACGAGTTAAGAGACCAAATGTCCGTAAAAACCTGCGTGCCTGCATTCGTAACGGAGGTGCCCACTTTGAGCAAGACGTGTAATGTTCTTTAATTGTATTGTTCATTGTTTCCATTCACATGAAGATGAATGAAGTATTATTTCTTGTACACAAATGTGAATGTTAGCAACATTTGTACCTTGTTGGATAGCAGATGACACAAGGAAGTAATTTAAGTAATTTGTACGCTTCGTGTCATACCATTTTTGTTATTAATACGTTGCCAAGTAAACTAAGAGTGCACTTTTTTATCATCACTTGTAAGTTTAGACCCACCCGTTACTTACATGTGATTGTTATTTGGGAAAAAACTTTTTTTTTCAACGAACCACTTATTCGTTAGCTATCAGAAAATGCTGAAATAAGTTCCATACAATGAGCAGTTTTTTCTCAATTCATCTTTTTATGTGGAAAATTGTCATTTTTTAAACAAACAATTGAAATTTGATTATCTCGAAAACTACTAATTTTCGGACGGGGTATCATATGGTCAAATTTATTGCAAATTGTCTCTACTTTAACCCCTTTGAGGGAATACATCTAATTACCAGTCACCCTGTATATGTATATATAAATCTTTACTAATTTACTTTTATATGTAATACATTATGGTTGATTTGGTGTTTTAAGTCCATTTTATGCACAGTAAGGCTAATCGGGACTGGACCCATAGTTTAAAGTGGGATTCGAACTACTTTGTGCCTCCACCGGGTATCGAACCCTGGACCCCTTGATTACAAGGCGACGACGCTACCCTCAGCCACGTTGTGGGCGCAATCATGTTATAGATGGGGTTCCTCAATGATCTTAATGACTTTGAAAATGTCTGCATGCTGTATTGGATGAAGGGGAACATGTATAAGTTCCCTTATTTGAAAAGCTTAGAAGATAAGTTTACGTGTGTACGTGCTCTAATAATGTACAAATATTCAACATATTATTGTCTATTTTCATAATAATAAACTGGGTAAATATTGTCCGTTTCAAAATAGTTAGATATTTCATATAAACAAATTTAATAGCTACACTATACTGGAAAGGCAGTATTTACGTCTTTTATCATTTTCACATTTTTAAACGTAATTTAAAAATAATTATTTCCGTCATTTCGCTTATTTGGAAAGTTTTGAACGTAACGTTATGTGTGTACGGGCTCTAATATGGTACTAATATTCAAATCATTATTGTCTAGTTTCTAATAATAAACTGGGTAAGTAAAATCCGTTTCAAGATAGTTAGTTAGATGTTTGCGCAAACGAATTCAATAGCGACACTAAATTTGAAAAGCAATAACATTTACGTCTTTTTATCATTTTCACATTTTTAAACGTAATTGAAAAAGAATTGTTTTCCCTCATTCCCGTAAAATTATTTTCTACCTTGTCTCTGTAATAAATTCTGACGCTCATATTTTGAAATACAAAAAGCCTAGTACAATTCAATTACCGTAGTTTCGGGGTAAACATAAAGTTTCATTAACTTCCCTAGCAACGTCCGTTTCCGTGGACAACAACAAACATGGCAAGCTCTAAAGAATTGCTTGTTATTATGCCTCTAAACATTTAGTTAATACAAGCACAATGTATATATTTTCGCATTGAGTATACCAACATCTGGTTGTATATGGACTGAATCATCTCCTTATTACGTATGTGTTCGTGTCAATTAATATCTTCCTCCCCCACCAGATTTCGCACCCTAGACCTAAAGAACAGAGGAATAAGGGAAAAAAGACGCTTAACACACTCTTGTCTCGTCTCGTGATTGAGAAAACATGCCTCGTCTTTGTCTGGCCACGAGTTTCGTAATAAAAAGTATACATTGAGAAAAAATACTTACTAAAACAATGTCTGTCTCGTTCTCCTCTCGATTTTTAAAGGAAGGTACGAGTCTCGTCTCGAATTTGCAGACGAGACGAAGGCTTGGCCGTCCTCGTATTATCCTAGGGAAAGAATAGTAACAGAGAAAGCGAGAAGAGATAGTGGTTGGAATTTTCAAATATAAGAATAATATGTTGGCGCCCATATGAATGACTGAGTGAGTACATGTGTACTACTAAACGTGCATTAACTGCCAACATAATCCAATGTGACGATACGTGCGTCGAATCCGCCTGCTCAAAACTTCCTATGGCCCTCCAAGAACCTTCCAGGATATCATTCCCAATCCTGACCAACTGCGGTAAAAAAAATCCACAATCGCCACGGTCAAGGCGTTGGCAACGCTGTCGCTGTCACGTGATCTCCCAAGTAATGCACATTTTGTCTCTCGTTTAGTTTCATGAACGGCATGAGGCGAGTTGTTGCAGCTTCTGGAGCAGGTTAATTGCGCGGTAAGGAAAACAAAAGGCGATAAGTGTTGCGAAACGAATCGCTTAGCGGAGGAACTGGACCTCTATTGTGCTGCCTACTGAACGCTTGCATATAGCGATAAGCAAGCCGATTACGTCAACTGATCTCAGAACAGTGGCGTACCCAGAAATTTTATAAGGGAGATATACATTTTTAATAATGGGTGCCACTTTTTATATATTTTTTGAAATCCGATGCTCTTTTTTTTACGCTTTAGTGTAAAAAATATCGGATTTGCAACGTCCCCCCCGGTTGTACACCAGTCGTCACAAAGTTAGTTCGCTGTTACTTTTGTCGGGAACATGAGACGCTTTTATCACTCATCAGGGCTTGCTGGGTAGAAAAGAAACACAACATTCTTTTCAAAGTTAAACACAGTTTTATAATCGCTTATATTTCCTAATCACTTACCAATAAAACACTAGAACATTCAATACTAACGTTGGGCAATTCACTCACATATAACGAAAGTTAAATTACATAATTAATTGTTTACTTTCAACTTATAGGCAAGAAGAAAACTCGAAAACCCAAAGTCTATACTTCAATTCTCTCCGTTTCCAAGTTCTTATTATCCTTCACCTTCACCTGTTTTTCAAACTCAGTCTGTCGTCAGGTGAGGAACATTCAGGTGGGTTCACTTCCTCGGCTGAGATGAGAAAGTGACGTCAACACGAACAGATTTTGACGTATTTATAAACATATGTAAAAGTTCCAACTACAACTGTATCAGTCTAACTATAATTGTCTGTGACAACTTGCACATTATTTGAAGTAACAAACATTTTAAAAATCTTAACTTCTTACAAATATAAAATCTTTAACTCTCAGGTTCGTTACAGATTTTTTTACCTTTTAGGGATTTTTTTACCTTTTAGGGCTCGGGTATGCTAAGTTTTCTTTCAGATTCAATTCCTTTGAATAGATTCAGTCATCAGCGTATTTATGGAAAGACCTATATAAGTATTAGGGAAATGCCACAACATGGCATGCATCTAGACTACAATACTTCAATGACTTAACATCAAAATCAGAGTTTTTATGTGCCAAAAATAAAAATCGACGCTAGCAACGGTAGTGGGGGGGGCTTTATCTTATTATTTTGAAGTTTAGTTGCAAAATTGTTACTCAGCATTTCTTGAGTATTTACTTTCTTCAACACGTGAGTAATTGCTAGTTGAGCTACAGAAGAGATAGAATGGTACGAGTATAGTAAATGGGCATAGAAGAATTCTGTTCACCAATGGAAAAATATTTTACTGTTGAGGAAGCTTTCAAATCACAAAATGACATGGTGCATGGCACATGCCACAAGTTCATGAGAAGGTAGTGGGAAGGAAGGATCCAGATGGGTCCTGCTTCAATCATGATGTGGTGAGGGATGAGTTATGATGACATCAAGAGTTAGAAACATCAACCTGAGTGTACCAGGAGACAGTCATGGACATAATGATCAAGGATCTCCACACTCTTTTTCATGGTCAGGAGTGGAGCTTTCAGCAGGATTCTGCACCAGCTCATAAGACACAGACAACCCAGCAGTGGCTTGAGACTAATGTGCCTGATTTCATTTCCCCCTTGGATTGGCCATCTGGCAGTCCAGACAGACCTCAACCCTAGATTACAAATTGCGGTCTGTGCTTTAAGACATGTTTGCAAGAAGACACGCCCCCTGTATTGCCAGTCTGAAGTGCTCTCTTGTGAACATGGACGTCGGCGGTGGGGGAGGGGGGATCGAACGGGTCGATGGACCCCCCCCCCCTTGGAAATTGACATCGTTCATTTAAAAATACAAGAAAGCCGAAAGTTTGTTAGTCTTATTACAGAAACAAGGTTATATTCTACCATTTCATCCAAAGAACAAATGATTCCACAGTTTTCAAAATTCTAATAATAACAGTTGTAGATGAGATGTCACACAATAAACTTTATAGAAAGAACCTAACATTTAAAGCCATTTCTTGAACGAGATGTACAAAAGTTAATATCAAAATGCCTTTCAGATACTAACTGCATTAAATGCAAAATAAATAATGGAAAATAGTTGTGCTGGTATTCACTCGTTTGGTGGATCGAATAATAATAACAATAATTATTAATATTACTCTTTTATTTCGAATAAAATATGTTTTATTAGTTCATAATATTTATTATTGTATAATGACATTTATAACATGGTAATAAAACTCATTGTTATTTTTTCTGCTATTCAACTTTTATCATTTGCCCGATCCCCCCTGCAAAAATTTCTGTCGACACCCATGCTTGTGAAGGCAGTGGCAGATTTCCATCTCAAAAAAGTTTAATTTAATATTTTATCAGTAAAATACCAAAGACAGACTTTAACTAAAGACATCATGTGTTATGATTTTCAATATCTGCTACACACTATTGTTCCAAGAATGGTTTTATTGCCTTACATAATTTTGTATAATTGTGAAGACTATCATCAGTAAAAAGATGTCTGATGGCTAAACTATCAGGATGGCGGAGACCAGATAAAAAAAATGAAATACCAGTATTACTTTTAGGATGGTAATTTATTGATATGGTGTAAATAAATAGGTCAGTATTTTGATCAGTAATTTATCAGGTTTTTTTGGTTTCGTTTTTGTTATTTTGGTCAGTTAAGTCAGTAATTTTGGCCGCTTTACATGCGTGTTCTACTTCATACTGCATTTTTACACATTTATTTAGGGTTTTCGAATAAAAACGATATGATTTTAAAATGAAATAAAATAAAAACTATTTCAGATACAACCAAACTTTATATTATTTTGAAGCATAGTTTATTACATTATGTTTTGAATAACACATCATTTAAGCGTCCACTTCGACTTCATGCACACGAGTGAATTCGATGAACCCAAATTTCGATGACTTTGTGCAATCCTACCTCGCTTTGGAAAAGAAATGGTTCGATGATGCCACCATGCCATAAACCACACCATACAGTGACCTTTTGCAGATGCAAGAGCTTCTCGTGAATCTCTTGTGGATTGTTTTCACACCACAAGCGACAATTTTGTTTGTCAACATATCCACTTAACCAGAAATGAGCTTCATCTGAGAAGATAATTTTTTGCCCAAAATTATGATCCGTTTCAAGTTGCTCTAAAGTCCAAGAACCAAACGTTCTTTAAGCGTGTATTTAGCCATGATGAATTGTCACAGTATACTAAACACAAATGACAACTAGTGACATAGTTGCCAGTTCATTTCAAAATCATATCATTCTTATTTGAAAACCCTTTATAATGCATCGTATCCAAAGTAACATATGAAGTATTAAGTTCCATAATTATATTTAATCACAAGATAGTGATTTTCTTGTCCACCTAATAAAAATCGATGTACTGTAATGTTTTCAGAGTTAGTAATTGTAATTACAGTTTTTCAAAGGTTAACGTCCCAGCTATTGATATTGAAAGAAGAAATCGGCGCCTAACCAAACATGCATGCATTTCCATAGGGAAAACCTTGCAGGATCTCATACTCGTCGTTGCGAAGGGTGTGTCTCTAGGCTTGAGAGGTCAGGAAGGAAAGGAATCAACTTGAGAGGGTGCCAAAATAAGTTGGCCGCTGAGGAGAAGCTCCCATTCCAAAGAGTCGTATTGTTTCCCGCTCTCCGGACTCTTGTACCCTAAACAGTGCATTGGTCTCTGCCAATTCGGTCACACGTTAGGGTCGAGAACCTATGGAAGAGCACGCTGCTTGCAGTGACTTGAAATACGATACCACCTTAACAGAGACGGACCTCCAAAATGTTATTGTGGCATCTAATGTGTATCAAACGGAAATCGGACCCAGGAAGTTGGTTTGTGGCCATGGACGTCCGTAGGATTTTTTCCAGGGAGGGGCAAGGAAAGGTATTTTTTTTCCAGGGGGAGGACAAACAAGGCACATTTTCCCCAAAATAGTGTTGTTTCCTAAAAAAAAGCATTGCTTAAATTTGAATTTATGGTATTCATGCAATAATTAACGCACATTATTGTGACTAAAATGAAATTATATGTGTGAAATACATAATTTTTGTTTGACTTTCATCTTCCAGGGGGGCAACGCCCCTCCCCCTTGCCCTCCCTTCCGGACGCCCATGTTCGTGGCCTCATACGGGACTCGGATCGTAACATAAGGGTCTTCAGAACTGTCGAAAATTCATTAAATGAGTGCAAATACTTTTAAAAGAAAAGTATAATATTAATATAAGTATTTTGCCTACGAATTTGAATAGAGAGAAATGTATAATTCTTGCTTGCTTTAGAAAAGGTGTATTAATGGTAGTCAAATAACTATTATTATTATTATTATTGCACAGAGGCTAAGCAGAACTGTAGACATGCATTTTCGATGGCAATCCATATCGGAAATCGAAGTGCATCACGCTTGTACTATGCAACGTTATTTTATTATTATTGCTAATGAGTGTACGTAGCATAAAGTATAGGATGTGCACAGTCACCCTCTCTCTCTCATTTATTCATTTATTCCTTTATTTTGAACCCAACAGCTTTTATGCCGTTTTTTTGTCCATTACAATACACATATAAAATGTACATAATTGTTTTACATTAAAATTGTCAAGTCTTTCCCCCTTATTTTACAGATATTAGATTTAAAGAATATAACACTTTGCCTTTTACAATTGTACGTTACACTTCCTTAAAAATGATAACAAACTATAACCAATCCGCACATCTGGATTAACAACCAAACTTAACAAATTTGTTGGAAACTGAACCTTTAGATTATATAATGTTTTATACAATATATTCATCTCGCTATTATATTTTGAGCATTCCAGTATTATATATGCTGTGACGGGATGTAATAGTAAGTTTGGCAACAATGAATGTGAATTGTGGACGATTTGTCATGTGTTTTCATCCTCTAAAGTTTCGTCACATTTAGAATTGCGAATTGAGAGCTTATCCAGATTTTTTTAGTCAGCATAGGTCAAGATGTCACGACAGATGATGCAATGATGTGTGCGGTATATTAGATGTAGAATATGCGTCACTGTGTTCCTCGGAAAAGGAAATAAATATTGACTTCGTGAAAGGTCACACGGAGTTCGGAATCGAAAGTTCTGCTATCTGGGGCATTCCAAGATTCCAAAAATCCTGGTCAGTTTCCACGCCTGAATGAAGGGAGACTTGGGGACAAAGAGTCTTCAAGTAGGGAAAAAAATGCATTGGTTGATTTGGTTAATTTCTGTCACTTTTGGCTAATCGCGAAGATGAGGATGAGTCACTCATAAATACCCAGGCCAAGGCGGGAATTCGAACCCGGGACCCCTATAATTTAATTTGAAAAATTAGATGTAATGAGGAAAGAAAGAAATATATTTCTTATGCTACATTTACAGTGTGCAATATATGTAAATTAGTTACAAACTTCTTGCCTAAATTTATCTATTTAAGTATATATATATAATGTATATTTTCATGTGTTATATGCGATATGTATGTAGGTTGTTTTTATATATTCACATATAATTTGCACTGTATCAACAAACGCAGCCGAGACCTTTTGTAATTGGAGGTTTTAATCCTTTTCAGAAGTGCAAAGATTAATATATGTAAATAAAATATTTGAAATGTGGTATACGTCTAAAAAATAAAACTTACCATCCGACATAAATTGGCCTAAAAGCTATTACTGAAGTTGTATGTACGCGGAGTTCATGATGTTAGCCCTGAACCTTCACATACATTTTGCCAACTTTTCTTCTTTGAGTTTCAGTTTGTTTAGCCCACTTCATGCACAGATAGGCTAATCAGGACTGGATCAACTTTTTAAAGTCTGATCCGAACCACTGGCGTACGCAGAATTTTTTTTTCGGGAGGGACTGGAATTGTAAAGGTGGATAGTACGTAGCTGCCTGCTATGCAGGGGGGGCAGTGTACACAGTACTTCGTTTATTTATCAGTTTCTAGACTGAAAAATTGCAAACGGGGGTCATTTTAGGAGGATTACATTTACCACTTTGGTTTTCCCTGAAATCTCACTGTTTTTATTAGAAAATGTTGCTTTTCTCACAATTTCGGAGGGGGGGCCCACAGCACCCCTCTGCGTACACCAGTGATTCGATTCACTCTGTGCGTCTCCTGTATTCCAGTTCATGTTCTGTAGCATAGGTGCGACCTTTATCTCTTTTCCACTTATTGTAACTGTCTCTTCTTTTATTTCTTATTTATCACTTCCTTTATTTTTCTTCTTTCTCTTTCTCTGTATTCTATTTAAATATTTTCACCTTAAGAAGACCCGTAAACATGACGTCACATGATGTTAACTAAACTGTAGGTATATCTCACTTCAGAACAATTCTTCTCATTCTGCCCCCCCCCCCCTTTCCGTTGGGAAAAGTCTCTATGAGCGCCCGTGGTTAAACCCTGTCATTTCAGTTTGTTGAATTGGTAGAGGTTACGTAACAGGTCCAGTATTCCCACCTTGGCGCGCACAAGAAAACACAGGAAACGTAGACGTGTCGTTACATCACAAATGAGACCTTGAATTGTGCTGCTTGAATAATGCTTCGTTGTCCGTTCAAAGTTGCTAATGCACTTCATTTCAAGACGAGGATGGTTTCAATCCCACTTGTAGACAGACAAGCTAACCTTTGATTTTTTTTATCCTTTCTTATTCCACTTCACTTTTCTGCCATCTTTATGACGATAAATATATATTATATACGTATATATATATATATATATATATATATATATATATATATATATATATATATATATATATGCGTGTGTGTTGGGGGGGAGGTAATCCTGGTGTGAACTACAGCATTTAGTTGGTCATAAAAAATATTACGGTTACGTATGCGTAATGTGTATCGATTTTCATTTGTCTAATGCCTATATATTGTATGTACGAGGGTCGTTAATTAAAATAAGTAATTGGAAAAAAGCCAGGAGGAAAAATGTATCAAGAAATTTGAAGTGCAAAAAAATATTTCAAGTAAGGACATCGCAAGATCAGAGAAAAGAGTAATGAGCATGATACATGGGGAGAAAGACATCAATAAATCAGAAGCGCAAGGAAGGATATCCCAAGATCAGAGGAAAGAAGATGAAAGCGAATATAATACGATAGAATAAATAGGAAGTACGTTAATAGGCATCAGTATATCAGAAGCTCAAGAAATAACGAGCACATAAGGTCAGAGAAAGGATAAAGTGGAAGCAGCTTGCAAGAGGGTGGAATCGCGAAGCAAGAGAGAAATCATGTAACCATGTGAACTAGAGTTGTTTGCGGGTTCATGCCCGACATTCAGGAATCCTTTCAGCTTACAGGATTACCATGTGAATAAATCTTTGTTCCTTTTCCATTTCTGTCCGTTCTGCTGACAGCCGGAGTGCAGCTGGAGACGATGTGGAAGGGAGAGCGATACAAGAATAATATTGATTGCTGGGGAGCAGCGAGAAACAACCTGTTCCCCCACGACCTAGCAGCTGACTCACACAGGACACGGAAAGCTGCTCCGAATCAATAGCCAGCTCAGAGAACGGGTACCTGGGAAAATGTTTGATTACACACGAAATTCCCCGCTCGGCTCTGAGTGTACGAGTTGCCGCCTTGCATTGGTGAGGCGTCCTATGAAGCTCTTTGAATGTTGCTTTCCACAAAATCATTCTGCGATTTGGCTTACGTTGAACTGAACGGGTAAGGCGGGAGGCGTCCAACACATGATAACGGTTCGAGAAAAAGTTTCCTTGCGCGAAGTTTCCACCGTGAGGGGGAGGCTCTCATATATCACATTCTGTTAGGCTAAATGTAGGGTATTTATGCTAAGACACTTAAACCTATCAAGCTTAACCACGAAAGCATTCCGCGCTTATGTCAGAAGACGAAATACGCGCTTCACAAATAAGACTTTCTTGTTAAGTGCGATAAATCACACCCGAAAAAGCATGACATGAAGCGGGTTTGCCAACTCCAAAGGTTTTAATTCCGGAAGATTCTAATCACACCATAACTCATTTTCCAGATAGTCTGACCAATTACGATAACTGTGAAAAATTTCAAATGCAATTATTTTCATTAACGTACAGCCAGCAGTAAATTCCCATTGTTAGGAACCTTTTGAAAATCACACTGGATTCAGGCTAGTACCCAAGGGGAGGGCTAAGGGGCTGAAACCCCCCGAAATCCTACAAATATCTAATTTAAATAGTGCATAGTGGTAATTAATTTTACTTCCTTAGCAAGATTAAACATTAGTATATAATAGAACAACCAGCTTATATTTTTATATTCTAAAATTTAATCTAAAGAATAAATGGATCCACAGTTCCCAAAATTTAAAGTTTTCTTTGTGAGAGGTCACATAATATAAACTTTGAGTAAAATTTGCCCCTAACTTTTAAAGTATTTTTTAATCGAATGTGTAAAAGTAAATAACAAAATACAATAACTATGAATTTCAGTACACTAACTGCACAAAATGTAAGAAAGATAATGATCGAGTAGTAAAGTCTCTCCAATTATATAATTATAATAATAATAATAACAACAACAACAACAATAAATTTGGATTAAAATTTGTTTATTTTTAATAACTTATAATAATTATTATTGTCATTATTTTTTCTACTAATCAAGTTTCATTAACTCCCCCCCAAAAATATTTCTCGCGATGCCTCTTCTGATAACGAATGAGCCCCCCCCCACCCCGAAATAAAATCCTGGCTATGGGTCTGGCTGGATTCCCCTACTTATCCCCTATCTTAGAAACTTAGGTGAAAGTATGTATTAACCGGGACAGTCACTTTTTTTAATCTCTGTCCCTTTTTTAACGTAAAAAGTGTTCCTTTTTGTGACAATGACTTATCGGCATAAAATTACTGCAACAATACACCATCTCCACTATTACTATGAACTATTGATTGCATTGTTGGGTAGAAATTATTTAATATTTCAATTTCAACAATGTGCCATTTTCTAGTTCTCTTAAAATAGCGTTTCTTCTCTTTTTACCTGAATCTAATGCCCTCACTGAACGAATGTTTTCGTACGTGATTGGTTTGTGGACATTTGACAGGAACGGTCTTTCAGTAAAAACTTTGAAGTTAGGTATGTTGATTAAGAAGGTGAATTTTAATCACACGTGAGTAAACTTATACTAAATGCTATTACCTGGTTTGTCTACCAAAAAGGATACATCATAAGTGCTTTAAGGACTGTTTTAGCCCTGATGATATCATAATAACGACAATTTTTATCCGGAGTATACCGCAGTTTTAATTAAGAAAACAACTGCACAAATAATAATGCCATAATTTTACTTATATGTTGTTGTTGTTGTTATTATTATTATTATTAAGAGCCGCGGTGGTCCAGTCTGCTTGCCACGGAGAAGTCCAGGGTTCGATTCCCAGGATAGGTGATCTGAGATAGGAATTTTTCCGGAAATGTCCTTACATAAAGGCTCCCTAGCTCCTAATCAACGGATACCTTGGGGCCATCCCTAGGGGAACAGAGGTAAAGCGCAGAGCGTGGTGCTGACCATCGCCTCCACTGTGGCAGAGATTGAGAATATGTAGGACCCTTCCTCCGTGTGCCTTAATGGCACATGGTGCAATATACTGCAGATAGCTTTGTTTTTCTATTATTACTATTACTGTACAAATGTATTAAAATGACATAATTTGTTAGTGTGCATTTCCTTTTTCATTTTCAACCACCATTAAGGTTAGAAAATTTCTGCCAGTAAATTACTTCTCACATCTTGACATGTTTGTCTTAATTACTGGCGAACATATTGAAAGTTATTCAGAAGTGAGTTGTAAATTATACAGCGTTAACGAGGCAAGATATGTCTGTTCTCACCCACACGATACAACTAACTTAAATCGTTCCAGTAATCATTGTTCACACAGTTTCGTCCACAAAGTAAGAAACATGAAAACAAATTTTGTAAATTTAAATTGCAAGATGCAGTTACGTTGTCATTGGAATTTCCAATGAAACTTTCCGGAAATGAAAGGATGTGTGTAATTCCGGGAGATGAGGAAGGTTTAAAGAAAGGGACAAGAGCGGACAGCAACAATTAAGTTTTCCTTCATTGAGTGATTTGGTTTATTTTACTTCGCTTTTCTGCCACTTTCGGAGATGAGGATGAGTGATGATGTGATGAAATGGACATTCATAAAGAACATCCATGCCCAGGCCGGGATTCGAACCCAGGACCTCTGGTTTCGTAGCGCTACTTAAGCATATAAATTTTACTATTATTATCATCTAAAATTTGTTACAATTTAGAGGATGTTTTGCGCGTGTGTGTTGATGAACTGGAGGGGGCTTCAAATTGGAATCACAATGGGATCATTTCAAAAATTGTATTCACTGCGATACCTATATTCGGTAAGATTCACATCCAGCACAAAATATCGTAAATGAAAGTGAGTCAAATAAGAACCACTCCCTGAGATGGATGCAGTGTGCACCCTTGACGCAACAGACGATGATCAGTAGGAAGCGGAAGTTGATGAAATGTCATCTTTTTTCTGACATCTCGGACACGATGCCCATTAAATATACACAATGTTACACTTTGTCTAGAACCCAAAAAAGGTAATTTTAAAGTGCATTTTTTTGCATTTTATGCCAATTTTCAGGTTTTAGGTAATTTTCCCCGATTTTCGGCATTTTCCCGTCATTTTTCGCAATATTCGGTGTATTGTTTCGTCATATTTTGTCACTTCTTTCATTTTCGTAATATTCTTGAGTCGTTTCACCAAGGTGAACATAACCGTATCTCGCAGGATTTATTTTTCTTTACAGTGCCACAGAGACACACCACACTACATCCATCACAAGGCAAAGATGCGGGAAATTAATGCACTTTACACCAATTCACTCAGTGTATACGCCTTTTCCATAAAATTGATTTTAAATTATTCGGTTGTATCCATTGGAAATCCTCGCTGCATATTTTAATTGAATGTGCATGTGGTATCATTTGGTGCCATTTTTTTTTTAAAAGCAAGATTGAATTTTGTTTAATTTCCTTTCCATTTCAATTTTTAACCTGAAACTAACAAATTTAATGGTCATTTTTTGCATTTTTTACGTCATTTTCCCCATTTTTTAGGACATTCTATAGGTCATATAACTATATATTTTAGGTCATCAACTTCCGCTCCCTAGTGATCAGCCACCACAGGAAATTGAATCCGAAATTCCAGCGTGGCAGCCAGAAGCCTTCTCGACTACCTTCCTAAAGCAGCTTGTCAAATATGTTGGAAAAATTGCCGTATCGACTTTTTCAGAGTTGATGCGACTCATGGACTCATCATGGAGAGCGTCTTTGTATTTTGTGACGTCAAACATCAAAATTTAAAAGCTGACGGAGTCAAAGTGACGCCTATAAAGCTTTACGCTGGAGGGAGGACTAAGGGTCGATAGGAATATTTTCCGAAGAATGCAGAGGCCAATCTGTCGTTGAATATAAACTTTTAGATTCTATAATAATGGAAGGAAGCGTTTTTACGTATGTGCGGGAAGTATCGTGTACGAGCAACATCAAAGTCAATTGAGTTCCGTAAATCCTAAAATGACAAGTGAATAATTTAGATTATAAGAGGTTAGGTGCGCTAAAAAATTGTTTCAAAAACTTCTCGGGAGGGGTTTTGACCTGAATTGCACAAGTTAGTTCCATATATCACTATTTTTACAATGCCTGGGATGATTTACCCTCCCCCCCAAAAAAAACAACAACATAATAGCAGATTTGTAACACAAATATTTCAAAATGTAATCTTAGCGATTAGCCACGTAAACTTGCTCATCAAGTATCTAAGCAAGTTTTTGTCGAGTAGAACAACAAAATCGTATCCCTATTGTAACGGTATATTTTGTGCTTTTAAGCTGATTCTCAGCAACATACACAATATACACAACCATACATTTTTGAATCCTTGTCCCGAGGTTCAAAACTTGCAGTACCTGAAGTTCTGTGGATGCTAGTTTAGGCAATAGACACGTACCTCTTCAAATTACAACTTAACGCCCATTTCCTTTTAGATATATATAGGTTTATTCATATTATATTTACAGAAGTTAATTCTTGGCCGTTATTCGCAAAATTACATTCCGGTGTACCCTGTCCCCCCTTCCTGAAGAGAGTGTGTAGACTCGCGTAGCCACTGGCTCCACGAGTAAAAAAAAATATAACCCTCAGTACCAAAAAAGGTGGCTGAAGGTATGTGTGTTGTGTACCCGGTTTCCCACATGAAATAAACTATTGGAATGATATGAAAACAGCAAGTGTGTGTATTAAAAGAAAGAAAGTTAACATCCCCGCCGTCGGTTCACATAGTAAGGAAAGAAAGCTCGCCCAGCCGCTCCCCTCAGAGAAAAAGATACCTCTTACATTGCTGTACTCCGCCAAACATCTGAGACCCACTGCTCCACTGCCCTTCCTATTTATAGGCCCCGCTAATGACCTAAACCGTTACTGGAAACTTACCGCTCCCCAACGGCCAAGAACCCAAACGTACAGGAATACATAGACATACACAATTTATAACATAAAAAAGGATCCAGTAATGATCGCATCATTACACTATATATCACGAATGGCTGAAATAATTTTCTTATTTTCTACATGCTTTTGTGATGCATTGTGGCAAAAGAATGAATATTACACATTTCATTTCGTCTCCTGATCATGTAACTATTTACTCACCAAAGCTGAGATGCTGAAGAAATACCTAAACTGCACAATTTGAGATCACCGTAAAGCTTTTGCAAAATTATGAAATGTGTTTCTACTTTCCTTGCACGAAACATGGATTTTTCAAAGTTAGTCTTATTATGTGAGTGGGTTTAACTTGTAGGATAGCATTCATTAAACGTATAATAACGAAACAAGTTCTATCACATCTGCTCATAGTCTCTTCTGCTTCTTCAATCTGTGTCGAAGCAAGTGACTCAAAGGACTTTGGGAAAGGTTCGTGTGGTCCGTGCGTTCCTTGAAACACACAACGCAATAACGAAACAGAGATGAAATTGTGTGAAGTCATTCTCGCCAAAGAGCTAATGTCAGAAGCAAACGCCTCAAGGTTTTTTCTGTGATATCCCTGATTCAGAGGGAAATTTCCCTGTCTTCTACCAAATATCCCTTTTCGGCCATAAAATTCCCTATCTTTCGCAAACAAGAAGTACGAAAAATTAGATAGCACTTAAATGGTCACTAATTCCAGAATGTATCCAGAACTTTCGATCTAGGAGGGTGTAATATTTTAGGAGATGTAAATTTAGCACATACTCGTAGTTGGATCTTTATGGTGGGTGTCGTGGAAAATTTGATGGATTTCTTAGTTGGTGGTGGATAAATCGCTGACTATCTTACCTAATTATTTCCTTTACAATAAACATAAAATTGACAAGTTTTACCTTCAGTCTTTCTTAAACTTGAAAGTTATTGCACTTTTAAGCTCAATTACGATCAGCTGAGTTCCTTTTGAAACGAAAGATGTTATCTCAGGGATATATACTCCACTCGACAGGAAAAACGAAAGTAAGCGTTAGTCATAATAAGCATTGATAGTCCGTCGACCAGGCCCGTACCCAAGGGGGGGGGGGCAAAAGGGGACATCCCCTACTCGAGCGATGAAATATTTTGATGCACACCTACAAAAAATGACATGGATAACTTTTAAGATTTTGCAAGAATTTTTTCTTCAAAGAATGTTCTTCTTGTATAAATGAATGGATTGTCTCTGGAGACAGGCAGACTCCAGAAGTCTGCAGTCTACTATATTTAGTAATTTTAGTTTTATAACCATTTATGCGAATCTACTAAATGTTCCAATTTGGTTGGGACAGTTCACCATATTTACTGCCTGTTTTGACTTTTTTCGAACTGCAGTCTTGAGAAAATGTCCACTCTTTTGTGGTTAATTCACATTTATTCTTCATTATAAGGATAATTCCATAGCGTTGGTGGTCACATTCAGGGTAAGAATTCCCATTGCGAAAGGGAGATCTCCCACCTTCCCACCAAACACCTTGTTCTATTAAAATGTTTACCCCATTAAAATTTTCCGAGGGTAAGAGTTTGTGTTATAACAACAAAGATAAGCAATCAGTTTGGACTTCAAACATACTTTACTAAGAATAACATCATAAACACATACAAAGAAGGAATAACAAAGAATGCTGGCTGCTTGTGTGTAAATGTTGCATACATCTTTTGTTCTCTCTCTCTCTCTCTCTCTCTCTCTCTCTCTCTCTCTCTCTCTCTCTCTCTCTCTTAAGGGCTGATAACAGCATGGGGTAAAAACGTACTTATACAGTCATAGATAAGATTTTAAAATTATATCAAATTGAACTAGTAAGAAATGGAGCCGCAGATGCGAAGTAGGGATGGATTATGGCCGTTCCTTTTCGGGAGTCAGTTCACCGGAGCTGGCTGCAAGGAGTCGTTCAAAGCAACGATGCAGCTCCTTTTTGGGAGGCAGTTCACTGGAGCTGCTCACTGAGGGAGTCGTTCAAAGGAACGACCGACATCACTCTCCGTTTTTTTCTTTCGTGCAGTTGAGCGAACGGGATGGGGAGGATTGTTGCTGGAGTTATTCTGAGTTAAAAAGATTAGGGAGAGAGGGAACTTCGCATACTACTCAACATGAAAAAGAGGAGAAGAGAAGAGAACATACACAGCAGGAAGGAAACAATGTTACGATCAGGGTGCGAAATCATTGAAGAATGATGGGGAGGGGGGACGAAAATCTTAATATATTTCAACTTACAATTTTTTTTGGTGTTAGATAAGTTTGTCAGATTCTGCGCTTCTTTGTTGGATTCAGGTACGTAGCCCGGGGAGTGGCTCGGGAGGCTGAAAGCCCACAAATGTGTAATTTAAATGGTGTATTATGGTAATTAATTTTACTCCCTTAGCAACACCTTGCATAATAAGTTGTAATATACTGAGAAATTCATCTTCAGAGCTTCTACACCCCTTTTTCCTCCTTTAGATGGCGGCTGTTGATAAGATAAACCCACCGGACAAAAAATTGTCACCCCTGCGCAAAAACAAGGTGGTTTTCTGATGCCCCTATAGATGGCGTTGCAGAGGAGTGGCATGGTGCATTATGTCTGGATAAGTGCTGTGTGACTATGGCAGTAACGTTGAGTGCGGAAGACGTTGTCCAGTACGGGAATAGTGTGTCAAGATCAGAGGTGTTCATTTTGAGTCAACCTCCCCTCACCCTCACCCTCCAAGATCGAAGTCGCCCTCGCCCTCCACCGCCCTCACCCTCCGAGATCGTTCTCGTCCTCGCCCTCCACCGCCCTCACCCTCCGAGATCGTTCTCGACCTCGCCCTCCACCGCCCTCACCCTCCAAGATCGCTCTCGTCCTCGCCCTTCAACGCCCTCACCCTCCGAGATCGCTCTCGCCCTTGCCCTCCACCGCCCTCACCCTCACAAGTCTTTCGGAGGGTGAGGGTGAGGTCTGCCCTCACGAGAGTCGCCCTCCGGAGGGTGAACACCTCTGGTCAAGATGGGCAAAGCCAGGGATGTGTCGGAGTGGCAAAAAGAGGCTATCGTGTTTGGGCGTGCCCATGGTCGCACAGTGAGTGAAGTTGCTGGATTTGTTGGTGTATCGACATGACCTGTCCAACGTGTGTACAAGGAATGGTGTGCCACTGGTAGCAATGAAACACGGCGTAAGAACTGTGGTCGAAAAAAGATCCTAATCCAGAGGGACCGGAGACGAGTGTCACGTCTTGTGAATGACAATCGGTTTCAAAGCAGACAGCAATTGTTGCAGTCAATGAATAAAGGTCCATCCCAACCAATTTCCGAGCGAACATTGCGACGAGAACTTCATGCCATGGACATATGGAGTCGGGTACTTGGAAAGAGGCCTTTGTTCACAGCGACACATAAAGTTGCACGTCTGACATGAGCCAGACAACACCGAACTTGGACAGTGGCAGACTGGAGGCGTGTAATATGATCTAATGAATCGCGATTTTGCCTCTTTTCAAATGAAGCAGGCGTCGAGTGCACCGACGGTCAAATGAGGCATTTCATCCTCAGTATGTGGAGGGTGTAGTTCAGGCAGGAGGTAGTTCTGTGATGTTTTTTTTTTGGGGGGGGGGGTTCTTACTACGCACTGGGCCCACTCATTCAGGTAACCGTGAACATGAACCAGTATGTTTATTTGAACATTCTCGGTGATCAGTTGCTTCCCTTCAGTCAACATCTTCATGATGAGCACGCTGTGGACACCCATTTACCAAGATGACAACTGCCGTGTTCACAGGGCAGCACGCGTATGTGAGTGGTTTGATGAACACACAGGCATCCTATCGCACCTCGCCTGACCCCGTTAAATCACCTGATCTTAACTCTATAAAACATTTGTGGGACTATTTTGGACAGGAGGTGAAACTCCGAAATCAACATCCCGGCAATTTGGAAGCCTTACGTGATGATCTGATGAGCGAGTGGTGTCAACTGGATGTGGAATACCTGCAGAACCTTGTGGAATACCTGCAGAACCTTGTGGAATACCTGCAGAACCTTGTGGAATACCTGCAGAACCTTGTGGAATACCTGCAGAACCTTGTGGAATACCTGCAGAACCTTGTGGAATACCTGCAGAACCTTGTGGACTCCTTGCCTTGCCGAATCGAGACGGTTATCACGGCCATAGGTGGTGTTACTCAAAGTAAGTATATAATGGTGTTACTCGCTATTAGAGTGATGTCTCCAGGGGGTGACTATTTTTTTGTCCGGTGAGCTTATGAGCTACGGGTCTGGTTGGATTCGTTGCTTACGTTGCGTCACATGCGTTTTCGTACCGTTAGATTAACTGTGACAATTAAACATAGACGTACGCAGTATTTGTTTTCTGGGGGGAAGGAAACGAGTCATATTTTTCCACGTAATAGTGGGAGAGTTCTTCATTTTGAAATTGCCATGCTACTTTTACACCATTCTAATAATGAACAAGTTACTGCGACTGAAATAAAATAATATGAGTTGAATTTATAATTGTAAATCATTTTTGAGGGTTTCGTCGCCCCCTTGCCCCTCCACTTACGGATGTCCATGCAATTGGACAAACGGCTAAACAAACACCCATGAGAGAATGGAGGACACAACGCTAATAATTATATTGCAAATAATAGTACTTTAATTCACACGCTCTCCCCAGTCCTCCCGCCCCCACCTTTTTCTTTACGAGGCAAGACATCATGGCAGAATGTAGGGAGAAGGTAACGCTCGCCGCCGCACAACCGCCAGGGGTGTGGGTGGAATGGGGTATAAAAAGATACATTGATACGTGTACGTACCAGCAAAGAAGTGGATTCGCCTGGTTCCTGCTAGGAGGGTGGAGGCAACACAAACTCAAGGGGCCGGACGGTCGTGCCATCTGCACGTTATGCGGCGAAGAGGAGACGAGGGCTCACATCCTACATAAGTGTGTTTGGGACAACGCAAATGGGGGGACAGTGCAAGGGGCAGCATTGAGCAGAGCATCCAGGCTGTATATAGGGAGGAGAGGAGTGATATAACGAACGCAAACATCGAAGCCCTGGGCTCCTATTTACATGCAGTTTGGAGGGAGCGCAGGAAAATGCTGCAAGGATTCAGTGAAAGTGAAGGCTACGGAACAGCAGTGGCTCAGGCATAGGTGGAGCGTGTAGTGCAGTGTTGTGAAGGTAGTGATAATGAACAATCTCAAATGTTAGAAGAGGACCACATTGCCATTTATATATGTACATATGTAATTCTTTTCCAAATGTTTCTATTTATAAATGTTTCTGAATGTATGATCAATGGGGTGTATGTTTAAGGCGGGGTGTTTATATAACAATATTGTAGGATACGCACAGCCGAAGGGCACGTATCAATATCAATAAATATCAAATAAAGAAGAGCACAGAATAGGTACAGGACACCTGAGTGTTTCATCGGAACTTGTTTCCGAAGTTCCTTTTATAGTTATTCTCAAGTTGCGAAAACAGGTTCAATGTCCCTTGTTGTTCCGCTACTGTATTGTCGCTCTCTCGCGCAGGTACTTGGGAGTGAACGACTGGGAGCGGGAACTGCCGGAGCGGTTGGAAACACACGCAAAGCTCACGACTACGAGGAACGAGGAACGACCACAGAGGAACTGCTCATTCACCCCGAAGGAGCGGGCAGTTCACAGCTCCCAAGAGGGAGTCGTTCAAAAGGAACGACTCCTTCACGAACGACCCATCACTACTGCGAAGATGGTTGTCATTGTCACCCTAGGCCCCTGCAACACAGAAATTGGACCGACCTGTAATTTGACCTCCATTTCTCACCTCCTTTCATCGGGAATAAAGCATAGAACTTACATGTTATTTAATAGGAAACTAATGTCTTCTTAAAGTTTCTCATTTTTTGTCCCTCCACTTAGTTATCTTTAATTTGCAATCGATTTTGCAGATGGGGAGAATAACACATACTGCTTAATGAAGATGGTGTGGGATGCACAACCGACTGTTCTTTTATTAGCCACATTTGTTGAATGCTAAGTTTTCTTTTCATCGGATTCGACGGAAAAGAGTAAGTACATAAAATTTCTACATCTAGGTAGGGGGGGGGGTTGCAAATTCGGTGCAGGGGATGCGAAAATCATTCTCGTCCTGAGCGCTGAAATCTCTAGCTACAACTCTGATAAATATATATAAATTAAATAATTAATTAATGATATTAATTAATTATTTAATAATTGACACGAACCCCCACAAACATACATACATACATACATACACACACACACACACACACACACACACACACACACACACACACACACACATATATATATATATATATATATATATATAACCAAGATTTCGGGCTTGGCCCCCCTCAAAAAAATCCTGGGTACGGGCCTGCGTCAACCCTTGAAATTTCCATCGTTTATTTCAAGTTACAAAAAAACTTTTTATTTTTTTAATAAATCACATAGATAAAGTATTCAAGCAGGATAACCAAAGTTATAACTGAGTTTGATCGAAATCATTGAGTGTAGAATACAGGATCTAGGTTATGATTTCATATATAATCCAAAGTATAAATGGTTCCTCACTTTCAAAATTTCAAAGATTAGAGTTTATACGCGAGAGATCACACAACATAAACTTTACGAATAAAATGTCCCCCTAAGTTTTAAAGCTTTTTTCCTGAATAAGGTGTGCAAGAGTTAATAACAAAATAGAATAATAAAACATTTCACTTCACTAGCTGTACGGTTGTGCTGGATATTTATTTACTCATCTGGTGGATTGAGTAGAAATCTTTTCCCAAGGGTATAATAATAATAATAATAATAATAATAATAATAAATTGGAATAACATTAGTTTATGTTTTTTAGTTTATAAGTTATTTTACATAATTATAATAATAAGTAGCCTTATAATTATTATTATTATTATTATTATTGATATTATTTCTACTATTCAAATTATATCAATGGCCTGACCCCTACAAATATTTCTGGTGACGCCAATGTACTAGGTCTAATTTCCTTTTTTCTTCCACATTTTAGATGTTTCTCCCTCTTCTCCTTTCCTGTAATTTTTCGTTCCAAAATTCCTCGTTCCTGTAAAAAGACCCTGCTAGGCTCATCTTCCCGAGTACTTGGGGAGAGAAGTTTGTTGTGCAATCAATTCTCTTTTTTTTCCCCACACTAAAATGCCTCAATGTAGGCTACCTTCAAAATAGTAAGCTTTGTTTCTGGTGTTATTACAAAAACAAAATTTGAGTTGACTTCTCTTTGGTCCATTAAAACTCTTACAAATACCTAAAAGATGGAAGAGAATATTGTATGAAGCCATCCTCTCTTCCCCAATTCACACACAGACTCAAATCTATTAGAAACCTTCTCCCAGTCTCTATCTATAAATATAAAAATGTCACCATAAAACAATTCATCAATGTTGAGATTCCCATAAAATTATTCGTTGATTTCCCTACAGGAAAGTGAGAAACAATTAAATTTGTGCCCGAGGGAATTTTTCATTCATATGCCAGCGTTTCTACAATTAAAACACAAGCAGTGGCAACCCTTGTTTTTCCATGAACTAGCTTCCATTTGGCAGCTACCGCTCCCCATCAGTGATTGCAACTTCATGACGAAAAAATCCCTCGAAGGCAGAAATATATCCCTGTCAATTAAAAATTTCCCCTTTTTATGCATTTGAAACGCGTAAAACGTTCTTCAAATGAAGACCTTTTGTAAGCATAACTGTTGTTACCTTTTGTGATATTGTAGGGGACGCCCCCCGTGTCCCCTTGCTAACGACGCCCTTGATTGAAAAGGCAACAATTGTTCAGAACCCAAACAGTAAACTACAATCTAATTTTCATCGACTTCTAATTCTAAAATCTACACAATTAATCTACTCTTCTAATCTCGATTACTTTCATATACGGTAAAACCTCGTTAATCCGGACTAATGGGGGGCATAAGTTGACCGGTTTAACGAAAGTCCGGATTAACTGAAATAACCTAAAATAACAGTAGCAAGTGCATTAAAACTCCGTTTATAGCAACAAAACACGTTTATTATGGTGTATTTAAAGGGCATAGGCCTAAATACACTATACAGTATAGTACAAAGTCTGCGGGAAACAAAATTTCATCAGTGGTTGACTGCCTTTTCTTTGTGAAGTTCTCCTGTTGACTTCTAGCCACATTTAAAACCTTGCATTCTGCTTTTTTTTTTGTCCTTTTGCCTGTCCGGATTAAGCGAAGTCCGGCATATCGGGGTCCGGATTAATGAGGTATTACTGTATTTGTAGTTACTGTAATTACAGTATGTTTTAATAGTCGCGTAACCGTTTGTACCGTATAAGATACATCAGGTTTTCTGCATTACGAAGATTCCATTGAGACATTTTTATATTCAGTGCCAGTTTACTCCACGCAAAAATTCTCAGGGCAGAGAATTTTTCTCCATAGTTTCGGGGAGGGGGGGGGGCAATGTGAGGAATTACTGAATGACCTTAATTCGAAGTTTTGTGAATGGTGCCATGTCAGTCTGTGGTTTCAACCAACGACAGTCATATGTTGCAGTTGTTATAGAGCGGCCACACGGAAAAGAAACCCTTGGACGAAAAGTCCCAGCGCAGCTTTCCCTTCTTCCGTTCAGCTTGGGCCATAATGAAGCATGGTCCACTCTCCCTCTACCTTCCTCGCGGGAGTACGGTGCACAGGAGTCGCGGGTTTGCGCAGGTTTCTTTCCTTGTGGTTCCACTATAGGTTTGGATATTTATCTACAGACGCAAGCAACATGTGTCTACATGTTATAGATTCGCACTGAAAACAGTAAATCACCATTATTGCAAACGTTTTCATACGGAAAGTATTTGTATTTTGATTTTTCTTATATTACGTCCACTTTCTTCTACCACCCTTATTTAATCACGTACGAACATGATGATTAAATAAAACTGTTGTAGTGGTGCTCAGACAGGAACGTCCAGGGTTCTAACGTGAACCCGTTAGTTTTAGTCTTTTGTAGTTTTGGCAGGCTAACGAGGTTCTGGCATATTTACCCGCAACCAGCATAATCAGTGAAGGCGCTAGAAAAAAAATAGTGGTAGGGGGCAAAGGGAGGTGCGAATATTTCCTGGGGGACGCACTCACATATGATTTACTACTAAATACCATATCAAGAGCATTGTTGGGTTATTTTTTCTTGAGTTTGAATTTTTTATGCACAGTAAGGCTAATCGGGACTGGACCTACGGTTTAAAGTGGGATCCGAACCGCTGTGCCATGTGCCTCCACCGGACATCGAACCCGGGACCCCTTGATTACAAGGCGACGACGCTACCACTACGCCATCGGGGAGGCCCTGGTTATTTTTTCTTGTTTCCTGGGATGGCAGACTAGTTGGCCAGGGGATGTGTCCGACCCCCTTGCCCCTACCCTCACCGCAGTGGCGTACCCAAAGGGGCGGTTGGTGGGGTCATACCCGCCTGTCTCAGTATCCCTAAAAAACGTCAAAGGCAGGAAAAGATGGCAACATGAGGGCTAACTACCAAAAAAAGTATGCGTAACCATCCCCCTTTCAAAAATTATGGGTACGCCACTGCGTCACTGAGCATGATACTGTGTGAGGTTTGTTTGGCATTATGTAATTGTGATTACTCTTTCACCCATCCCATCTATTCACTATTCAGGTTCATCGTCGAGATGAGCCAAAAATGGCATGCTCGTCAGTAAGTTTACCGCTGTCACTGGTTTGATTGATTGATTGGTGTTTGAAGTCCACTTTATGCACAGTATGGCTAATCGGAACTGGATCTACAGCTTAAAGTGGGATCCGAACCATAGGCGTAGCTAGAACTTTATATTTGGGTGTGCACAAAGAAAAAAATGAATTCTTGCACCTTTCTAATAGCATATTTTCAACACAATCACTTGGCTCTTTAACTGCACTGATGTTTGTAAAGGAATAAAATTCACTAACTGACAGTGTTGGAAATTTCTGAATATATGTAGTAGAAAAAATCAAATTGCATAGAAATTACACACACACATAAATGTTACAAACAAATACATCAAAATACACATCATCTATAACAAGAGACGTCTGTCAAAGGGTACAATGTTCTTAAACTCATCGATAACTTCATTTACATCAATATACTAAGATTTTTTTCTGTTCCACAAATAGCAAGAGCAGGGCTTCCAATCTATCCTGCTTCTGAGTTGTTCTTAATTGAGTTTTAACTTGTTTAAGCTTGGAGAAAGCTCTCTCTCACACGTGCAGCTTGTGACAGGTATAGAAGAAAAGCGCTGCAGTACAGAGTAGAATGCAGTAAATATCTTCTTTCTCCAATGATATCAAAAAATCGAAAAACTATAGACACTCGTGTGACAGTCAGATTTACCGTCGTCATTCTTATTATTATTACTCTAACAATTAGCCGTAAAAAATGTGTTGAATCAAAGTGTTGAGTGTTTTAATTTGTAAGAATATATATTTGATTTGCCAAGCCGACGGGAGGAAGGAGACGTTCGCGTGTCTTAAGGGTGAGCACCTGAAAGGTCACGTTATGCGTCTAAACCTTAGGAAATTCGACCGTAATGACAACCATTTATATATATCTCGGTTTCCAGCGGTCAGATTTATGTGAAACTTTTACCAGCGCAGCAGCATGTGTGCAAGGACGGATGTGTGGAGTTTCGTCGCCATCAAGCAACAATTACGGATGCCAGATCAAATTCGTTGTAATCGATCAGTTTATGGGCATTGATTGCAGTTGAGCTATGGGCGACAGCGAGGCGGAAGCTTAATCCGCAGAAACCAAACTTCGAGCACGACCCGTCAAGGTTGGGAGACAATAGAGCGAAGTGGAATGACCTCTCCGGAAACGTCCCTTCAACGAGCGCCGAGCGTCCTTTTTCAAAATCCAAATAAAACGAAGGACATGGTTTTTCGATACACAGTCTTACCGCGATCCTTGTAGCGAGAGCACCTCCGTGCTACCTCTCCGTATACAGTTTTACCGCGATTCTTGTAGCGAGAGCACCTCCGTGGTACCTCTCCGTATACAGTCTTACCGCGATCCTTGTAGCGAGAGCACCTCCGTGCTACCTCTCCGTATACAGTTTTGCCGCGATTCTTGTAGTGAGAGCACCTCCGTGTTACCTCTCCGTATACAGTGGACTTTGTTCTGCTTCGCGAACATCAGTGTGGATAGGCAGTAAGTCTACACGAGTGCGCTTACCTCAACCGCTGGAGGAAGTTGAAGCGAGACTGTGTTTCCGTGATAATCTTACGCCGTTTATAGTTTTTGTGAAACGAGGAACATCGAAAATTATGGCGGGCTAGAGGAAGAAGAGAGATGAGGGCGTTACCCTCGATCCGCCCAATGTCAGACAAGACCACGACCCATGCCTACAACATGCCAAGAAACGACGAGCTACGCCGCCTGATGCCTACCAGCCGCCACGGAGAGAGAGAGAGATGTCGAACGCTGCCCTGTTGACGTCCCGACGCGCCGACGATGCCTACCAGCCGCCACAGAGAGAGAGAGAGATGTCGAACGCTGCCCTGTTGACGTCCCGACGCGCCGACGATGCCTACCAGCCGCCACAGAGAGAGAGAGAGAGAGAGATGTCGAACGCTGCCATGTTGACGTCCCGACGCATGAGATCGTCCGACGGTGATGGAGAAGACGCCGACGAGCCGAGAACGACCGCCCAGATGCGACGTCCGAACCGCGCCAGACCACGGAGATGTTCACCGATCCCGAGAGGAAGAGAAGCCGAGGAACCAGATGTATGAACGTTCTTCGCATCTTCATCGTCGCGACCAAGGAAACCTTTCGTGTAAATACTATGTGTTTTCAATCGCCCATAAAGACGCCAGGATGCTCCTCGGAAGCTGAGAGATGGTAATGTATTCATCTGTGTGAATGTCAACACGTGACGGCCCGATTGATTTAGAGAACGCCCTTGAAATTCGTCAACATTTTGAAAACGCCCACTCAACTCGAAACTTCATACCAAACTCCCGTCGCGTTTGTCATTTGTAATTTATCTGTCTTAGGTCAATTTTACTTATTTCTTGTGATATTTTTAATGATCTTAAATTCGTTGTTGTTTGTGCTCCTTTGTATTTGTGTAAAGCGCGTACTATTAGAGTAAAGCGCCTCCCGCTTAATTGTTTAATCTACTTGAGGTTTGTTCATTTTTATGTGTCAGCGCTGTGTCGCTGCTAGCTACGTCAGGTCGCGTATGTGATTGTTTGTTAAAGTATTTGCCTGGTAATATGAATTGCTCGTCGCGGCGAAGTGTTTAAGTCCCGCCTGCTAGAGAGTATATGTTTGCGTCACTCAACGGAGGTTATTGTTATGTTTGGAACCACGTGAGGTCATGTAAAAGGAAACGTCCGCCCACGTGAGCATAATTGCCGTTGAGACGCCTTTGTTTATGCTGGACAAATAATGTATTGTCACCGCGCCGACCTAGTTTCTTTTTTAAAAAAAGGTGAACTTAAGTAAGGGCTGGCTAGGATTTGAGTAGCACTGGAGCAAAATCACAAATGACCTGATTAGACAAAAAGTAAGGTAAAATTAATTGAGAATGCAATAATTAGGGCTTGTCGTCATAAAACCTGTACATGTCATGTATCATTTTTTGTCTTGATGACCCCGAAAGGATTGAATCTGAGAGAGAATATGTGAGTGAAAGAGGGGGAGATGTAACTAATTGATTTTTGTTTTGTTATGAATAGAATATACTTTTTATTTTTTCATGTTAATTTTGGGCTGTATCATTTCGTACGCATGTCGCTACCCGTGATTTTCAGGTATGCGGCTAGCCGATTCCCGGCTACAGGTAAAGAGGTGGTAATTTGAAAGTATATATGTTTTTTTCTATTCGATACGGCTAATCACTATGCACTGTTGGTCACCGGTTCCTACACACGAACTCAACCTGGACAGTAACGCTATTTCGCTTGTCCGAGGGAGATTTTGCCGCCTCTATCTAGGTAGTGGTAGCATTTATTTTCCCGGGCAATGCACAAGTTTGTACCAAGTAATGACATTTTCAACTTAGTGCCGCTTATTTTCTCTCTTATTGAAATATCTGTCTTTAATTCTCTTTGATAAAGCAGCCCATTAGGGTGTGCCTAGGCACACCCGGCACACCCCGTAGCTACGCCTATGATCCGAACCACTATGATCCACCACCGGGTATCGAACCCGGAACCACTTGATTACAAGGCAACGACGCTACCACTTTACCAGTCTTTTATATAAAAAATAACTCTATGTATTGCCAACAAAACGAAATTACATATGCGAGATATGAAACGATTTATTCCCGACATTCATTTTCTAGTAGGGTCTTTCCACCCATTCCCTCCTATTTGAGTGCTCATGAATTTTTTAACACTTTGTGCCTATGTGAACTTTCAACACTGTGGTAAAGTTGTACAGTCAACGGCAAAAATGATGGTAGGCAAATTGTCCACAGCTATTGTCATTACTTTTTTATTGTATACCCTGTGTTGTTCCAAGGAAAGAAACTATGTTGGTTCGAAGCAGGCATTTTTCTCTGCTTATTGAAGTTATTATTTCAATTCATTGTCACCGCTTTGGAGTCAAAATCTTATGGTCACCCTATTTCGTCATCTGTTTCATCCGCCTTCATTCATTCTCATCGGCGCAATAGCCTAGGATAAAAACGTCACAAGATAACCAATACAGAAATGAAAATACGAATGTTTCCCATCACATTTGAATACCTTTTCAAGAAAATTCCCTTTTCCCCATTCTTGTGTGTTAATAAATAGGGAAAATTTCCCTGCGCAGAGAGATTTTCCCTCAAACGACTCCGCTGCTTGCTTCCCTGCCCGCATGTAGCCACAGAAACATCAGCGAGGGGAGAGAAGAGAGGGTTGGTTGGTTGCTCGTGTAGATCTTTACCCGCGAGGCGACGCCTGATGATAAAAATGGAGCCGTTGAATTATTGATCGGAAGGCGTTTGTCATTCGAAAGATACGTAAACATCTTTTTCACAACGTTTAGATTGTTGCTAAGCCATAACAAAGGTGTACTGTACTGAAGGAAGGCTGACGAGGCTGCAGCCCCAAAGTGCATGAGATTTTTTTTATTTTAGTAAAGTTTTGGAGGAAGTTACAGGCGATGTATATGAGTAAATATGCTCGAATAACTAACTAACTCTCTAGCCTTCTTAAACCCGAAGGTTCATGACTGCAGCAACACAGGCCTTCCATCTGTCCCTATCTTGAGCAAGATCTATATACTCTTTTCCATCCCTACCGATTTCCTTTAGGTCCATCTCAACGTTGTCCCTCCATCTTCGTCTTGGCCTTCCTACAGGTCTCTTACCATCTGGTTTCCCAACAAGAATCCTGTAAACTCCTCTTTCCTCTCCCATTCGTGCCACATGGCCTGCCCACCTAAGTCTTCTTGATTTAATTATTCTAATAATATCTGGACATGAATACAAATTATGTAGTTCTAAATTATGTAACCTTCTCCACTCACCTGTCTCCTCATCCCTTTTAGGTCCAAATATTTTCCTAAGGATCTTATTTTCAAATACTCTCAATTTATGTTCCTCTTTTAATGTAAGGGACCAAGTTTCACATCCATATAATATTACAGGCAAAATTACTGTTTTGTATATTTTAACTTTTAGTTTCTTAGATATTAAACGAGAAGACAAAAGTTTATGAAGAGAGAAGTAACATGCATTTCCTGAATTAAGCCTACTTTTTATTTCCTCTTTAATATAATTTTCATTTGTTAATATTACTCCTAAGTATTTGAATTTGGAAACTGGTTCAAACGAGTTGTTATCAATAATTAGATTTTGATTATTACCTAACACTTGGTTTCGGCCTGTAAGCATATATTTAGTTTTCTCTTTGTTAACTTCCAAACCTATCTCTTTAGCAGTTTTGAAAAATATTTTAGCATTATTCTTAATCGTATTTATATCATCCCCCAGTAAGTCTACATCATCTTCATATGCTAACAACTGAGTCACACCATTTAATTTTAGTCCTTCTTTAGTTTCTTTTACCTTCCTTACAGCATATTCTAAGGCAAAATTAAAGAGCAATGGAGATAATGCATCTCCTTGTTTTAACCCATCGTGAATTATAAATTTGTCAGACATATTATTACCCACACGAATTTTACTTTCTGTTTCACTGGTGCATATTTTTATCATACTAACAAGCTTCTTAGGTATTCCAAACTCTACTAATATATTATATAATTTATCTCTTTTGACCGAATCATATGCTTTTTTGAAATCAATGAATACCTGATGGACATTTTGATTATATTCCCACTTTTTTTCAAGTGTCTGTCTGATGTGAAAAATTTGATCTGTAGTTGATCTGTTACGTTTAAATCCACATTGATAATCACCTATAATTTCATTAGCATATGGGGTTAGTCTTGTTAAAAGAATGTTAGACAATATTTTGTATGTTGTTGAGAGTAGAGAAATTCCACGGTAATTATTGCAGTTCATTTTATCACCTTTTTTAAACACAGGAACAATTATGGATTCTTTCCACTGTTGAGGGATTTCTTCTTTATTCCATATTAAACAAATTAATTTATGAATTTGACATATTAATGAATTTCCACATATTTAATTAACTCAGCTGGTATTAAATCAATGCCAGGTGCTTTGTTATTCTTAAGCCTTTTAATAGCATCTTTAACTTCAGTCAAGTTAGGTTCTGGAACTAAAGGTTCTGCTGTGTGTACTTCATTTACTTCTGATTTATCTCCTACATGGACATTTAAAAGGTCATTAAAGTAGTTCTTCCATCTATTTAGAATATCGCTTGGGTCAGCTACAAAATCACCATCTTTATCTTTTATCAAGTTTACTTTAGGTTGCCACCCCTTTCTAAATTCATTTACACCTTTATATAAATCTCTGATATTTTTATTTTTGCTGTTTGTTTCAATTTCGTTAATTTTGCTTTTCAAGTAATCTCTTTTTTTACTTCTAAACGTGCGGTTAACTTCTCGCTTTATTGTATTATAATTGCTTAGATTTGTATCATCCGAGTTATTTAACCACCTAAGTCTAGCCTGATTTCTTATTTCTATTAGATTATGACATTCATTATCAAACCATGGCTTACTTTTTCTCGGTTTATGGTATCCTATAGTTTCTTTAGCTGCTGATTCTATTGCATTACGTATGTGCTCCCAATTCTTATTTACGTCTGTTTCATTTATATTTTCATCATCATTTAAATCCTGCAAAACCTCAAATCTATTTGACAGTTTAATTTGGTAATCTTTCTTAATTCTTTCATCAGCAAACTTTCCTGTATCAAATTTTATAACTTTTAGATTTTGTTGCTTATGATTTATCACTGAGAGTCTTTCTCTTAATTTAGCAATTACTAAATAATGGTCACTGGCACAGTCAGCACCTCTATGTGTACGAACGTCAATTATACTAGTATGCCTTCTCTTATCAATGAGAATATGATCTATCTGATTATGAGTTTTACCATCTGGAGAAGACCTGGTATATTTATGGATATCTTTATGTTTAAAAGTGGTACTTTTCACAATTAAATTCTTTGAGGTTGCAAAAGTAATCAAGTAATATGCTCGAATCATTCGTGTAATAATTATATTGTTAATACAGTGACTATCGATACGAGATTGAGAACAAGACAGACGCCTGTAAAATTGAACCGAGACCGAGACTCGCTGTCTGCAGGCAATGGCGTACGCAGAGAGGGCGGGCAACAGCCCCCTCCGAAAGTTTGAGAAAATAATTTTCGAATAAAAACAGTGAAGAACTGCGGAAGAAAGTATAGTGGTAAATGACCCCCCCCCCGGTTTCCCTTATTTGAGAGTGGAAAGTTCTAAAAATACGAAATATCTTACTGTGTATGCCGCCCACCTAGAAAGCAACTATGTATGTATGTACTATCCACCTTTACAATTCCTTCACAGCCCCTACCGAAAAGAAATCCTGCGTACCCCAGCGTCTGCAGGTCTCGTCTTGTTGAAGACTTTATGCGACTTATTTTCAGAATCAAGATTTTTCCCCTCCAGTCCGAGACGAGGTGGGTCGAGTTCGGGTTCTGGGATCGAGTCTGGTTCGGCCTGGTTATGAGTGTTCTTCTCTGAGTGCTACGTCTTAACGATAATCCCCCTCCTACTCCAAACGCTCGAGCACAGTGATGAAGTCAGGTGGTGGCCCGGGGGAAACATCTCCGGAAATAGAAATCCCTCCAGAAAATTTCAGTAGCATGGTAGAATATTCGGACAATAGCTAAGACATTTGGCAACCATGTTCACTTTGGGTATATATCATTTAATTTACTTTAACATAGGACGTACTTTTCTACCTTTTCGTAATAATCTACACAGATTCAGTCCTCAAAATAATGAATGAATTTAAGTTATCGTCTGCCATTGAAAATCAACAATGAACACGTGTAAACCTATATATATATATATATATATATATATATATATATATATATATATATATATATATATATACCTAGATATATTGACGAAAAGGAAGAGAGGACAAGAAATTGAAACCGCTTGGCATCAGAAGAAGTGTGCAGCAGGGGTATTCTGCCACAAAAAAAGTGATGTAAGTGAGGTGACAAAAATAAATTTTATAAAGAATATGGAGGACAGAATCAAGAAAATATGCACGAAAGAATGTGAAAAAGAAGGCAAAATAAATAGCCTATGGAAGCAGCTGGAAAAGAATGGCTACGAGAAGGAGGATAGACTGGACATAAACAGAAGAAGGAAGAAAATTGGCAGGGGAGAATTGGAAGAGAAAGAAAAAACATAGGAGGTTTGGAATAAGGAGTATGGGGAAGACCACAGGAAAGATATGCAAAGTGCTTAGGAAAGCGGGAATTAAAACTTACAGGAAGGGAGGGAGAAGCATCTTAAGAATAGCGAAGAATGCAAACAAGAAAAAGGAAAACAGAGAAGAGGAAGAGGAAGGGATTATCTACGAAGTGAAATGTAAGGAATGTCAGAGTGTGTACATAGGAGCAACGAAAAAGAGGCTGAAAGACAGGTTGAAACAACATAGGGACGATGTACGACTAAAGAGAGAGAGAAATGCGATATTCAAACACACGAGAGAAACAGGAGAGTGGGATGAGGCTAAGCAGATAGGAAGGGAGAAGAGAATTCTAGTGAGAAAATGGAAGGAGGCCAAGGAAATAGAGAAGAAAGGTGAAGAAGACACAATGAACTGGAATGGGGGACTAAAGATAAACAAAGAATGGAAGAAGGTGTTAGAAAGAGTGGAAAGGACAAGAGAGAAAGAGGAGAGAAGAAGGAAGAAGAATGAAGAAAGGAAGGAAAAGAGCGTGAGATAAAGGGTCCAACCACCTTCCAGATTAAAGAAAATGTTTAGCTACATCACCTGTCAGGTGAAAGTACAGTTGACAAGGGAAGGCCACCTGCTGGAATGTTTCAGAAAAACAACTTTCTAATAGTGTTCTGTCTGGAGGGGTAGTAATTTTTGTGTATATATATCGTCCTGTTTTGTACCTTGTTTCAGTTGTACTTGGTACAGAGTCTGAAGAAGACCTTGTTAGAAGGTTGAAACGTTACGTTTACTTTATGTTTTAAAATAAAATAAATTTCTGCCTTGGTTAGCATATTGAGTTTTTCAACTAACTAGGCTATAGTATATTAAAATATGTACCTATATCATATTTAATATTGTATGTCACGATAAGGAAATTATATATTATAAAGTAAAATGTAAATTGGAGGAGTCAGAAAAGGCTCCATATCACCTCTTCTATCCATGGAAGTCCGCAGGATTTTTTTCCAAAAAAGGGGCAAGCAAGGTATTTTTTTTCCAGGGGGGCAAAACAAACATATTTCCCCCTATAATAGTGTAGTGTGAAACGTTCTTTAGTCAAAAGAACATGATTTAACTAAAAGAACAAATAATAAGTTCACATGAAAGACTCGAAAGCATACACGTGATGCCTCTCAGGGTATGGGGTAATATATCTCTTCGTTGTTCAAACTAAATAAAAATCAAAGTTAAGTTTGCACTAAGAGAAAGGAAGTCTATTTTACTTCTTTGCAAACTAAATACTTATATTCCTAACATATAATCCATGTCACTCAAACAAATAAATCTTCTTACAATTCAACTTGATCACTCTATTCCCAAAATCCCAGTCCGAACTCTTAAGTCAAGACAAAAGACACTCGTAATTCCCATGGTAACAGGTCTTAACAAGATAATTATATACAGGTTAGTCACTATCCTGACATTATCAGTGATAGGTAAATTACAGTAATTAATATTACAATAACAATAAACATTTGCACAAGAGAAAAGATAATTAATAACAATAAATATTTGTGCAATGGGAAAGGACGTGTCAATTGCCCCCTCCAAAGAAAATCAAAATCGACGACGAACTACTAGTCTAGGAGATTTTGGATTCAGTCACCGACGATTTTGCTCTTCATCTCAGGAGAACAGTTGAATTTCTTGAGGTTGTCAAAATTAACCCTCTTCACTTCTTTCCTTGTTCTGGGGTCCAACAGAAGAGCAGTGTTATATTTTAATTGACTAGCTACGAAAGGGCCGGTCCATAAATAGAACAACTTGGAAATAGTTTTGTTGACTGCAGAACTGAGCCGATGACATCTTAGTAACACAAGATCGCCTTCCTCTAAGTTCAGAGCATGCAACTTCTGTTTTAATTTCCTCCTTAGAAGAGCGTATCGCTCCCTTAACTGTGCCTGTATAATTTTATCCTCCCATTCTTCATCCTTCTCCTTCACCCCAGGCCATGGAAAATTTCTCAGCACGTGAGATGAAACTGGATGTCTGAAGAATAACTCAGTTGGACAGCAGCCGGTGATATCTGACACAGAATTATTTAGCAACCAAGCTACATCATATAGATGCTTGGACCATGTCTGATGGTCATGTTGGCAGTACACACGAAGTATACGTACTATTTCCTGGTTTGTTCTCTCAACTGGATTTCCTTGCGGATGATAAGGCGTTGTACATACATGTCTTATTCCTAAGGATTCACTAAAATCTTTCCAAGATTTTGAAGTGAACTGGGATCCCTGATCGGACAATATAACTCTCACAATTGGATAATGAACAAAATACCTCTCCTTCATTATCCGGATGATCTCAGAAGTACTGGCTCTTCGCAGAGGGTAAATCGTAACAAACTTGGAGAAAGCATCAATTAGGCTAAGTATATAACAGTAACCAGAAGAAGACGGTAACTTTCCAATAATATCAACCGAAAGCATTTCATGAGGTCTCTTGCCACTGATATGAAGCTTCTCTTTCAATATCCCTAATTTGTCAGGCTTGCTCTTAGCACATATGAGGCAATCCCGTATGTAATTTGAAATATCAGCTTTCATTTTTTTCCAATAGTATCTCGACTGCAACTGTCTGTAACACTTTCCCATGCCAAAATGACCAGAATCATCATGAACAGATTTTAACAATGACTGTCGTTTCGAACTAGGAACACACAACTTGTATTGTGGTGACTCACCACCGTAACATCTAAATAGTAATTCATGATGAATTTTAAATGATTTTCGTAACCTAGTAATAGACAAATCATCGTCTTCGCTGGGTTGTTTCAATCGGAACATGGTTTCAGAGCAGAAATCATCATTGGCTTGAGCGAGCTTCCATTCACTCACTTCCATATCTTCATCTTCCTCCCAGAGCTGATTAATGTGATAATGTAGCACATCTGTCTCCAAATTTCTTTCATTGTCCAATCTTACAGGGTAGCGTGATAATGTATCAGGAACGAAATTATCTTTTCCCTTTATATATACTATTTCGAATTGGTAAGATTGTATTTTAAGCGACCAGCGGGTCAAGCGACTGTTCCAATTCTTACTGTTCTGCAGCCACTGCAGACCTTTGTGATCGGTATAAATTTTGAACTTTCGTCCTTTAAGATAAACTGCAAAACGTTCGATTCCAAACAAAATCGCAAGACACTCTAATTCATGAGTAGAGAAATGGAGTTCGTTGTTTCGTAACTTCCGGCTGGCATACTGGATAACATGAACATCTGGTCCAAAAATTTGGAAAAGTACACAGCCAAATCCTTTTGCACAAGCATCCGATTGTAAACAAAATTCCTTTGAAAAATCAGGCTGCGACAGGGCAGGAGCACTAATCAGTTCCTGTTTCATCAACTCAAAAGCCTCATCTTCTAAATGGGTCCACTGAAATTTCTTATCTTTCGACAGAAGCTGACAGAGGGGCTCGACCTTCACAGCGAAATTGTTAATATATTTCCTTCTCCAACCAGCAAATCCTAAAAATTTTCGAACATCCTTTCGACATCTAGGTCTAGGAAACTTTAAAATAGCATCATTCTTTTTCGGATCTACTCGGATAAAATCCCCTGAGATAATGTGACCTAAATATAAAATCTCGGATTTGACCAGATCACATTTTTTTAGTTTTACAGTCATTCCGACTTCCTTCAATCTAGACAAAACATAATTAACATGCTGAAAATGCATCTGCAGATTACTGTCGTAAACTAACAAATCATCTATGTACTGAGTTAAGAAAGAATCAGTTTCAGGTCCAAATATGGAGTGCATCGCTGACACAAACACTGAAACTGCATTTGCAAGACCAAACGACATCTTCGCAAACATCCATTGACGCCCTTTGTAGGAAAACGCCGTGTATCGCTGACACTCAGGCTTAACTGGGATCTGAAGATACCCAGATACTAAATCAAAATAGGTAAAGTACTTTGCACCTTTGAACTTCTGGAGAGCTTCATCTATTGGTTCAACTGAACTCCTTGGAACAATAATTAGCTTGTTGAGCGATCTAAAATCGACACACGGTCTTACTGTACCGTCTGGCTTATCTACCACAATAAGAGGATTTAAATAGGGCGAGTTACATGGCACAATGACACCCCAATCTATCCATTTTTGCAGTTCAGTTTCCAATTTTTCTCTTTTTGATACAGGTATTGGATATGGTCTCTGGCTCACTGGAACATTACTCATTAATTCTATTACACATTCTAAGTCTTTGGCTGTGCCAGGCCTTTCCGAAAACACCTTCTTATGACCCATGAAAATTTCATACAGTTTAGCTTTTTGATCCATGCTCAGCAACAGACTAGAGTCAATCTTCTTTTTTATATCTTCGGGAGAAGTGGTCCACTTGTCATAGCTAGCTTCAAATTTCCGGATGCTCATATGCTTATCTACGGAATTATCCTTTTCTAGCTCCTTTTCAATCGACTCTCCATCCACCTTTAAATATAATTTTCTATGTTTAAGATTGATCTCTGCTTCATACTTTTGCAGGAATGAGTAACCCAAAAGCAAATCGGAAGGCAAACCCTTAACAATGAAGATTTCCATTGGAATGGCGGTCTCAGCAATTTCCAGCACAATACTACGTTTGCCAACAACTCTAGTGCGACTTTTTCCAGCAAAGTCAACAAGTCTAACTTCAGGTACAGATTGCAACGTAGCCCCGGGAAAATTTTGCTTTATTTTTGCCCAAACATTTAAACTCATCACTGAGACCTCCGCTGCAGTGTCGACTACACAGGTTATGTCTACATTTGCCACACGTGCCTTAATTTCTGGGGCTCTTACTGAATTTTTACACTGAACGGCTTGCCGTAATTTACATCTAAATTCCTTTTCCTCGTGATTTATTACAAGTATGAGTTTCTTATCTTCATCTCCAGAATGGGAAAAGTCTTTTGCTGCCCCCAGTTTCACCCGAGACTGCCTAACATAAGGGGACGTTTCTATGCTAGGCGAGGGGTAAAATCCCGCACCTGGTCAAGATTAGATCCGGTATCCCAACAGAAGTTCCTCGTTACTGCCACACTACGCTGTTGCTCAACGCTGGGATATGGTTCAACAATGTCTGTCTGCACGCCACTGCTCGTCACTTGAGTTCCGGGAGCATTATTGCTATCTCTCGGTGGAGATAAACGTTGTTGACTTGGCGAAGAAAACCCGCTGTTAGGATACGGTCTTTCGTAAGGATTACCTCTGGAAGCTGGATATTCTCGTCGTGATCTAAACTGACGCTGTTGACGGTAATTATTTCCATTTCTAGAGTATGGACTCTCAGCTGGGTTACTCCTATTTTGTTGCTGAACTAAGCGAATTCTAGACGTTCTTTGAACATCTCTGCTGTTTTGTTGGGAGCCAGTTTCTCGTCTCCATGTAGACCGCCAAGCATCTTGTTCCTCTGCTTGCTCATATCTCTTAACAAAATCCGCTAAGAGATCCACGGTGTTCGGAGCATGAGCCAAGCACAATTGCTTTACTCTAAAAGGTAGCTGTCCGATGATTAGGTTAACTACTTCCTGCTCGGTGTAATGATTACTCAGATTCCTATAGGCAGAGTACACAGACCAAACATATTCCTCCACATTGTTATCATTCTGCTTATTGTACCGCCTAGTCCTCACAGACGCCAATTCTCTCTCTTTCGCTTCTGTTGAAGCAAAACGCTTCTTGAACTCTCTGCAGAAATCAGAGTAAGTGCGGAAATCATTCTTATGCGAATAAAACCAGTGATAGGCCTTTCCAGTTAACAAACGTGGAATGATTTCAAGCCTATAATGTTGAGGAATCTGTAGAATTTCAAGGTTTGTATTCAATTCCTTTAAATATATTTCAGCTGAAGTAGCGATAATATTGCCGTCGAACTTTCTCATAGAATTGATGTCTGCCATTCTAGGAGTTACCCCAGTGTGTACCATGCGTGAAGCAGGCTCTCTTCTGTTTCTTCTGCTGCGAGCAGTTGATTCACTGTCTGAGGAGCTGGATTCGTTCATCTTCTTGTACCTCTTTTTCCGTGAGGTTTTTCCTTGTAGGTTTGAAGCTTCATCTGAACAGATGGGATAAAATGTCGATCTTCCAGAACCTTCATCAACACGGTGGATTTTAGGATGATCAGTGTTCGTCTGGATCTGTAACCTATTCAGCTGATCAGAAATATGAACAATTTCACTACAGATATGACCAACATCTGAGGAAAATTTGTCTTGTTTAGTTTCAACTGTTTTCCTCCATTCTTCGTCAGCTTTTCGGTATCCCTCGGTTTCATTTACATTCTCAGCAAGTTTCTCTGCCACTTTGTGATTAATGGTATCTTCTAACTTGTCTGTGATAACAGTTACCTGGTGATTCACATTTTCAAACACTTCCTTTCTGAAACTGCTCTGTTCTTCAGCGATTTCCTTACGAAAGTTACCCTGAGATTGTTCAACCTCTTCTCTCAACAAGGCAATTTCTTGTTGCACATTTGATTCCACTTGTAGAGAGTTTGCTTCACATGTCTGACGTAAGTTAACGATCTCTAATTGAATGCTTTCTTTTATCTTCTGTTGATTTTCTTCCATTTTTACAGTCAAATTGTCTAGTCTCCGTCCCATCTCCAAAGCAGATTCTGTGAGTTTCGAATAACCCTGTGAAAACTTCTCTTCTAAGCGCCTTTCTGATTCCACCAGATTTCTACCACTTTCCTCTAACTTTAAGTTTAAACTGCATTCCAACATGGCTACATTCTCCTGAAACTTAGCTTCCAGATTGCTGGAACTTTCTCTAATGTTTTCCTTAATTTTAGTTTCCATAGCCCTTGTACTTTCCTCCAACATAATCCGTATTGAAGAAAGCAGGTCTGCTGTAACTGGAACTGACTGCACTGGAGATTCATTTTCCTCAGCCGACGATTTACTTGCACTTCTCAACATCTTCTTATCCATATTTTTCTAGCACAGAATTTCCATCACAGTCACAAATCAATTACTCTTCACGAACACACAAAAATGAACACCACTAACGAAACAACAGATTTCGGGCCCCGCGTTGTTGCGCCAAAATATTGAAACGTTCTTTAGTCAAAAGAACATGATTTAACTAAAAGAACAAATAATAAGTTCACATGAAAGACTCGAAAGCATACACGTGATGCCTCTCAGGGTATGGGGTAATATATCTCTTCGTTGTTCAAACTAAATAAAAATCAAAGTTAAGTTTGCACTAAGAGAAAGGAAGTCTATTTTACTTCTTTGCAAACTAAATACTTATATTCCTAACATATAATCCATGTCACTCAAACAAATAAATCTTCTTACAATTCAACTTGATCACTCTATTCCCAAAATCCCAGTCCGAACTCTTAAGTCAAGACAAAAGACACTCGTAATTCCCATGGTAACAGGTCTTAACAAGATAATTATATACAGGTTAGTCACTATCCTGACATTATCAGTGATAGGTAAATTACAGTAATTAATATTACAATAACAATAAACATTTGCACAAGAGAAAAGATAATTAATAACAATAAATATTTGTGCAATGGGAAAGGACGTGTCAAGTGATGCCCCCTCAAGAAACAATTATCAAGCTTCTTCAATGAATTTATAATAATTAACATATCTTACTGGGACTTAAATAAAATTATGTGTGAAATATATAATTTATAGGCGGATATTCATTTTCCAGGGGGGTCGTGCCCCATCCCCCTTTCCGGACGTCCATGCTTCTATCTCATATCACCTCTGCTGATAAGGGATGAGCCCCTACCGCGAAATAAAATTCTGGCTACGGGCCTGGGTAAAGACAATAACGTCAAACGTTAAACACGAAGCAAGAGATCAATATTTCACGTATTTATGAAAGTTTTACCTGATGAAATGAATGCTCAAGATTTTCTGTAATCATTGTTAATTGAAATAACTGAGGACTGGAAAAATCTAATAATAATAATAATAATAATGAGTGGCGGAGATTGGGTTCCAAAACCAGGGGCAAGGTAGATAAGGTTTCGCATAATGCGGGGGCAAAAAGAGTGTGTCTGGGGTGGGAGGAAGGGAACTGCCGCCCAAGCCCCTAATCGCCGCCACTGTAATAATAATAAAATCGTCTTTATTAGAGCGGGTGTGTTTCGGCCTCGAATGTGTTTTCGATATTAATTTTATCATCTTATAATCATAAGGGTCTTGGATTCGTTTCCTGGTGGAAGTTCAGATTTCACTTCGAAGGTTCAGTCCCGATTAGTTTATCTACCAAATTGGTAGTACCCTTGTAACCTGACGTTAATATTACATTACGCGCACACCTACGCTCAGAAAAATTTACACATTAGATTTCCAGCGTTACGATGTTTTGCTATCATATGCTTACATCATAATTTGTGCCCCTCCCAGAAAAAAATCCTAGATTCGCTTATGGTGTCGGGAAATAATAATAATAATAACCCACAGCTCTACAGCACCTTGACGGGCCTTGGCTTACCTACCGACTGCTGGTCTCCCTCCCACACTGTTCCGCCGTCACCTGTTATAGCGTGGAGGTCTCAGACCAGTGTTGGGGTGACGGGTGATCAGCCCGACGAACCCCAAGCCGTTATTGTAGGTCTTCTTGACCAGGTTACGCTCACTCACTCGGAGCTTCCCAATTTCCTCACGATGGTGGGTTGCCACCGGCCCTATACGTAGGCCGAATAAATTCCGACCAGAGCAGGATTCGAACCTACGCCGTCCCGCAGCGAACGATCTCAAGACGAGTGAACGCGGTGTCGGGAAATAATTAAATTAAATATTTTGCCGCAGATGTTCAGGTGCACGCCTGCAAGTGAAGTATGATTGTAAAATTTCATTTGTTGTAGTTCAACGTTTCCTAAAAGTATTTTTCGTAGATCTGTGATTTTTAATTGTCTCTATATTGTATACGTGATTTCATCCTTCAACAATGCAATGCATACCTGCAAAGAAAGAAGAGGGGATCGGGAGTTTGTTTATGACAACAGATGAAAAGTAGGACCTTCGCAAATCGTTTTAAAAATCGACCAAGGATTTTAATCGATAAAAAAACATTCAAGTAAACTTTCAAGATGAAGTAAACTATCTCAATGGAAAAAATATATGTTCCATTATCTCACGTTTAGCATAAATTCGAAAATAAATATTAAAGAGGTTTACACGGAGTGTGCATCGTGTGACGTATACATGTACATTTGGTAAACTCGATCTTCGTCCACCAATTAGCTTCAAGATTTCTCCATGCCGCAACCACGCCATCTGCATTGCCACCGTTGCTGAAGAAAGGAGAACCATTTTGTGTTTGTGCAAAACTTGTGAAAAGTTAAAATATTAGAAGCGACGGACTAACTGTTTTTAATTTGAAGAATTCTTTAATTCACTGCAAAATTATTTGGGGACGATTTTTAAAATACTGCTAGCCTCGATGCAGGGGCAACAAGGACAACAGCAAACGCAACACCAGCAAATTACAGGAGCCAATGTCATTCTCAAAATGAATGACATACAACAGCTTTCTACTGTTGGTAAGTTACACATTTGTTTCTTATTAGAGTGAAGTTGTAGAATTCAAGCATGAACAATAAAATATAGTACACAGAAGTATGAGCTTTACAAGAAATATTTATATGTAGGACGACATCGTCACCGAATGTTCCATTGTGTGGAAATCGCCAGTGTTTCTGAATATTGGTTTGAAATTGACACTCTTGTTCATGAATAATAAATCTGTATTTACTATGGTATTACATGTGAGAATTAGAATAATAATTTTGTTGTTTCTAAAATAAAACTTAATATTATCGCATGGTAACGAGATACCAAGACGCGTGCACAAGTATGAATGTGCGGATTATATTACATTTTCTGTATACATTGCATTACGTAATATTATGTCTCGTTTACGAAATATTAATTCCATTAACGTACACAAACATCCTAGTCTTAACTTGTGTATCATCCGTATGATATCGTAGCATGTGAATGTTATTTATCAACAAGCAAACTAAAACGTACTAAGGAGGAATCCATTACCTACTTCCACACCATTATGAGCTTTCTTTATCTGAACTATACTTTTTGCATTAGCATAAATCTACACAAGTAGATAGAGGTGAATGCAAATTACGTATTTTTAGTGATTAATAATGAGAACAAAGGTAGATTTTTTGAAATGTTAAAATAGAATTTTGAAGGGAGTTTGTGAAGGAGTGTAGTGTTGATTTTGTTGAACTTCACATAGCTGTTGAAGGTGCATTATTTATCCGATTTGCTATATTTACTATTGGTAAAAATCTGATGTTCCCCGGACACCTATAACTTCTTAGTTTTGTCAATTTTTGACATTTGTACTTACCTATCTGATTCGCGGAACATTCTTTAACGTGTATTCACGTTTTTTTTGTTTAGAATCAAAAATTGTAACTGTTTACCTAACCTAACCTTACCTTGCCTAACCTTATTGTGAATGGTTTTTGGGCCTATGCGTGAATGATGTGCTGGGCACCGTAAAAAAAAACAAAAAAAAAACACTTGAGCGACAAATTATAAATACAAAATCGTGACCAAGTGTCCTAAAATATTGAATATGCGAAATATGAACGAATGGCCTGTATTATTAATATGTACCCAACTAAAATTTACTAACAAAAACTTACGAAAGAAAGAACTTTATTTCCTACCTTCAAAGTTGCCATCTTCCTCACACCATACAGATTACTAACTTCCGCCATTCTTCCGTGAAGTGATTCACAACAAACATGGTATTCTGTGCATGGTTTCCATCATTGTATATGGAGAACGATCGTGGCAATTAAAAAGCTTAATTTACAACCTCTACACGTCAAATAATTTCAACACGTTACCCCCCACATGTCAACCTCGGATACTTCACCGGGACTACATATTTTGTGAGTATAAGAAGTAGGATAGAATTTACATTTCTTTTTTTCAGTATTAGAATCAAAATCTTTCGGCAAATAATGAGCAATCGTGCATTGTCAGTTGCGATCACGGACACACTTTCTTTCGAATTTCTGCACATGAAAGCCAAATATTAACTGCAGATTCGTGATTAGCAGCCCTAAATTAGTGAGTATGCGAAATATGAACGAAATTAGTGAAGGGTCCGGTATTGTAAAATCATACCATAAAGTTAGATAAAATACAATGTTATGGTATCATTCGGGTAATTACTTTTGCTGGTGATAATTGGCACAGATGCTGTTCTCAGCACAAGGTGAAAATAGCCCTCAATCTCTTCTCAACAACTGGTGAAAATGGTCGCATCCATAAAATTTGTCAAGATGTGAAAACCACAAATAATCAAAGATATTTACTGTACGGACGCGATAAGAAGCGGCGTGCAATCAGAACGCAGAACGGCAGAACGTGACCAAATTCTGTCTCCTCGTTGGCTGCCATGTGGCTGGGGGATTTCTACGTTGCCACGTTCGCACAAGCACACGGACAGGCTAGTCAGCTGTTGGCAAGCTCGGGCATTCTGGCAAGCATGAAACATTTTATCTTCCTGCTCTACACAGCAACCGAAAACCTTCACTGATAGAACCTTTGTTGTGTTTTTATTATGGTACATTGCAAGCATCAGCTACCGGCATCTTTTTACTTATGTTGTATCGTATCACAATTACCAACAAAAGAAAATGCGTCTTGTGTTATGAACAACACTGTGGCAAATCGTTCTCCTTTCATTTCATGCCGCCTCTCTTTGCCTTCTTTGTCACGCCGCGATTGTTGAAGCTTCAGAACGTACAAATGAAATGTATTTCTTGAAAATTAGGGCAAATTACGTATAAACAAATTACGTACAACTTCGTTTCGTTAACACGTTTTTAAATTATATTTTGAGGAACCTACAAAAATTCACCTCCAAAACAGAATTTTACAGAACTGAGTTACTCTATTACGGAGAAGAATTTATCAAGAACAAATCAATTGTGTGTGAATTGATTGACTGAGTTGGTGTTTTAAAGTCCACTTTATGCACACTACGGCTAATCTGGAATGGACCTACAGTTGGAAGTGGGATCCGAACCACTATGTGCCTCGACAGGGTATCAAACCCAGGACTACTTGATTACAAGGCGACAACACTTACCCTACCACTGTGCCATCGGGGAGGCACATGTGGGTGTGTGAAGTGAGATAATTTGGGAGCTATATGAGAATACAGGCTCTGGCAATACAGAGTTCAATAAATTACAACGAAACGCTTGGCAATTGCTCGATTTCCTTAACATTAATGATACATTTGGTACATGTGTTATTAATGCTTTGAGCTACCTGTATGGAAAAACATAAAAAAATGAATGAAAGAACAGAAGTAGTAGTTAAAAAATCAGTTGTTTTTGCTTACCGGCTACCATTGTAGTGGCGCTATTCCAAGATTATCTTCATTGTTGGTTGGTAAAGGAACATCTTCATCTGAGCTACTACTGTCACTGTTGTCTTCCCGCCCAAGTGAAATTACAAAATCCTCCATTTGCTTCTCTTCAACTCCCTCCTTTTTCCATGCTTCGGAAATAATCTTCCTTGTGTGTTCTATAGCCGAACGCCACCTATCTGCTGTCACATCCCCGATAGCCCGTTCTGTCAATTGCAAAATTTTAGACGGTGTAAAAGGGGGCAAAGTGTTCCTCTGTGCTACCAGCCCTTTGACCTGTGCCCAAATAAGTTCGATTGCATTGTACATACAATGATAAGGCGGGAGACGGACCACCGTATGTCCCGCTTCTTCTGCAAGCTTGTCTATTCGATATATGGGGAACTGGGGTTTGTGTAACATAAGGAGCTGCAGTAGTTCAGCCTTCCTCATGTTTCTGTGGGCTCGCGAGAATCCTGAAGTAGGTAAATCCGGCAACAGCGCGTCGCTACCAGAGTGGGTGGTCCCACGCCACTTGCTAGCGCGTCCCGACAATAGCCACAAAGTGTTTATCCAGTTCCTTGTATCCTGGAGCAGTTTCACCATTTCTTTTATTGAAATGTCGTTGTATTCATACATATAAATAGAAGAAAAAACTCACACTCATTTTAACAGTACTAAACCTAACGCTAGTCACCTATGAAAAATATCAACATTTTTTATCATTGTCGAACACTACGCTAAGAACATAAAGATGCTAACATAATTAAATCTAAGATACTAGTTTACTATCCTTCGGACAGATTTCTACTGAACAAACTACTTACCGTAATAAGTTCCTGTAGTATTGTCTAACATCTGGAAGGTGTTTTGTGTGATGTGGGAATGTTTCATAGTGGAAATTCAACCATTGACGCATAGCCCCACGAACCATTTCTGTTAAGGTTAGGTTAGGTAGGGTTACAATAGTTAAAAATTGGTTTTGAAAAAAAATATGCGTAGCCCCACAGACCATTCTTGCATAACCCCACGAACCATTGACACATAGCCCCACAAACCATTTGCGGAAATGTACGTTTTTCAGTTACAAAAACACTTTTTAAAAAAAATGATCAAAAAAACGTGAATACACGTTAAAAAATGATCCACAAAGCAGATAGTTAAGTACAAATGTTAAAAATTGACGAAACTCAGAAGTTATAGGGTGTCCGAAGGATAGTAAACATTTACCTATGGTTCTAGTTCATTTTGTTTCATAGATTTCATCATATGCAGGCATTTTTTACATGGTTCAATTTCTGTTTGTCTGTTGACACATGCTTTGGAGGTTTAGTAATTACTTACTGTATGTTTTCTTTAGAATATGTTTCCCTTCCATAAACTCCTATATGAGTCTTTACTTGCCCCAGTCATTCATTAACTGTCGTCTGAGTTACAGACTGCTTCTGACATGTGTCAGATGTGAATGGGTATTCTGAATTGGTCTGTGTACTCTGCGGTGAGCTATTGTGTAGTTTCCAGTTGCCAAAACGTTTGAAGATTTTGGAGATATGTGGAATAGTTACATGCTGTATAAAATGTTTCCTTATGACCGAACAGCATTGCATTGGTGTGGGGGTTATGGTTTCCTACTCTCATATCATGCATTGAGAGCTCTGAACATTTAACTTCCCTAAATGCTTTCATTGTTAGGTTAGGTTTAGGGCGCTCAGCATTCAAATGACATCCCGAAATGCTTTCGTAGTTAGATTAGGTGGGTCAGATTTAGGGCTCTTAGCCTTCAAAGAACGTCCATAAATGCTTTCAATAACTCACCATGCTGGTCTCGAGACTCTTGTGAACAGCCAGTAGCGACTGAGTGTGGGAGTAGCATGTGAAATGCCTTGTTCATGGAAATTGGGATTGTTTGCATACGGTACATTTTACATATTTTTATTTGCAAAGTGTGTTAATTACTTTAATGAAGTTTTAAATATACTCTCACAATAATTTGCACTATTCTGCAATACTTTGTCTTTCTTCTGTGGATGAAGAATGCCATGTGCAGGGAAAGCACGGATACTTGCACAATGTAGCTTTTACTTCTTTCTTTCGTCTATAAATTGAACTTTTCGTAGCTCCAAACAGTGGCATCACTACCACCAAGGTTCAAATTAACTGTAATGCACATTTTCACAATTCTACGATACTTAGTCTTTCTCCTACAAAATTTTGAAAAAAATTTCACTTCGTCATGGATGTATGTAGGGTCACCAGTACCAAGAAATCTTTTTTCAAGTCTTTCGAGAAGAGTATCTGTTACTACATCCATGGTATCCTTGACACTCTGTACATCCTCGAGAAAGTGAAATCTTTTGCATGGTGTATGAAGGTTTTCAGTTGATTTTGAGCTTGCGAAAATGTGTTATTGTGAAATAAAGTAGATGTGTTACCTTAGCGTGAAGCAGAACAGCCCGAAAGCTTCATGCATGTAAATATAGCACTCACCTGACATTCAACAACAGCAGTAGATGGGATGTTGCCTACTGTTTTATAAATGAATTATAAAATATAGTAAGTCAAACATTGACTCAAAACTTATGAAACCATAATAGAAGTGAAATTCCCGTTAGGAGTGTTAGATTTATTGGTGTTTGCAATTTTACGTCATTAGTTCAGGACTTGGGTTTGGATCTGATAGCAATTTCCAATGTTCTTTTGTAAGTTGGGATTTCAAAGTTTGATGGTGTGATCTTTTGCACGTGTACTTTAGCTATTTCACTGTTCATGCAACTGATTGTTACTAATAAAAAAAACTACCAAAGTAAGGTATGGCAGGTTTTTACTTACAAGGGCCATTCTTTGGGATCAAATATATTTGTGTTCTCTGCACTCTGGAACTAATTTTATATTACACACAACATTCAAATCTGTCGATTCAAAAATTCAAGATAATTCTGGGGGTCAACAGCCCAATGAAGGAAATTAAATGATATTGTGAGAGGTAATTGCAAATGAAAAGAAAGGCTATGGATCAATATATATTTCTATGCGTGTGTGTGCTTTTTCTGTGGTTTTCAACGTAACAATGTCTTTCATATGTTTCATGTGTATCGTAGGCCTGTCTTACGTATGTTATATGGTGATTCTTCCATGTGGGTGTTCCTTTTCTATGTTATGCAGATTCAATACATGCACATGTATGTTAATGCTTGAATACCTCCTTCATTGTGTAGAAAGTTTTTAACAACATGCATTTACACGTCAAGGACAACTCCATTGATTATTTTCATGCAAAGAGAAGAGGCTAGTTTGAAAAATCTACTCAGTGTAATTCTGAATAACATTCCCAATCATACAGTTTTTGTATCAAGTGTTTTGTGCTTTTAATGACACTTCAAGCTTGCACAATTAGACTGGAGAACTGGGAAATATCTCAAATTTGAAATTCCTTCTGTGGGCTCATGTAATATGCTACATGCCAGGGTGTACATAAAATTAAATTTCAAAATCAAAACTTTTGATTTTTCCAAGAAGCCAAAACATGTTCGTGCTGATGTTAATTGTGTTTTCTCATGGATCATTTGTTATGAGCAGGGTGGCGACAGACCTGGAAAACCGGGAAAAGTCAGGGAATTAGAGGTGTCAAAAAAAAAAGTCAGGGAATTTCGTCTTCATTGATTTTTTAAAAAAATGTATTTACTTATTTAAAGATATTGTTATGGAACTCTGCACAGGAACAGGAAATCTCATTCATAAGTTTCGGCCTCAACTTTTAGGCACCTTTTATGCAAAACACAACCACGGCGCCAGAAACCAGTGATGGCAGGAGGAGAGAGAGATGGAGAGAAATTTCTCTCGCCCCGGCTTCTCGGCGGGAATTTTAAATTCGAACACTCTTTGGAGGAAAATTGTCATAACTCGGGCACTATGGGAGCAATCTACTTCGGATAACTTTTGTTTTGCAGCTAAAACATAAACGCATGCAACTGTGTACAATTCATAACACCGTATCGAGGAAGGTGGGCTTGGGGGGGGGGGACGTCACCCGAATTTCAATGGAAAAAACAAAAATCTGGAGTTTGCCCCCTCTTCTCCCGCTATTTTGGAGAGAAGGCGCAAACGTTAGTATTCTTCTTCAAGAATGGACATTTCTGAAGAGAATAAAACATGTTTCATGTTCTTGGGTGCCATACAAGTTGAATAATAAGCCAAAATGTGAATTTTTCTTTTTATGAAAAATAGGTAATTTGCATTTTTGGAGGAAAATTGTTATAACTCTGGCACTATGGGAGCAATCTACTTCGGATAAGTTTTGTTTTCAGCTAGAACATCAGAGCATGCAGCCGTGTACAATTCAGAAGGCCGAACCGAGGAAGGGGAGTTTGGGGGGGGCGCGACCCCCAAATTTCAATGGAAAAAAAAAAACATAAAAATCTGGAGTTTGCCCCTCTCTTCTCCCGCTATTTTGGGAAGAAGCCGCAAACTTTAGTATCCTCTTCAAAGAATGGACGTTTCCAATAGATTGAAATATGTTTCATGTTCCTGGGTGCCATACAAGGGGAATAATTAGCCAAAATGTGAAACTCTGTTCGGAAATGTGGTATGGATATGTTGCGGAGACGGTGAGGGGAGAAGGAGGTTAGTCATCAGTGTGAATTTCCCAGGCTTGCTACAGACCTGTGTCAGTTTCCACCCAAACATAAAGAGTATGAAGGTCCAAAATTTCGTAATCAGCACCATGATACCACATGGTATCATCGGGAGAGTACGACCTTACTCTGATGATACCATATGGTATCATCGGGGGATTAAATGTTAAGCCTCGAAATATTACGTGGAAAATGCATTGAAATATCGTTTTTTATTTGTCCGTATGGGAGTAGTAAGGGGACTTGTCAACAGATGGAGGGGATAAGAGCGGGTGGCGCCATCTGATAGTTGTCGGACGTCGTAGTAAGGCATTTTGTTGGGCAAACTGAAGGAACATGGAAACAGATAGGTTCCATTGATACATATGATTTTTGTCGAATATCGTCACCCGACAAAGTATCTCACTACAACATGCGACAGAAATTGCATGGACTACAACATCCAACAAAAATCGCATGCATAAACAAGAAGAGCTTTAGACGGCAAATACGTATGCTGCTGGAATTTTATTACTCTTCTGGCTCACTTTACCTTATTTAATGTAGCAGTGCTTACGAAGGTTTTCTTTCATCATCCTGACGTATTACTGGTTTCGCACAAGTTACCATACGTTTGCAATGACATTGCACTATTCTTAGATATCAAGAAGAATCCAACCAAATGGGATATATATTGAATAATATCACGGAAAGGTGAAACATAAATCTGCATTAGTGAACGTTATAAAAATTGGCAACCTCAAATTTACTGCAACACTAGTATTGCAATGAAATTAACGCCACTCTCTGTCCTGTCTGTTTAAACTCATGAGAGATGGTCATTAACCTCTCACTGAGTAAGGTTAATGTCGAATATTATGAAATAAAATACTAATAATAAATACGTAACTATTTTAATATCATATTTACTCTAATCATTCAATCATAAAAGCAAATCACTTTCTTCAAGAATTGACTTTTCTTTGCCAGCCCTGCTAAATTTTCACTTTACATCTACTGATGTATACGAGGGGTGACCAGAAAGTAATTAGGAATGTCCTAAAACAACGAAAAAATCCATGAAATCGAACATTCTTGTCTTTTCTAGGCCATGTTTGTGTACATAGAACATGCAAGTTTTCCAACATTTTACTCAAAGAGTAAACTATAGAGTTATACGTACATGGAATAATTCAGACAGACACATTAAATCATGTATTTCCCATGAATTTTTCAACTTCTATCAAAACCATTTGCATCACAGAGCAAAGTGGCAGGGTTCCAACAGGAGATCGAGTGCGTATCTGCCGTCATACTGGCGTCACAACTTCGTATTTGTCGCACGAGATATGTTTTGAATGACCAAGCTAAGTGTGCACCATCGACATTTGTCGAGCGAGTAATAATGGAGCTCAAGTCGTTAGGGCGTCTGACTACTATGCGAGAGTCCTGGGGTCGATCCCCTGCGGTGGAGAACCGAGATGTTTTCCACGTATTCAAACTGCTCCAGCGCCCACCCAGCATCATATGAAGCTGATACCTTGAGGAAACTTCGAGGGATAAAGGTAGCCAGGATCGTGGTGCTGATCACATCACTCCCACCTTCAGCCATGATCAAGAAAGTGTGGGGCCCTAACTCCACACCCCTATACCCCTATACACCTTCATGGAAAAGTGCAGGGGAGCACTTTACTTTTACTTCCTCAAAAATCTGTTCCAACATATCAAACTGTCACGAAAATACGTAGACCATGTGGCCTACAATTTAAAATAATAGTTTAAAAGCACAATGGAGTATTAAGTTTCGGTATATTTGGCAGATAAATGTTCTAAAACAAAAACGCGAATTTTGGGAAACGTAACACTAACAAGTCAAAAAAAGATAATGCCAATTTTTGGTGCCATAATATATCGGTATCTGTCACGTGAGATTGATTGATTTTAATTTTTTGGTTGCGTCGCCACTTATGGTCATTATGCACCCTTCCGTATACACGGGGAAAATTCCATTTTCTAAAATCCTTACCTTAAAATTAAAGAAGGGGTATGAAAAATAACTTTCCCAAAATAACTTTCAAGATATCAAACTCTCACGAAGAGGCGTAAGCCATGTGACTTACAATTTGAAACAGTAGTTTAAAAATACCATGAAGGTATAATTTCAGATATTTGCCAGAAAATGCGCTAAAATGAAAATGTGAATTTTGGGGAAAATAACACCGTATAGTGAAAAATAAAAAAATAAGAAAATACACTAATTTTAAAAAAATAACAAAATATCAAGGTCCCTACCGATTAGGCATAAATAAAACGAGAATATCAGTTGTAATTTATTGCATTAGTAACAGTGAGTCCTAACCTAATTTTCGGCATAATCACCACCGTTGTTCTGGCATTTGTCGTAGCATGGCACTAAATTTTGTATGCCCATGGTATATGTGTCTGACAGCAAAGACTGGAACTATCTCTACCGCAGTGTAGCTGTCAAATCCTTGCCCTGCCAGAAACTTCTTCAGTTAAACAAAGAGATGAAAGTTAGTACATTCAAGGGCAAAGGGCCCGTGTGTACTCAGCTGTATGGGGTTGTGCACATTCGATTGGCCTTCCGTGAATTGTCTGCACCATCATCTGATCATACTAACACTCACGACGTCTGGTCTGCACACCTCACACGATTGCTGGTGGCTCTGTGCCAAATTCCGAGCGTGCAATGTAGGCTACATTGCAGTCGGTGGTAGACTGTATGAGAGCTGCAATCTTTAACCTAGAACTGTCCTAAAACGGCTGCATTGCAACTGTACCAGATTACAGCTACATGCCACTTCTTCCTGCCTGCATGTGTGCGTGTCGCTCTCCGACCACTAGTGCTACATGTAGACACCATTTTTTCAGGATGCCCCTCGTATATGAACTTTCAGAAGCTTTTATATTAGTGTTCCTGTTTTAATGTGTGGTTAGCTAAATCAGGTACCTATACAATACAATTCTATAAATCCCTTGTGTTAAATTTCTAATACCTACATACCCTTTTCGTCAGCATTAATGGTATAACTGCATGTTGTCAGTTTCACAGTACTTCACTTGGATATACTGTACTGAAGCAGAAATCCCATTGATAATAAATATAAGGAAATATATGACACTTTATTTTGTTCGATTCAATTGTTTCACTTATATGCAAGAGTTAAGTTCTTTTCTTTACAGAGAAGAGAGAAGTAGCTTTATGCATTGCAAATGAGTCCGCACTCATGGTTCTTGCATGCAGAGGGTTCCAAACCTCAGTGGAAATATCAACATATATTACCGAGAATGTATAAGGAGACTGATAAATTACAAATTGTATTTCTTAATCAAGCACTCTTCACTCTTATCTCATTTAGTCGTAACTTTAAAAATAATCAAGTATTTTATTTTAAACTTACTGCGTATGACAAAATTCCGTAATGCTTCCCTAACTTGTAAATTGTAATAATTTTCCAAATTCACTATTTTGCAGTTTGAATTCAAATCATAGAGAATAGAGAAATTAAGTCAATTTCATAGAAAATAATATTGGTACTTAACAAAACCATACGTGGATCTGTGTGAGTTTATTATTTGTATTTGCAAAAACATGGAATTAGTTTAGTTTGTAATTGTCAGGGAAAAATGTAAATTTTGTCCTGGAAAACCTGGAAAAGTCAGGGAATTTCATTTCTGCTTGTTTGTAGCCACCCTGTATGAGTAGAGCCCGGAAGTTCAGGCATTTATTTTCGTTAAAATAGGCAGGCAAAAAGGCATTTATAATGTGGGAAACAGGCACTAAAAATGAAAGAAAAAGCAAAATAAACCAAGAAAAAAAGGCACATTTGGAAGTCACTTTTATCTATAATTTCTGGCAAAATGTTAAAATCTACATTGGGAAGAGCATTTCAATTTTCTCCGTCTTGATTGTACATAACTACAAGGTGTTTTTTTAAGTTCTCAACATTCATTGATAGTTGTCTGTCAGAGAATGTTTTTCATAATATAAAATTATCTTTCTACTTCGACAGAAGTTATTGGAGCATACACAGGGTGGCGACAGACCTGGAAAACCTGGAAAACCGGGAAAAGTCAGGGAATTTGAGGTGTCAAAAAAAGTCAGGGAAATGTCAGGGAATTTTGTCTTCATTGACTTTTTTTAATTATTTTATTTAAAGATATCGTTATGGAACTCAGCACGGGAACAGAAAATTGTTATAACTTGGGCACTATGGGATCAATCTACTTCGGATAAGTTTTGTTTTGCAGCTAAAACATAAGCGCATGCAACCGTGTACAATTCAGAACGCCGAACCGAGGAAGGGGTTTTGGGGGGCTCGACCCCCGAATTTCAATAGAAAAAAACAAAAATCTGAAGTTTGCCCCCTCTTCTCCCACTATTTTGGGGAGAAGGAGCAAACTTTAGTATTCTTTTCAAAGAATGGACATTTCTCAAGAGAATGAAACATGTTTCATGTTCTTGGGTGCCATACAAGTAGAATAATAAGCCAAAATGTGATATATTTTTTTAATGAAAAATATGTAATTTGCATTTTTGGAGGAAAATTGTTATAACTCTGGTACTATGGGAGCAATCTACTTCGGATAAGTTTTGTTTTGCGGCTAAAACATCATAGCATGCAACCATGTACAATTCACAATGCCGAACCGAGGAAGTGGGTTTGGGGGGCGCGACCCCCGAATTTCAATAGAAAAAACAAAAATCTCCCACTATTTTGGGAAGAAGGTGCAAACTTTAGTATTCATCTCAAAGAATGGACATTTCTCAAGAGAATGAAACATGTTTCATGTTCTTGGGTGCCATACAAGTAGAATAATAAGCCAACATGTGATTTTTTTAAATGAAAAATATGTAACTTGCATTTTTGGAGGAAAATTGTTATAACTCTGGTACTATGGGAGCAATCTACTTCGGATACCTTTTGTTTTACAGATAAAACATCCGAGCATGCAACCGTGTACAATTCAGATCGCCGAACGGAGGAAGGGGGGTTTGAGGGCGCGACCACTGGATTTCAATGAAAAAACATAAAAATCTGAAGTTTGCCCCCTCTTCTCCCACTATTTTAGTGAAAAGGTGCAAACCTTAGTATTCTCTTCAAAGAATGGACATTTCTCAAGAGAATGAAACATGTTCATGTGTCATGTAGTAAGGCATTTTGTTGGGCAAACTGAAGGAACATGGAAACAAATAGGTTCCATTGATACATACGATTTTTGTTGAATATCGCCACCTGACAAAGTATCTCACTACAACATGCGACAGAAATTGCATGGACTGCAAATATGCTGCTGGAATTTTATTACTCTTCTGGCTCACTTCACCTTATTTAATGTAGCAGTTCTTATGTAGGTCTTCTTTCATCATCCTGACGTATTACTGGTTTCGCACAAGTTAACATACGTTTCCAATGACATTGCACTATTCTTAGATATCAAGAAAAATTCAACCAAACGGGATATATATTGAACACTATCACGAAAAAGTGAAACATAAATCTGCATTGGTGAACGTTATAAAAATTGGCAAGAGCATGCTCCCAACCTCAAATTTACTGTAACACTAGTATTGCAATGAAATTAACGCCAGTCTCTGTCCTGTCTGTTTAAACTCATGAGAGATGGTCATTAATCTCTCACAGGGTAAGGTTAATATCCAATATTATGAAACAAAATACTAATAATAAATACGTAAATATTTTAATATCATATTTACTAGATTCATTCAGTCATAAAAGCAAATCACTTTCTTCAAGGATTGACTTTTCTCTGCCAGCCCTGCTAAATTTTCACTTTCCATCTACTGATTTATATGAGGGGTGGCCATAAAGTAATTTCAAATTAGTAGGGACATTGATTTTTCGCAAATGCCAAAACCGTGAAAAATGGTAATTGCTGCGAAGTTATGTTTAGGAATGTGCAGTGATGTCTGGACACATTTTTCGCCCCTTCGAAATATCGAAATAATGCGAATTGTTGGCGTTTTTAACGATTTTTTTAAAAAAGAAATGTCCTAAAAGAATGAAAAATTCCATGAAATCCAACATTCTTGTCTTTTGTAGGCCATGTTTATGTAAATAGAACATATGCAAGTTTTCCAACATTTTACTCAAGAGTAAATTGTAGAGTTATACGTACATGGAATAATTCCGACAGACACATTAAATCATGTATTTCCTACAATTTTTTTCAACTTCTATCAAAACCATTTGCATCACAGAGCAAAGTGGCAGGGTTCTAACAGGAGATCGAGTGCATATCTACCGTCACAGAAGATATGTTTTGAATTACCAAGCTAAGTGTGCACCATCGGCATTTGTCGAGCGAGTAATAATGGAGCTCAGTCGTTAGGGCGTCTGACTAATATGCGAGAGACCCGGGGTCAATCCCCTGCGGGGGAGAACCAGGATGTTTTCCACATATTCAAACTGCTCATGTGCCCGCCCAGCATAATATGAAGCTGGTACCTTGAGGAAACTTTGAGGGATAAAGGTAGCCAGGAGCGTGGTGCTGATCACATCACCAGCCACCTTCAGCCGTGATGAAGAAAGTGTGGGACCCTAACTCCACACCCCTATACACATTCATGGAAAAGTGCAGGGGCGCACTTTACTTTTACTTCCTCAAAAATCAGTTCCAACATATCAAACTGTCACAAAAATACGTAGACCATGTGACCTACAATTTAAAATAATAGTTTAAAAGCACAATGAAGTATTAAGTTTCGGTATATTTGGCAGATAAATGTTCTAAAACAAAAACGCGAATTTTGGGAAACTTAACACTAACAAGTCAAAAAAGATAATGCCAATTTTTGGTGCTATAATATATCGGTATCTGTCACGTGAGATTGATTGATTAAAATTGTTTTGGTGCGTCGCCACTGGTCATTGTGCACCCTTCAGTATATACGGGGAAAATTCCATTATCTAAAATCCTTACCTTAAAATTAAAAAAAAAGGGGTATGGAAAATAACTTTCCCAAAACAACTTTCAACATATCAAACTCTCATGAAGATGTGTAGGCCATGTGAAGCAGTAGTTTAAATACACCGTGAAGGTATAATTTCAGATATTTGCCAGAAAATGCACTAAAGTGAAAATGTGAATTTTGGGAAAAATAACACCGTATAGTAAAAACTAAAAAATAAGAAAAGACACCAATTTAGAAAGGTCCTTACCGATTAGGCATAAATAAAACAAGAATATCAGTAGTAATTTATTGCATTAGTAACAGTGAGTCCTAACTTAATTTTCGGCATAATCACCACCGTTGTTCTGGCATTTGTCATAGCATGTCACTAAATTTTGTATGCCCATGGTATATGTGTCTGACAAACAAAGACTGGAACTATCTCTACCGCAGTGTAGCTGTCAAATTCTTACCCTGCCAGAAACCTCTTCAGTTTAACCAGGAGATGAAAGTCGGTACATTAAAGGGCAGGGCCGTACAGGGAGTGGTCCAAGATCTCTCACCCGAAGTGATGCAAAGGGCCTGTGTTGTGCTGTATGGGGTTGTGCACATTCGATTGGCCTTCCGTGAATTGTCTGCAACATCGTCTGACCATACTATCGTTCACGACGTCCGGTCTGCACACCTCACACAATTGCTGGTGGCTCTGTGCCAAATTCCGAGCGTGCAATGTAGGTTACATCGCAGTCTGTGGGAGACTGTATGAGAGCTGCCATCTTTAACCTAGAACTCTCCTAAAACGGCTGCATTACGACTGTACCATTTACAGCTAAATGCCACTTCTTCCTGCCTGCATGTGTGTGTGTACCTCTCCGACCACTAGTGCTGCGTATAGGCACCATTGGAGCTTTTTTCAGGATTCCCCTCGTATATGAACTTTCAGAAGCTTTTATTATTAGTGTTTTAATGTGTGGTTAGCTAAATCAGGTACATATACAATGCAATTCTATAAATTCCTTGCGTTAAATTTCTAATACCTACATACCCTTTTCGTCAGCATTAATGGTATAACTGCATGTTGTCAATTTCACAGTACTTCACTTGGATATCCTGTACTGAAGCAGAAATCCCATTGATAATGTAAGGAAATATGACACTTTATTTTGTTCGATTCAATTGTTTCCCTTATATGAAAGAGTTAAGTTGTTTGCTTTACAGAGAAGAGAGAAGTAGCTTTATGCATTGAAAATTGAGTCCGCACTCATGGTTCTCGCAAGCAGAGGGTTCCAAACTTCAGTGGAAATATCAACATATAATACCGAGAATGGATAAGGAGACTGATAAATTACAAATTGTATTTCTTAATCATTCACTCTTCACTCTTATCTCATTTAGTCGTAACTTTAAAAATAATCAAGTATTTTATTTTAAACTTACTGCGTATGACAAAATTCCGTAATCCTTCCCTAGCTTGTGAATTGTAATAATTTTCCAAATTCACTATTTTGCAGTTTGAATTCAAATCATAGAGAATAGAGGAATTAAGTCAATTTCATTGAAGATAATATTGGTGCTTAACAAATCCATGCCTGGATCTATATGAGTTTATTATTTCAATTTACAAAAACATCGCTTTAGTTTAGTTTGTAATTGTCAGGGAAAATTGTAAATTTTGTCCTGGAAAACCTGGAAAAGTCAGGGAATTTCATTTTTGCTTGTTTGTAGCCACCCTGATACAGAAAACAAGCTGGACTAATTTCTGTAACAGCATTTTCACCTTTTAGAATATCACATATTGTTTTCAATTGTTTTAAGTCCTCCTTTGCACTCACTACCCGTTTGCACTTTTCCGCAACATCTGACCCCTTTTCTCCTGGTACTTCCATCATCTGCTGCATAGATTCCTCGAAGATTTTCATGAATGCTATAAGAGTCTCACCTCTTTTTTCTAGCTTTGTAATTGTCTCTGGCAATGCACCATAATGTGCATTTTCACTTCACGAATTGAAGCTGCTTCATTTTCTGGAAGAGCATCGATCACCTCACTATTTTTTCAAGGTTGTTAGCATAATATAAGCTGCTGCTATCCAGGTTCCCCATTTCGTCAAGACTGGTTGCCGAGGTAAACTAAGCTAAAATTTTCAGGTTCGAGAGGGAGATTTCTGAAATATCTTCTTTGTGTTCGAAATCGACCTATCCATTTCTGGATGCAACACTAACTTCTTCGGCGATTCTGTGCATTGCGTGAACTACACATGCAATATGAAGCATGTTTGGGAAGAGAATTTTCAATGCTATGGCAGCCTTCTTCATATAGGGAGCTGCATCACTGTACACCATCTGGCCAGAGCAGAAGTAGGGAATTTGAGAATAACTGAGCTATTGGCGAACCATTGTCTCTCTCTAGTTGTTCTGACGTGAGAATAAATGACGAGGGTTCTCCGCATGTTGGTTCCATAGTTCCTAAGATGACGTTGGCTATGTAGCGTCCCATAGCATCAGTACTTTCATCTATTGAAATCCAGATCATCTTTCCAACAACTTCAGCAAGAGTTCTTCGCAGAGCTTCTTCGTAGCAGACACTTAAATATGGTTTCCGCAGCGTAGATTCCGATGGCACTGTTTCTTTAGTATATTTCTCCAGGAATTTCCTCAGTGACTTGTTTTCCACTTTCCAGATAGGTATTCCTGCTTCCATGAAAGCTTTGCACAGTTCAAGAGAAAACTGACATTGCCTGTTGGATGAAGTGCCCACTGTTGAAATTAGTGATATCTTCTTCTGTCCGATCATTTTAGCAGCTGCAGATTTATGTTTTGCTGTTGACACATGCTGAAATATAAAGTATTTTTTCTCATGGTTGATTGTTTTTTCACATATCTTGCAGAGAAGAATAGTAGCTACCGTCTGTCGAAAATATGCAGGTGTTCAGCAACAGGTTTTCAGCAGTCAATCATGCACGAGGAAATGTTAACCGAAAGGCAATATCCTAACTAGCATGAAATACTTTTTCCTCGCACTTTTCTCCTTCAGCAATGTTGAAACATGCGTGAGTTCAATAGTACTTAAATAAGGCGAAAATTAATCACATAATAAACGGAAGAAAAATAAATGGCAAAAAAAGGCATTATAATTAAAAATAGGCACTGGGGTCCCAAATAGGCAAAATGAAAAGGCTTCTAAAACATTCGAAACAACATAAAAAAACTTATATCCGGAAAATTTTTATCAATATATGCAGTAGATAAAAAGATGCATTTTGCCAAACTTTTGGGCTCTAGTTATGAGTTATAAGTTTGGAATGTTTAATTGAAAGTTGCATCGCACTTTACGTGTCATTACATGACACTGTGAACGCCATGACTCACCTCACTAAATGACTGACTGGCACCTTGGAGGCAAATTGCACATACACAACCTCATTTACCTGCCAGTGCTGCCACCTAGCGATGTGGTCTGGAACTCTTCTCGAAGACATGTGGCATACCCTAGCCTGGCCTACATATCCCGTAAGTTTCATCGCTCTGTCACTTTATTTCACTTTTTCACGGCATTAATCCGGTTATTTACCGTACCAAATAAATGCAGGCGACTCACTCTATCTTTCTCTTGACAGACTGGCTGTACCTAAATGTCACTTTTTCTGTAAATGTTCTCGTAGGTGTGATAAAGGTCACTAATATATCACCACCTGCTTCGGAATACTGGGTGATGCATCACAAGTAAATATATAGCGACGTGGTTGTGACGTGTGCTGCCAGTTATGCTTCTTGACCCAGGATTATACACACTGTTGCACCCATGCTGTTGATGGGAAGCATTTAATTATACCACCAATACCATCATACAAGGTAGAAAAATACAGGGTGCCCGGTCGCTTCGGTGGCTGAAAATTTTCTTCATCTAGCTCCTGAAATTTCTAATTTTTCTTGTAATATTTAGAGTTTACTTATGGAAATTTTCGTTGAGTACAGTGTTTTTTGTTTGTTTTTTTGTATGTATGTGTGTTTTCTGTATTGTGTATCATTACATCAGAATAATAACCATGCCATTATAAATGCTTTCACTGTTGCAGGCCGAATTTTAAATTCTACAGCGATAGTGGAGTCGGACGGCCATATATTAATATGTATTGCATAGTTATTTATGCTGTTACCGGTTGAGCCTTCTTTAAGAAGGCCACTCGAGTGAAAGAATTAAGCCTCGGCTGGATGTTTCTCTCAATGGCAGAAAACTGCTTCTCCTACTATTGACAAAATCTCCTAACATATGCTTCCAATTTCGGTGATACTCTGCAAGGCTTTTCTAGGATACACCAAGTGATGTAGATTGTTAAAAATCAATTTGGGGTACTAGTTTGACGTACAATAGTAAAGCAGCATTAATGGGATCTGAAAAGCAGCTTTAAATGGGGCGTTTTAAGAGTTTTAAAATTTTATACCGTTTAGGTTCAATATTGTGGATCTTAGTGTCGTGAATTTATATAGATAATTCCAAGCGTTTGCACAATATTTTCAACAGAAAATACATAATTTTATACAAATATTTAGTTCCCACCTCTTCTGAAAGTTCGAGGATTTTCCACTCTGAAAGTTCCAAGAATTTTCCGCTTGTAGTGCTGTTGTCATTTTTCAACCCCCCTCATGTGGTTCTTGGGTCTCTGGGATGTTCCCCTCGCTGCATGTGTGTGTGGGGGGGGGAGTTTCACCCATCAGTTTGTAAGCTTATCTTTTTTTGACATGTGGGTTTGTGTTGTTCAGGCAGAGAACTTCATTAAATCAGGGAACTGCATTACTTCAGTGGTTCCTTTCAAAAAACAAGACACAGTTTCGGGAGTCGAAGCAGTGAATCGTCAATATTATTAGTCACACAAATTACGCCAGTTTAGGAGTCTGATCCGAAGCAAGAAGGCAAGTTATGTCGTTCAATTATTCTGTGATTAAAACTCGCTTTTGTTCCTATATATATACTTTAAGCACAATAATGGGAATAAATATACACAGTAATTAAATTTTAAAAAATGTAGAATAGAATTTTCCTATTTTGACATTTTCTTTACTTCATATAGTTATAAATACTTCAAATGTCCAGAGCTCACAGATTCTTTTCAGGCGGGAAGGTTTTAAACATTCGTACAGATTTATATTAATTTATTGAAACTCAAATTAAATAATAAAATATTTGTTTCGTTGTATAAAACATTCTCGAAGACAACGCATGTGTAAACACGCACACACATGCTTCCCCCCCCCCCCTTCCACACATCTGCGTTCATCCCAGCTAAAATTTTTCCTGCCGTATTAAGACAGTAATGCTTTCAAGTATGCACATGGTGTGGAGCAGGTAAATTATTCTAAATTTCATTGCACCCCATGAATTTAAAACAACATTTAGTATAAAAATCAGCAATTTAAACTTACGTATTAACATAACGTGCAACTGCCCCCTTACTCAATCTCTGGTGCCGCGTCATTGGTTCTCATTTCCAGTGTCTCTCGCTAGCCAATAATAAGTGAGGGTCGAGCACAGTGCTTTCACACAGTACATAAAATCTGCTTTGTATGGGCAAATGTTCTTGTGGATTATTTTTAGAGTAATAGAGAAGATTTCACTCCTTGTTTTAAGTTAACAACTGCACAAGCACTTTCGACAAGCAGAAGCGGCGCAGCAACATATTTCTTGGGGGGCATAAGATTAACTATGTGGGGGCATGGAAAATTCAATTTTAGAACAGCACACATGAATTTCCTGTTCCTTAATTTTTGATAATTTTAGAAACAGATTATTCCGAAGTATATGAAGATCTTGGGCTCCGTATTGCACTCATTATGGATTTAATAGAAATTGTGAACAAATATAGGTTTACATCAAGGATGTATTTAGGAGAGGGGGTAAAGGTGGCCAGGGGCATTGTGCTGATCACATCACCCCATCATCTTCCATGACCAAGAAACCTAACCTAACTAAAATAATTCCATTCTGCATGCAATTGACTACACAAGTTTTTCAAATTTTTGACTGTTTTTACTGTCACTGAAGTGTCTACATTGTATCTAAAGATATCCATTTGGCAGATGGGCGGAGAGAGGCAGTTCACTCTCTTAATCTTACACAGGGATAGAAAAAAAACTGAAAACTAATTCTGGATGCAGCTTATTTTTTTCCAATATAATTTAACTGTAACGGTATATTTTGTGCTTTTAAGCTGATTCTCAGCAACATACACAATATACACTACCATACATTTTTGAATCCTTGTCCCGAGGTTCAAAACTTGCAGTACCTGAAGTTCTGTGGATGCTAGTTTAGGCAATAGACACGTACCTCTTCAAATTACAACTTAACGCCCATTTCCTTTTAGATATATATATAGGTTTATTCATAATATATTTACAGAAGTTAATTCTTGGCCGTTATTCACAAAATTACATTCCGGTGTACCCTGTACCCCCTTCCCGAAGAGAGTGTGTAGACTCGCGTAGCCACTGGCTCCACGAGTAAAAAAAAAAGATAACCCTCAGTACCAAAAAAGGTGGCTGAAGGTATGTGTGTCGTGTACCCGGTTTCCCACATGAAATAAACTATTGGAATAATATGAAAAGAGCAAGTGTGTGTATTAAAAGAAAGAAAGTTAACATCCCCGCCGTCGGTTCACATAATAAGGAAAGAAAGCTCGCCCAGCCGCTCCCCACAGAGAAAAAGATACCTCTTACATTGCTGTACTCCGCCAAACATCTGAGGCCGACTGCTCCCCTGCCCTTCCTATTTATAGGCCCCGCTAATGACCTAAACCGTTACTGGAAACTTACCGCTCCCCAACGGCCAAGAACCCAAACGTACAGGAATACATAGTCATACACAATTTATAACATAAAAAGGATCCAGTAATGATCGCATCATTACATAGTCCCCCCTTCCTGTAGAGAGAAAAATCAAAGTTATGTAACCTAGAAAAATAATAATCATATACACAAAGCACTTGTCCACAGTTTCTGTTCGCTACAAACACACTTTCATTAGAAGATCACACGACACTGACAGTCAATGTTCATTCTAATTTTGTCCACAAGTGTACTTCGAGATCCGCGTTGTTCCCTCAGCACTGGAGCTGGTTAACACATGTCGATTCTTACCCACTCAGCATCTCTTCCATCCTTCCTCCTGGACCAATGAGAGACAGTCTACTGGAAATCCATCCAAGTAATCAAGGCTGCTGGTTCGACTCCCGGCAACGCGACTGGTCTGCGCTCCTGCCGAGATCGGAAGACACCGCTTCTACCGGTTTCCACATGAATGGATCGAAGTGGCTCTACATCCGAAGATGTCACTGCTATGCTCGGCGCTAGAACTGCGTTCACTCGCCACCGAACTGCGACTTCTCGACGAAATTACGCGGTAAAAGAATGCGCACTAACTTTGCGTTACTTTCGCGATGAAATTGACTGCGGAACGACACTTTTGTATGAGTACTGTATGAGGTATGAGGTAGAGAAAATAAGTGAAAGATAGAATAAAGAAAAGATAGATAAGTCCCTATGTACAATATTTACAAAAAATCCCCCTTTGAAATTAGACTAGAATCTGTTTCTCAGCTTGTAACGCATCCGGGATATATCTTCGTCTTGCTCCTCCTGCCGAAGTTACGTGCGCTCTCTTTGCTGAATTGGGTTCGGCTACTTTCCTTGCAAAGTCAGGTGGCGAAGAATAAGGCTTCAACTGGTCACTGTTGGCTCTCAATATTCTTCCGTCCCCGCTGTGTTTCATTTTGAAAGTAATTGCCGAAGTTTGCTCCACAATTGCGTGTGATCCAGAGGACTTCCCCGAGAATTTACTGGTTACTCTGCGGGCCTTACCAGAGATAGGATGTTCCTTAAGCCAAGCTTTATCCCCCACCTGAAACGTGCATTTGCGGCGTTTCCTATCACAAGCTTTCTTTTTGGCGTCTTCCATCCTGAATTTCGTTTCCTCCTTACTTGACATGAAATCTTGCTTATTCCTGTCATCTTTTAATACGCAGCATGGCTGGCACGACTTACAATACTGGATAACATCTTTAGTTAGGCCTATCCAAGTGTATTGTTCCCTAACCTTCGCTAACGTTTTCAATCTCCCAGGATGACAAACGAATGCATCATCATGCAACGACACGAGAATTTGCGAACGTAGAGAAGTAGGTGCCCATATTTTCCCTTTTCCCTTCTCTTTGTACTTTTCCGTAGGCAAATTTCTCCTAAGAATTCCCTCGTTGTCGAAATACGAATATTTGGCCTGGGTCTTCACCTTTTCCTTGTACTTCTTCGTTCCTTCCACCTCCTCATTCCTTGTAGCCCTCGCTACGTCAGCAAGAAACGTGTCTTTCATTTGCTCGGAAATTAGGGAGGCTGTGTCCAGAAGCCTACGTGGCTCCTCAGAATTGTATTCTTCATTTCCCTCAGTGGCAGAGAATGGCAACAATGAAGAATCTTCCATATCTTTACTTCCAGAGAGACGAACCATGGGCAGTTTTGTGCTTCGAAGCAAATTTTCCCTCTGTTTCTTCCTTATTTGCTTCGCACTTTCTGCAGTACACAAAGCGCTGAAATCTGCAGCTGATTTCTGCACAGTGTCAGTCGAACATTCGACACGGTCAATCATGTCCTCAGTTACGGGGTGTGGTTTGCAATTTCCCATCGTCGCGGTTGCTTCAGTAACAGTTTCATTTCTTTCCATCGTCGCGGTTAGCCCAGCTCCAGCTTCCACAGTCGACGTCCTCACCTGCTGCGAGAACGGAAGCCTCTTTCCCACTTCCCTCTTCTCCGCAGAAAATAAATGAATGACGTTACTGTTCTCAAAACTGTAGCCTCCCTGCTTCAAATGTAGCGATATGCCGGCCTTCCTTATGAACCCACGACCTGCGATAAATCCCGTGAAACAATTGCGCAGAACGACGAATTTATGCTTAAATTTCATCCCATTCAAATGTACAGTAAGATACATTTTCCCACATGATTGTACAGAGCCTACTGCCAAAGAAATATTAATACGTTTATTGTTAATCTTATTTCCTTGTTTTTCCAGTTCTCTTGCGATCTCAACAGACACGGTGCTCACAGACGCACCAGAATCCAAATATAGCGTGAAGTCCTTTCCCTGAACCTTACAGGTGACTAACGGTTTTTTGTCGCCAGAAGTGAAATTTCTGCAGTTACGTATTTCCCTATTCCTCCCCCTGTTTTGCTTTCCTTCTACGTGTGCAAGAACCGGAGTTATCTGTTCTGGTCTAACGGTATCTTTAGAGACGGCACAGGTGGCGCCCTTCTGCTGACCATCATACCCTCTTCTCCTCGCCGGTTCTTCTGCTCTCGACGGGGTTCCAATATTCCCGGAAAGGCTCAAGCGGTTGAAAAGACCCGGATTTATGGCACTCATTGATACTTCTGTTCCCACGCGGCCGAAAGTGTTCATTGTCCCCGCGGCTGCTAATTGCCTTGTGCTACTCGCTGAAGTCGGCATGGCAGACAGATGCGGCGAACTGTTGTCCCTCAGTTCTGGACAATAGTACAGGGCTTCTGAATACAATCTCTTTTGAATGTCCATAGCGCGAATCTCCAGATCTTTCAAGGTTGCAAAGGTTCTATCGTACAGGTGCGTTCTGAATTTAGGATGGGAAAATTTCAAAACATGCTGGATGACCTCCTCTTCTGTCCCCCGTTTCTCCCTCATTGCAAAAAGCTTCCTGGTGTGTCGAATAAATGCAAGAAGAGACTGGTCTGGTGACTGGTAATTGTTCTGAATGATCCTTGCTATTTCCGAATCATAATCGACACTAAAGAATTCCTCAAGAAAAGCCTTCTCGAATTCCCTAAAAGTGCCGAAAGGTCTCGAAAATCTGAACCAATCTGCAGCGATTTCCTTCAACGAAAGCGGCAAGATTCTATCTAAGAGAAAAGTATCCCCAATTTCCATGATTTCCTGATAATTGCGTAATTCATGCAAATAATCGTGTGGACTTAAATCGCCGACGTTTCCCTTAAAGATCGGAATGTTAATGTTGCTTTTTTCCAAGATTTTGCTCATTTTCTCCTCGCCCGTCCTTGCCGAAGTTCCTTGCGTACGGTTTAGAGAAAGTCTCTCAAGTTCCTCAACAATATCTTTATCAGGCCTTCCTTCCAAGTTCGCATTGCCTAGCAACTTGCTAATGAGCTCCCTGTCTATTTGAATTGCCATTTTGTCTTCTATTACTTTCTTTCCACTTCGCAATAACATATGCCTTCAGTACTTCTCACAAAAAAATATCCCTGACTCTGAGCCCCCAGTATGTAACGGTATATTTTGTGCTTTTAAGCTGATTCTCAGCAACATACACAATATACACTACCATACATTTTTGAATCCTTGTCCCGAGGTTCAAAACTTGCAGTACCTGAAGTTCTGTGGATGCTAGTTTAGGCAATAGACACGTACCTCTTCAAATTACAACTTAACGCCCATTTCCTTTTAGATATATATATAGGTTTATTCATAATATATTTACAGAAGTTAATTCTTGGCCGTTATTCACAAAATTACATTCCGGTGTACCCTGTACCCCCTTCCCGAAGAGAGTGTGTAGACTCGCGTAGCCACTGGCTCCACGAGTAAAAAAAAAAGATAACCCTCAGTACCAAAAAAGGTGGCTGAAGGTATGTGTGTCGTGTACCCGGTTTCCCACATGAAATAAACTATTGGAATAATATGAAAAGAGCAAGTGTGTGTATTAAAAGAAAGAAAGTTAACATCCCCGCCGTCGGTTCACATAATAAGGAAAGAAAGCTCGCCCAGCCGCTCCCCACAGAGAAAAAGATACCTCTTACATTGCTGTACTCCGCCAAACATCTGAGGCCGACTGCTCCCCTGCCCTTCCTATTTATAGGCCCCGCTAATGACCTAAACCGTTACTGGAAACTTACCGCTCCCCAACGGCCAAGAACCCAAACGTACAGGAATACATAGTCATACACAATTTATAACATAAAAAGGATCCAGTAATGATCGCATCATTACATAACAAAGCCATGAATCCAACTAAGATAAAGCTACTCATTTTGAAATTTGATCTTAAAGCATTGAATTTATTAATTAATACAAAGTTGAATTAAAAGTAATTCTTGTGCTATAAGTGGCCTTCCTAATATAAATAAGGCTCTATTGATAAGACCATAAATAACTACGCAATACATTAAAATATGGCCAACTCGACCATGTCGCTGCAGATTTTAAAATTCAGTTAGCAACAGTACAAAAATTTATAGTGTCATGTTTATTATTCTCATTTAATGATATGTGTATACAGAAAGCACACAAACATTAAAAAACACATACTGTACTTGTTATTGTAAAAAACGTAATTGAAATTTCCATAAGCGAACTCTAAATATGAAAACAATATTCAGTTCACCCTCTATTTTTCTACCCCTAGCTAACACTTCATTTTTCCTTGCAGTTTTTGTTCGCAATCGGTTTCACACCTGTCTGGTATACTAGTACATATCTGACAAATCTACCAGACAGGTGGTGAAATCAATCTATCAAAAAATGAAGGTGAATTACTGAAGTGTCTTGACAAATTTGATGCGAGGGAGTTTTTCCACATGGTTCATGACAACTTGAATGTGGTCATGAACCACAACTAAATCAGGAGCCATGCAGTCGCACATGCTGAGGAGTGCTAAATTACCAGATTCATCTCTGTAAGTGGATGAAGGTTTGCTTGGCTGTTGTCCCAATCATATCCTTTATCCTTGTACATCGACTGTGCAGTCAGTTTGCGCATTTTATCGCAACAGGGTTGCACAACTATTTTGGTTGGACTTTTTTCCCCAAAGTGTTTCAAATCAATGAAAATACATTACTTGGCTGTATTTTTCTTGTATCACAGCTTTCATTTACCTCATCTCAAAGCCTACCAATAATTAAACATATATTGACTGTAAGTAATCCTTTACTTTCTTCTTAGTGATTTTCTGCACGGTTAATGTCAGCTATTCCAATACATGCTTTGAAACTTTAAAGACTGCCTTGCAATAACGAACTGGTTTTGACACATTAGGGAAGGTCTGGTTCTATAGTGTGTATAACTTGGCTTGGATATCAAATGTCCGTTTTGTGCTACACCATTTCAAAAATCCAACATTTTCCAGCGATTCTTTCCATTTCTTGCATCTTCCAGCCACATGCAACATGAATTGTGTGATATACAGAGACAACCTAGTGTGTATCTTCAGCCCACATCAGGTTTACTACAGAGCATTCCGTGACATTCGCTACGAGACACTGTGGCAAGCGGCCCGGCGTCAGCGATTGTCTTTCCTGGTGAACGGGGTCTGAGACAGTCGCACGCTACGGTCTGTTTTTTTCGATCTCCCTGCCTTCACTCTCTTCCCCTTTCTGTTGATGCTGCAGACTGACGCCAGTATAAACCTCCCTCGGAAGGTGTGTTGTGTCGTGTTCATGTGTTGAAGATTGTTGCTTAATATGGCTCCACAAAAGTTTACATTACAACAAAGGATTTATCTTGTCGAGTGTTACTTCGGAAAGAGGAATTGTGGAGAAGTGCGACGATGTTTTGCAACGAAATTTCCTGGTGTTCCCGTTCCACATAGGACCACTATATTAAACCTCGTAAAAAAATTTAGAGTAACAGGGTCAGTTCTGAATAAAAGTGGAAAGAAAAACCCCCGTGTACTTACTGAGAAAAACTCAATGGATAGGACAAAGGTTAGAACAGTCTCCTTGGAAATCTATCTGCCACCTCTCACAAGAAAGTGGTGTATCAAAAACCACAGCATTTAGAGCTGCTAAAATTTTTAAATTTAAGCCCTACAGAGTGACAATAGTACAGCCAAGAGATAATGCAAGTTGTGTGAATTTTTGTAGCTGGGTTTAAAGATAGTATTGTACGAGAAATCGGGAGAATTACAGTAGGCGAACTTTTACGTGTAAATGCCAATTTCCTTCGGAGATGCCAGGAATGTGCATCAGAGGGACATCATTTTCAACACCTTCTGTAGTCAAGGTTAGTACACAATATACAAACTAATTTTAATGGCAGACTCTAGCGACTGTCGCGGACCCCATTAACCGGGACATACAAGAGCTGTTGCTGTGCTGCTTGCCACAGAGTCTCGTAGCGAATGTCAGGGAATGCTCTGTAGCATAATTAATGCCTCATTTACAGTTGAAGCTTCAGACACACAAAATATGCACCCTTTGATGACTTTTTAATACGTAATTTGGATTTATTTGCTGATGCAAACAAGCTGTGGGTATTTTGATACTATGTGTGTGTCTCTTGAGTGGAGGTTTGTATCAGTGCCAGTGGAACTCTATGCACTGACCATGCGTCACCTAATGAAAAGCCACTTGGAAGGCCCGGACTCTCAAAGGGTTTTTGCAATGTGGAGTTCAGCAATGGATATCAGATCCGTGTTATTATTTTACAAAATTGCATTTTTTGCTTAGGTAATACATCTGCCATGTTGATGAGCATGTTAAAGTTGGAAGTGGTCGAAAAAAAAAAGTTTTTTTGTTTTTTCCGTACCTTTCCCCCCCCCAAAGTGTTTCAATTCAATGAAAAGATGTCATTTTTCTGCATTTGTCTTGTTTCACAGCTATCATTTATATACTACTGTAAAAAGACATGTCTAAAGTGAAAGTACAACTTTCGACATGGAATTCTTAATTAGACACAAGCAGTAGTTGCAAAAATACCAGCTTTTTTTGATGTTTTTTTTTTTTTTTACCCCTAAGTGTTAACATCATATTTCAGTAGGCTTATTAAATATATCTATGGAGTATGTAAACTCTCGCACAACTAGAGTACTTTTGTACATATTTTGTAAATAAGAATCTAATAGTACGATATAATTTTCATTGTTTGAATTTGGCGTGTGAACATGCACATGAAGCAAGAAAAGAAGAGAGAGAGGAACACTGTCCTAGTGCATGGTAGCCTAAAAATGACGCAGAAACTGAAATAATTGGGGGGGGGGGAGAAAAAACTTTAAATAATCTGGCTTTCTCTCAGTAAAATTTTGTTTAAGTCCACTTTATGCTCAAATATGCTAATTGGGATTGTCAAGTAAAAGCAGTCAGGAGTGTGATGCTGATCACAACACCCCACACACGACTGGATATAGTGCTAAACACAGGGAATCATTTTACCTTTTTTTGTGTGTGTGTGTGTGTGTAATATATATATACAGGGTGTTAATTTTAACTTGACATATGAAAATAGCGGGAGTGATATGCATGTGAGGAAAATTTGGTCCAAACAAACCATGATCCTTGTCGGGGGGGAAAGTTAATGGCGTACAAATGAGCCCCCGCACAGGGCCCCCCTGGGGGGCAGGGGGGGCATGTTATGTTTTTCAAATAGGAACCCCCGAATTTTGTTTCATTTTGGGATTCGCTAAGTCAAAATAAATAATAATTATGCTTGACATGGATGCAACAACATGCGAAATAAAAAAGATATGGCCATGTGTATGTTTGGAAACACGTAAATGTCGTGCATGGAAAAACGGTAACACGCCCCCACGAAAATACGAAAAATGGCATGTGCAGAGGAAAATTTCATTGCTGTCGATGGTGTCATTGAAGAGTGGAAGAAGTACCAAAAGAAGAGTACGGAGTGGATAGGGGGAAGGGCAGCATGCAACGAACAAAGTGGAAATACATCCGCTGGATTAATGCAGATGGCATGGAGATGAGGGAAACACAAAAACGTATTCAGGGATGCCAGAAAAGTGTAGGAGATGGGAAGGATGGAATGCAAATACTATTACCCTCGAACCTGTGGGGTGCTTGTTTCAAGTGAGTCCCCTTGCCTCTCACGTGTGGGGTGCTTGTTTCAAGTGAGTCCCCTTGCCTCTCACCTGTGGGGTGCTTGTTTCACGTGAGTCCCCTTTTCCTCTCACCTGAGGGGGTGGGGTGGTGCGTGGGCATACATGCCTTACCCAAGCAAATGCTCGAAATGATGACCATGAACGTCGATGCATTTATTTATTCTTGCATGAAATGACTGTTCACAACGCAAAAGTGTGGCGGCATCAATTTGTGTGCAAGCATTTCGTATTCGTTGCATCATGTAGTTGCGCATTGTGGGTACAGTTTGATACACCATTCCTTTAAGAAAACCCCACAAAAAGAAATCTGGCGCAGTAAGGTCTGGTGATCTAGCCGGCCAATTGGCAGGACCACGTCGTCCGATCCAGCGATGATGGAACTTGCACGTTAACACTTCCCGAGCTATGGCAGCATAATGCGCCGGACAACCATCATGCTGATACCACATGGCCTGTCGCTGTGCAAGGCTTAGATCCTCCAGCAATATCGGTAGTTCGTCCTGCAAGAAATTGCGATACTTTCGCCCATTCAATGTACCGTCAATGAAAAACGGACCAATGAGTTTGTCACCCATGATGCCACACCATACGTTCACTGACCACGGGCGTTGATGTTCAACTTCACACAACCAGTGTGGGTGGTCGGCACTCCAGTAGTGCATGTTGTGCCGGTTAACCTGGCCATGGTTTGTGAATGTTGCTTCGTCGGAGAACAGAACGTCCCGAAAGAATGCCGGATTTTGATGTATTTGTCCACGTGCCCATTCACAAAACACCATCCGTGCACGGAAATCATCACCATGAAGTTCCTGGTGCAGGGACACGTGGTACGGGTGAAACTTGTGCCTCTTGAGTATGTTCCAAACACTGACATGGGACATCTTACTCTGGCGAGCTATGTTACTCGTGCTGGAATGGGGACCATACGCCACTGCAGCTAATACAGCGATTTCATTATTTTCCCCAGTGACAGTTCTTCGACGCCGCCTTTGTTGCGGACACACGCTTCATACTGTTGCAAATTGCTTGACAACCCTGGCGAAAGTCGACCAAGAACGCACTCTGTTCGGATAGCGTCTGGCATATTCGGTGACAGCATTGTCCACATTCCGTTGACATTCACCATACATGAATATCATTTCAATTCTGTCTTCCACAGATACACGGTCCATCGTCCTTGGTATACCTGCACTTTTACCCTGCACTCACTTCGAACACGGGTACGTCAACTATCCTTCTGAAGCACTCACTCCCAATAACCACCTATTTCCCCAAACAAACACGGGCACAGAGAGCTGACTTCAGCGCAAGGTCAAATGGCCTAGTTTGTACCTTACGTGTGGCTGGCGTCTGATAACACAGCTGATCCGACAACGTCGGTGGCGATAACGTACTCTTCGCGTGAGTTCTGGAAACACGATTTACATCCCCTACCCCTTCACTTTTCTGGCACAGGCACAGTTCGTTATTTTGTTTCCCTCATATCCTTGGCATCTGCATTAATCCAGCAGATGTATTTCCACTTTGTTCGTTGCATGCTGCCCCCTCCCCCTATCCCCTCCGTACTCTTCTTTTGGTACTTCTTCCACTCTTCAATGGCACCATCGACAGCAATGAAATTTTCCTCTGCACACGCCATTCTTCGTATTTTCGTGGGAGCCTGTTACCGTTTTTCCATGCACGACATTTACGTGTTTCCAAACATACGCATGGCCATATCTTTTTTATTTCGCATGTTGTTGCATCCATGTCAAGCATAATTATTATTTATTTTGACTTCGCGAATCCCAAAATGAAACAAAATTCGGGGGTTCCTATTTGAAAAACACAACGTGCCCCCCCTGCCCCCAGGGGAGCCCTGTGCGGGGGCTCATTTGTACGCCATTAACTTCCCCCCCGACAAGGATCATGGTTTGTTTGGACCAAATTTTCCTCACATGCATATCACTCCCGCTATTTTGATATGTCAAGTTAAAATTAACACCCTGTATATATATATATATATATATATATATATATACACACACACACACACACACACACACACACACATATACACAGGGTGATTCTAAAGGTAGAGTACAAACGAAAACCGCAGATACCTCCCATGAAATAGAGACGAAAGTGCCCCTTCCACTATGACGAGAGATGCCTCCGTGAGGAGCTAGACAACGCCGAAAACATGTGAAAATGAACTTCACACCGCTGTACATCCAGTACTAGTGAAGATAGAAAGGCGGAACAAGGGAAGTCAAAAGAAACACCAAACTCGCCCGTCTGAAAAGCACCAGGCGGCAGCAGGGCAATGCATGCGCATGGGGTTCCACAAAGGAAATAGGAGTGTCCCCGCAAGACAAGTGAAGGGAAAGGGTAGCGATCGACAACGATAGGGACAAAAGGGGCAATGAAGCATGAAGTAACAATTGCACAGCAGGAAACAAACACCATGACTGAAGCTGTGCAGTCGAGAAAAGTGGTGCGGGGTCACTGAACCACAGGAGGACAATGTAGGACAAAGAAACACACCGAGAATGCAAGCAAAGTGGTCAGTGTCACTCAACAGGCAACAGAGGCGAACATTGTTCGGGGCAGAAATGGTGGCGCTGGCGGTGCAGTGCATGGGGAGTTCCCAAACACTGTGGGGAGACACCACAGCAAGAACAAAGCATGGTGCAACAAAAGAGAAAGAGGACCGGATGGGGAATGGTACCTACCAAGGAGACAACAAATGCGGAACGAGGGATTCCCCGTAGCAGCACTGAGGGAATGTCACACAGAGGTCGTGCGCCAACAGGACAAACTCAGCAACTACGGGCACAGGAGGTTATTGCCAATGAAAGGTGCACGTACAGATGTTACAAACGTCGTGATGGGGCCCAATCAGCCTCTTAGAAATGAACCCGGAGCCACATCGCTGGGTGGGAGGGGGCTATAGGCTCCTGGAGTGTCTTGCGGACCCCACCACTCCATACGGTGGACGACACCAATGGACGAGGTCTGAAAGTGTCCAGCCCGATCACCAGGTCCACCGTCCCCAGACCTGACGTGCTGCTTGCTTCCGAGCCCAACCCCAGCCAAACAACTAGAGTCCCTCCTCGGCCGCAGCCTTCCGCTCCGAAACCAATCATGGCCTTACACCACAGCAGCAGCACACTGCAGCGTGGGTGTGGTACTGGGCCGAGTGATGCTGGACAGACAAACTGCGTGGGACAGCCGTGGAATGAAGCTACATGAGGGTGTGCACGTCTGTTCAACTGCTGGGTGACCCCACATTGGTGTACACAAACACCAAACTATCGTACAAAGTGCTCCCCGTCGGCTCGAACAAAACTGACGACGTATGTGTTGTGGGTGAATGGGGCAAGAAGGAAGGATGCTACATGTGTTCCACAATGACAAACCCCCAGAGTACATGGCCCCACCTGACTGCAGAAGTCAGGTAGTGAAGAGCACAGGCACGGGTGGCTCGGGAACGTCAGCTGATTGTACCATAGCTCCGTGCGGACGTGTGGGCTGCATGCGTCTGTTCTGCGTACACAGTGCCAGATTGGAAGTGCAGCGTCAGGGAGCGTGTCAGTGAAAGAGCCGGTGCGGTGGTGGTGTGCTCGACGTACGACAGTTGAGTACGGTGTTTCGAAGCCGTTGTGACCAGTGTGTGTGTGTCACCTGTGCACTGGAGTACAGTATTCCATAATTGGTACTGTCCTCACCGTACCATGGAACGCTACACATTTGTAGAACTGAGGGATATGTATTTTGTCTTGCCTTGCAGATGGCAGTGGTTGAGCAGCTGCACGCCTGTATCGCGAACTGTATCCGGACAGGCGACACCCCGTGCACCGTACCCTTGGTGAATCGGGTGTGTTACGGGCAGGCCATCATGTCGGTCACCCAAGACATGTGCGCACGGCGGCAGTCGAGGAGGACGTACTTGCTCGCATGGACGACACACCGTTCACTAGCACCCGTAGCATTGAACGTGCAGTGGGAGTATCCCAGTCGACAGTGTGGCGTGTCCTTTATGATGATCTGCTGTAAGAAAGGTGCGATAGAGGCGGCCATTTAAACATGGTGGCAGCAGGTATGGACCGATAATCTGTTTGATGATACCTGCCCAGATATTCACTGCAAACTGGGTCTGATGGTTCACCTAGACTGCTGCATGTGGATTTTCATAATCCCACACATGGCTGTTTCGGCAATTGAAGATGCCCTTACGGGTGAATGTTGCCTCGTCCGTGAAGAGAACATGGCGCCAAAAAAACAGGGATCGTCGGTACAAAACTGCAACAGTCGTTGACAGAATTCCACGCGTTGTGGGTAATCCCCAGTCAGCATGGTACACACCTCGGCCAATGCTGCAAGTATCTGCGCTACCAATGTTTCCTGGTCAGGCACCGGTTTCTCGTAGACGAGTGTTCCTGCCATACAATATTGACAGCATTATAATCTTCAACAACAGACTGGTTTTCAAAATGGCCCGCACTGTGCATGTTCATGGGATATCAAAATCACAAGATATCTCTCTACATTTATGTGTGTGCGTGCATAAACTGTATGTGTACTTTGAAAATTTAACATTTTAAGATTTGTTAATTCATAAGATCATAAGATTTTTCCAAATAGTGGACATTTATTTTTAATTTTTTATTTACCACACATTTCTTTTATCTACAAACTTCCTCTTTTCAATGAACAAAAATTTGTTAAATTTTCTTTTCATTTTCAGACATTTTTTAATATTTTTTCAGTTTGTGAAGAAAAAAAAAGTACAACATTCTAACAAATGTTAATATAGAGATATTTTAAGTTTGTAATCTGCAAATTTCAATAATTAACTACATAAACTATCAATACATATTTTGAATCTTGCATAAGAACACTTCTTATGTGCACATACCAAAAAATAATTACAAATAACAGGTAATTAGCTTTTGTATGAAAAAGTGGCTGCAGGACAGGACCAGACGATGTATCAGTTGGTTCTGCCTCATCTGTAAAAATTAAACAAATAAATAAATAAAATAAAATTTCATTTGACATACACTATACAAAATAATAAATGGAAAAACTAAAAATACATCAGTTCATGTAGGAGAATCAAGCAAGAGGCAAGATGAATAGACCCAATAAATTACCTCTTCTCACTTCATTCATAAAATACTAGAGTTTGCAACACTGTTTATATTGTCAACAATTAATTATTACGAATATTGTCTACCTTCCAAATCTTCAAATTCCTCTGCATCATCAAAATCGTCGCTAACTTCAAACTCGGAGGCGGAATCCTCATGCAGAATTTCCGCTATGCAGTCTGGATCTAACTACATTCTAAACAATTCAAGGTACATCAACCCGACAACAAAAAGTCGCAAGTGCCAGATAAAAATAGCATATGAGTCACCTAGCGGTCGGAATTTCAACAGATTGGCTTGAATGAACTAGGGATGGCCAAACGGATCCGAAATATCCGGATCCGAGAGTTTCGTATCTCAATCCCATTATAATATTACCACACCTTAAAAGGTATTATGATCTTTGATTACAAAGAAATTTTTCATTATAGTGGAACCACGAGCAAAACAACCTGCGCAGACCCGCCGTGAGTAGGGGAGGGTGAGAGTTGACCATGCTCCCTTATGGCCCGAGGTGGAGGGAAGATGGGAAAGCTGCATGGGGACTTCTCGTCCCAAGGTTTTTTTCCTTGTGGTCGATCTATATTTAGTCCTACAAGAATTTTTTTCAAGTGTTGTTCCTAAAATACTTTGCTACGCATCGGCTAACACACTCGTGCACAAAAATAATCTTACTTGTTTAACATAATATGTCAGAGGTGATTTTGTAAATGCCATTGAAACGAATATGTATTCATTCGAATGTATTGGAAATGAAAACACACATAAATGTGACATTCCATTCCAGGATGAAACCTTTGATACATATAACAAGATAGAAATGTTATACAAAAATTATACAATTGTTCTACAGTTACAGTTTTACAAATTAAAATAAAACATTATAATATATGCAGTTATATAATTACAAAATGTAAGACTAACAAGGGAATTTATGTAAGTGTCCCCCTCCGATTTCCCTGAAACTTGGCAGGTATATAGTGGGGCCCAATGGAAGAAATACGTGTTTTTTTGTTTCAGCTAAAAAGCTGTTTTAGGGGGCAAAACCCCCTCAAATGTCAAGATGAGGACAAATTGAAGTGAGGATCTGACCCCTGTGTCCCACTCCGATTTCCATGATAGTTGGCAGGTGTGTGTATAAATGGGCCCAAAGGAAGAAATACGTTTTTTTTTGTTTCGTCTAATAAACTGTTTTAAAGGGCAACCCCCCCCCCAAATGTCAATATGAGGACAAATTGAAGTGGGGAACTGACCCTGTGTTCCCCTCCGATTTCCATGAAATGTGGCAGGTGTATAGAGGGCCCAAGGGAAGAAATACATGTTTTTTTGTTTCAGCTAAAAACTGCTTTAGGGGGCAAAATCCCCTCAAATGTCAAGATGAGGACAAATTGAAGTAAGGGTCTGACCCCTGTGTCCCCCTCCAATTTTCATGAAACTTCGCAGGTGTATAGAGCGCCCCAAGGGAAGAAATATGTGTTGTTTTTTTTGTTTCGGCTAAAAAACTGTTTTAGGGGGCAAAACCTGCCTCAAATGTCAAGATGAGGACAAATTGACGTGGGGATCATCTGACCCCTGTGTCCCCCTCCGATTTCCATGAAATTTGGCAGGTGTATAGAGAGGCCCTATGCCCCCTGTTTCTTCCTACGCCATATTTACGTGGTTTCGGGGTCAGATCCCCACTTCAATTTCCCTCATTTTGACATTTGAAGGGGGGCTCTATACACCTGCCAAGTTTCATGGAAATCGGAGGGGGAGACTTAGACCTCCCTTGTAAGTGTATTAATTAATTACAAATCGCACACACACACTATATATATATGTGTGTATGTATGTATATTATATATATATATATATATATATGTATATTAGCAGGGAACAATATGTTATAAACACATTCTTAGTTTCCAAAGAAGCGCATGTGGGATGGCAAAACAGATCCGAAAATTCCGGATCTGGATTTCGGATCTGCCAGGATCTGGATCTGGCCATCCCTAGAATGAACACGCACATGAGAGGAAGTACGAACATAGCCTGTAGTTCAATCGGCAAAGCAATTGCATATCGCAGGATGGGCTGTGCCCCTCGTTCGTCCACATTGACTTTAATTACACTGCGGGCTATGGCCGTTGTGAGACCCCAATGTGTTAACCTTTACTGGATCGAGCCTTGCATGCATGTATTGATTCTCCGAATGGGAACTTTTCAAGTGTGTACCCTTCAAATTTGTCTTTAGGAGAGGTGAAATTTATATATTGTACTTTACAGTACTAAAAATTAAGGGACAAAGAAGAAATTCGACATTGTACAAAGGAATTGGTATTGAGCATGCCCCTGTGCCACCATAATTATTCAAAAATGAAAGAAAGATGTATGTAGCAGTGGTACATTTTTAAAACCATGTAAAGTTTCATGGAAAATAGGCTGATACTTCTTGGGGAAATAAATAACAACAATGTATAAACAAAGCATCAGCTTTCAGAAGAAATTTCCGGAATATCACTTTAGTATCAGCCATGTGGACATTGGATGGACCAAATTTGCAGGGAAGCACAAGAAAAATTTTTTTTTAAAAAATGAAAGGGTCAACCCAGGCTGGATTTTATTAAAAAAAAAAATTGTTGTTGTGACCATATCCGAGAGTAGTTGAAAACGGGCATTATTTTTCGTTTGAAAATTGTGACCATTTTTGTTTTATGATTTGCTGCATTTTTTACCTTTGCAGGCAGTTACGATAATTATGATAACTCAGCCAAGAAAAATAATAGACAGCTGGGTGGAAATGCATTGTTTTCAGTTCATTTGAAGCTACATTTTGTGTGCTGTACCTTGTTTTCACCATCTGTAATGCAGGTAGCTGAAATTTAGAGCCAAGACTGATATTCCATTGTGAACAAAAAACATGCTTTAGGATTTTAGAATTTTTTTAGTGGGGTAAAAAAAAATAATTAAGTGCTCCCTTGTGCTTAGTACCATGCCATGAAGGCGTATAGGGGGTGTGGGGTAACGCCCCACACTTTCTTAATCCGGTCGTGAGTGGGGGTGATGTGACTGCATTTATCCCCATGGTTTCCCTCAGGTACCCATGTTATTCAATGCTGGGTGGGTGCCGGGGCCGCTTCCAACGTTAGAAAAGTTCCCGGATTTGAACTTGCGAGGGATCGAACATGGTACCTTTAGCATGGTAGTCAGACGCGTTACCGACCGAGCCACCGCAGTAATATAATATCAGAGCTATATATACATTTGGGGGGGGGGGACATATACATCCAAAGTTTTAGCAGAATGTATTTGAACTCTGTTACTGGTTTCCTCTTTGAGTTATAGCTCTTTGAAAATGCTAGTTTTATATTTACAGCATAAAAAGTACTCTTGAGAGGTACCTGTAAAACAAATAAATTTAAAAATGAGATGAATAACAAAGTTACAACAGGGAAGTTGGGCAAAAACACAAATTTACATTATTACTTGTGTACTTTTAATGAACTATCATGAAATTAAAATTATTATTTCTATTGATTACATTATACGAATGGCATACTAAGCCCATTAATAACTATTATGAATGAAAAGGTGTGTAAGGCATAGTATCTGTGTCAAAAATATTGAGCCCTCTGTTTATGTGCATGGTGCATGTAAAATTTTACTCAAGGGACGAAGATAGTCAAGTACACCTCATTGGAAAAAAACAAAAGTGTCTGTTTTGATACAAAAGCAAGACAAAGTGATTTTAACTCTCTCTGTTCTCTATTCAGACAAGAATGTTCCAAAGAGTGTATAGTTTTTTGTGTGTTTTCTTTTATGTAAGTCTAATTCAATTGTGTGTATCTTCCTGTAAACCGGTCGTAAAAATTTGAAATTTCTTGCGATTGAAGCTTGTTTATGTGGTAATATCTCTGCCATATATAATGTTGATTTCATCTGTGAAACAGCCACAATTAATGCTTTATAACAATATTGCAATCTCGGTAATGGTCAGGAAATGCAATGCATATCCAACTGATGAGTGTGTAATAAAAAACACATTTCTATATCTTACATTTTCACATTGTACGAAGTTAAAACAATGACTTGGCAACTGGCTTGCACCTTTTTCATCTCGTTGCTACAAGCACGTGTGCTTTGTTGCCACAATCCACCACCCACCCTTGAAATTCTGTCCAGCTAGCAGCTTTGAAACTGAAAATGAGCCGAAAGTTTTGGTTACTAAGCAAATTGTTACATCCAGGGAACCATTGTTGAGATGCTGTAATTGACTAGTGCAAATCCTTATCAAGACCTAGCGGATCTTTATGCCAGAACAGCTGTGGACGTTCCTTCCCCCTCTCCTATCCGACTTGCCTATACTGATCTTTTACCTCGGGTCAAAAAAAAAATTCATTCCCAGTGGGAAAATTGGGTTCATGCCGCAGTGGCAAAAACCACTACTTACAAATGGTTCATCGATAAACTCCCTATTCGACCCTGGTTTCATCACCTAAAAATGCCTCGTGAAGTGATCACTTGTATCCTACGCCTTAGAACGGGACACGTGACCACAAACGATCATCTGGCAAGAATTCACCAAACTCCCTCTCCCAATTGTACCTGTGGAGAACATAAACAAACCCCCACCCATTTACTTTTTCAATGCCCGCTATGGAATAAACAACGTCAGGCACTCTTTCACAGACTCCTTCGAAAAAAGGTTCCTTTTCCTCTCTCCTTGCCCTTTTTACTTTCATCACCTTCCCCCTCTACTATGTTGATTCTCTATGGATTTGCTCGACAGTGTGAACTTCGCTTTTGATAGCATCCCTCATCATTGCAGTGTTATAGTGACAGTGAAGTGAAGTGTAACAAAATATTGTGCTGTTCATACTAGTGCGCGAATTTCCAGCCCTCAATGTTTTCAGACCGTTGCCCAAGACTGCTGCCATACAAGCGGTGAGGGGCATGAAGAAGAAGAAGCAAATTCTGTTTGATCACTCCTGTGACAAAAAAAATAGGGGGGGGGATAAATTTAGACAAAGATGTTATCAAGTTAAAATATACAATTACATAATGCAACCAAAGGACGAGGTTTATTTTGCTTGAAGGGTCCTGAGTCCAGCCAAAGGAAATAGGCAATTAAATCCTATAATCCCTTGGTCTTACTAAACGCGCCAGCCATATTATATATCACAAGAGAAAATTAGAAATGATAAATATGTGAATACAGTAGTTTAATGCATGCTTTTACTTACGATCACAACACAGTACTGCGACAGCTGACTGTCGTTATGCGCAAGTCTCAACCATCACCAGTTTGGAGACAAGTGAAGCTTGTTGCCCGCTGATGGGCAGCCTTGTATGAAGTCTAAAGTGACGTTTGAAGATTCATATCAATAAGTTACGGAGACAAATTCAATGTTTACACTTAAGAATTACTGATTAAAGTCTTCAAATAGGAAATGTGAATCACTGTAGCATGGACAACTGTTACTTCATTGACGCTGCTCAGTCTAAAACGTGTCTTTGAACTTTAGTTCAAGAGAGTCTTCCAGTCACTGTCTGAAGTTCGAACGCTGGCACTCACATGGTTATGTTTTATATCTGAAAGTAAACAGGGAACTGTTTTCACACTGACAGGAGTGTGATTTCAAGAATAGAAGTCCCAATTCCTACATGATGTTGTCATTAAAATATGAGAAACACTGCACACAAAGTTTGTCGTTATGTTTGTTTGAAGAGTTTGACTGTCCTCTTCTCGCATTGTTCATTTCAACTAAGCTCCGTCCATGTTGAGGGTATCGTGCAAACATTTGGGAAATTTGACAGGGTTTCCTCTACCAAGGACACAGACTGTGGGAAACGATTAACGCTGTTCACACAACTTTACACCACTTCTTCTTTCCTGGCACTACAGTCCATCACAGACCCTGGCCTCCAGAGTCTTCTGCCATCCATCTCTATTCATAACCTTTCTTCTTCAACTCCTAATTCCAAGCACACTCAGTTCCTCTTCCTCCGAATCAACCCACCTTAAAGGTGGTCTTCCTACTTTTCTTCTCCCATCCATATTCGTAAATGTGATCTTCTTACACACCATGTTGTCTGGCATTTGGTATATATGCCCCAACCACCTTAGCCATGTTAGTTTAATTTCCTTCACAATTTCTATATCCTGATAAAGCTGATATAGTTCCATATTATATCTTCTTCCCCATAATCCATTTTCATATATCGACCCATAGATCCTCCTCAGAATCTTCCTTTCAAAGCTTCCGATCATTGAATCAGCCTTCTTGGTTATTATCCATGATTCACATCCATACCTTAAAATAGGTCTTATTAACGTTTTGTATAGTTTAACTTTTGTTTTCCTTCTGATGTACTGAGACTTCATATGTTTCCCGAGTCCAAAATAGCTTCTATTTGCCATACTTATCCTGTGTTTAATCTCTGTCAGAGAATTTCCCTTCTCAATTATATATGCGCCAAGATATTCAAATTCCTGATCTCTCTTAAAAGAGAGTCCTTTAACTTCAAAGGTTGCAGTATTAGTAGTCACGGATGGGGGATCAAGTAATCAGATAGACCATGTAATTTTAGGTAGTAAACACAAATCTAACATTTTAGATATATGTAGTTGTAGAGGAGCTAATGTCACATGCCGACCTCTCTCAATCATTTCATGCACATCATCAACATTACTGGCAACAACAGATGTGGATGGACGACCTTCACAAAATTCATCACTGAGAAATGTGCGACCACGCTGGAATTCGGAAAACCAATTGTACACAGTCATATTGGATGGTGCTTAATCCCCAAAAGCCAAATGAAGTCGCTCGATGCATTGTTTCAGTGTTAAACTACATTTGAAATCATAAAAAATCATTCAAAAGTGTTCACGAGAAATTTCCATTTCTCACATGAAACTACTACTTCAAACTGCTGTGAAAAATAAACGAATAGGCTTAAACAAACAATCAAAGATAATTTAAACATAAAGAAGGTCTATTCTTCCGATTTTTATAATAGCAGAACACTAGCATCACTGTTGGTGGTAGTTTGCAGAAACTTTTCCAGCAACCCTCGTATCCTTGTACCTTATACAAACTAGGGGCAAATTCCAAAGTTTTTATGATGTAATTGATACAATCGTAGAGAAGAATTTCATTGCATCTCTCTGTATGGCTACTATGTTATGATCATTGCATTTCTCTTTCTGTGTATAATTTTGGTCATTTGGACTGTGTAATATTAGATGTTTTGTATACTTTTCGTATATTGTGTATATTGCAGCACTGCTATTTTATTACATTATTTACTCACAATTGACATATTTTACTGTTTCAGGACTTCTTGAATTGGCTCATAGGGAATATCAAGCAGGAGACTATGAGAATGCAGAGAGGCACTGTATGCAACTGTGGAGACAGGAGACGAACAACACGGGTGTTCTCTTGCTCTTGTCTTCCATTCATTTCCAGTGTAGAAGACTCGACAAGTAAGTTTTCTTATTTAAATTTTGTCTTTTATTTTTGGAGGTAGTTTAGCATAGTGCGGGGGCAAAAGTGGGGGGCAACTTTTCCCCCCTACAACAACATTTTACCTGTTTACCTGTGGTAGTTTCTGAACAATCGGAAGGTATTGATTGGTCGGATTGTTTCATCAAGCAGACAAGTGGTTAATGAAAAAAATGGCTCAATGAAGTTGGCATTCCATCATTTTCATCCCATCTTTTGGTGCACCAAATTACATGTTTCTACAGCGAGGCTACTCACTGGGAATTGCTTGAATTCTGCATGAATTTTTCTCCATAGACTTTAAAAGTAGTAACTTCTATTTATCCATTTATTTATTGAATTTATACATATTTATAAATGCACTGAGGTAAGTTTTTCACAGTTTAGATTTTATTTTTATCAAGAATGGAAAAGAAAACTGCATGGAAAAGTAAAGCAAATTTTTTTCAATCCATTTACTTTGTTAGTGTCCTTTGCAGAACAATCTATCTGGCAGACGGAAGATTATTGCAAGATAAGATATCTTGTAGTTGATTAGGTACATTTTGAGTTTGAAATTCTTGTACAATTAATAATTTTTCATAGATTAGTATATCTCGTAACATTTGTGACTTGTATTTATAGGTGTGTATTTTCATTTTTTTTGTGTTAATTTTTCAAAAATTTTGTGAAAAATATATAAAATATCGTGTTTATAGTTAAAAATATGGCAGTAATTTCTTGGTAATTTTTAATGCCATGCACTTATACATAATGTTACTAAATCAATGAGTGGTTTTATACAAGGCATAATATTTGCAACTTTTATGGGAAAATGAACTTCAAAATAGTAAATATTAAATTTCGCCTTCTGAATATCAGCCTTACTTCTTATTATTTCCATCCTGCATTTCCTTTGAATTTATTTGAAACTGGCCTTATTACATAGCATAGTGCATAGTATACAAATTACGAAACGACGCTTACCCTTAGAAACAATTTCGTTGTGTCCATTGCGAACTCTTATTTTTCTTCTCTCACTTTTTTCTGGGCTTGAAGACTTTCTTGAATACTGCACTGTCTTTTCGGAGCAGAATCCTGTGCACTCGTTTGTTTAACACGATTTAAATGCCCTTTACTTTGAATGTGTTTTTCACATGAATCGTGCCTTTTCCACTCAACTCTTGTATTACAATGTTTACACATTAATATATTAGTACCACTTGCCACGAAACCATTTTCCTTGAATTGGTTAGCCCATGAGGTGACACTGACTTCACGATTTCTTCCCATCTCGGTCAGAAAGACTGGAACAAACTGATCTGATACATACGCCTACCTTAAGTAGTTCTGTAGTAGAAGAAAGGAGGGAAGAGAGAGAAGGAAAGAAGAAAAGAAAGAGAAAGTTCGAGGGGCTCTAACTTCTCAGAAATGTAGAAATATACCTCCAGTGTTATCTTGGAATTCCCATCACTGCAGAAGATATGTCTGCATGTGCCTAGAGCACCTGGCCTACAGGCAGACTGCAATGGGAGGGGGAAGGAGAATTCTGAGAGGTGAATGAAGGGTGGGGGAACAAAACGTGTTTCACACTACTGTGGCATTTGCCTGGTGCCAGTTACTTTCGAAGATTCTTCCTCCCTTGATAATCATTGGTAGAAAGGCGAGGGGGAAACCCAAGATAATAAATAGAAGTTCATGCCGTCATGCCTTCTATTCCTCTTGCAGCTAAAAACGAACGTATTTCTAAATAAATGGAATGTTCCAAAGGATCAGGAAAACCCAGTCGCCTGCACATAAAAAATAATACTTTAGGGTTACTGTGCCTTTCCAAATGATTTCTCATTCCTTTGCAGCCAATATCTTCAAATCGAATATATTTCTTAAAAAGAAATTTGTAAAAAATGTCATATTTCGTTTTTATTGTAAAAATGAAAATATTCGCAGAGACAGTAAATTTTCACATTCGCGAGAAAATTACAGCCGTAAATCAGTCACATTCATGGCTATATTTAGAGGGGGGTTTCTAGGGTTCAACCCCCCCCCCCCCCCCGAAACTTCTGACATGTTGGATTAATGGAAGTTCAGAAAACAAAATCTGTAACAAATTTTCAATTTTTTTTTCGAAGCATCACAAAAATACATTGAGACAATGTTGAAACGATCGAGCTAGAATTTTCATACATTTGGAATTCTGAAACATGAGTGAAACAGGATTTATTCTCAGAATCGTAACCCACCCGCGACCCCTCCATTATCACTTCTGCTGTCATCTTTCCAGTGTTGCTCCTGCGTCACAAGGAATATAGACTAAAAATTCCCTTATGATTGTCCCAAAATTCCCTTTCCAGCTTTTAAATTCCCTGTCCGATAAAGTCGAAAATCCCCCTTGATAGGAGTTCAAACCTAGGATCTCCAGTTTTGTAGCGCATTACGTTCGCGATTGAGGTTACAATCCATGCACCAGGCTAAGTTTTTAAAAAGAGTAACTGGTTCCACACTTTTCAAAATTCCAAAAATTTAATTTTAAAGTCAAACAACAAAAACTTTATGACTAAAATTTCCATCTAACTTTTAAAGCTTTTCTCTTGAAGGTATCTAAAGTTTAATGACGAAGTATAATAATTGTGCATTTCAGTACACACTGTATGAAACGTAAAAAAAAACAAAAAGAAACTTGTGCTGGATATTCACTCATCTGCTGGATTGAGTAAGCCCCCTCAATGATATAACAATAATATAATAATAATAATTATTAGTATTATTATTATGGAATAAAATTGTTTTATGAAATTTTAATTATTATTGTACAATTATTATTATTTCTAATATTCAAATTTCTGGCGACGCCCATGGCAACAATTATGAATCAACCCCTCGCCCCCGAAATTTTTTCCTGCCTACGGCCATGGTCACATTTGTGATAAATCGTGCATATACTACTTGCTGCATCTCTCAGTTACATTTCACGTTTATCGATAATTACAACAAAAAAAATCCGGCCCTGGTAATACATAATTTCTATGACAGAGAAAACATTTGCTTGTGTCCTTGAATTTTTAGAAAGTTCACCTTGAAAACCGGATATTATACGTGGATTTTATCATGGTTCTAGAGTGGCCACCCTGTTCTACCTTTAATTGATTGCAAGATGATATTGAAGGTTACTGGTCTCTTGATAAATCCATGTCATGTTAAAGCTAGGTAGAAATAATTATTTCTTGCTTAATTATTGTTTTGTGACTTGTAATGAAAAGCATTGTACCTGAACTTGTATTTCTGTTTTGTTTTTTTAGGTCTGCTCATTTCAGTACTCTGGCTATCAAGCAGAATCCCCTCTTAGCTGAAGCATACAGTAATCTGGGTAATGTGTACAAGGAGAGAGGCCAGTTACAAGAAGCACTAGAGAATTACCGCCATGCTGTGAGGCTGAAACCGGACTTCATTGATGGTTACATCAACCTTGCTGCCGCTCTCGTTGCAGCTGGAGACATGGAGCAGGCTGTTCAAGCTTATGTTACCGCCCTTCAGTATAATCCAGTAAGTTCACCATGGCGCACACGAAATCTTCCCTTATGATCATCATTTGGGATTGTTTTGGCCCGTCTTGTGCATGTCCTGAGTCCCCAAGGGGTGGCTTTTTAACAGAAAATTCCCACAGCAAAATAGTCTCTTTACCATGAACACTAAAGTGGTGTTCCATGACAAAGTGACCTTGAATATCTATTTTTAGAACTAGTCAACAATCTAAACTTGCCAGTTCAAGTATTATACATAATTTATTAATATGAATTTTACATATTGTTTGTTTGTTTTACCTTTTTGATTTACTTTTGTTTTGTATTTTGCCCCACCTAACACACCAAAAACAATTAATTTCTCCTTCATGTCCTATCTTTGGCCTAAATAAATTTTCATCATTTCTTCTTAAGTAAAGAGGAAAGATTTTGTCTGCCCCACCTGTGACATAAAGTCATTCCCTTATAGCTATAAAGCTGGGAAAGTATTCTAAGTGTAGTTATATTTAATCAATATCTTTAGTTTCATAATCCATTACACAGAAACCATAAGAGAAATGTTGTTGCTTATCTGTTAATAGCCTAGTTATTTAAGTATCAAAAATGTAGTCTGTACATCCCACCTGGCCACAATGGGATGGCCCTAAACTGTAATCATGGAGTGTCTTAATTTCTAATTTTAGTGATTGTTTTAATATTTAATATATTGTTAAATGATTGATTTCTATTTCTTTTATTGCAGGATTTGTATTGTGTACGGAGTGATCTTGGAAATCTTCTGAAGGCACTAGGCAGATTGGATGAAGCTAAGGTAAAACAGATTAACATAGAATTAGGGAGAAGGCTCTCTTTCCTTTGAATTCCTGCAAGAAATATTATCAGAAACTCAAAAAGAAGGAAGAAGAACAAGAAACATCTTTTCCTTTGCATGCCAATTGAAGTAACTAACAATAAAAATCCTTTTTCATGGGGTACGAAAACACTTGCTGCTTCAAAATCTTTGAATACTTATGGCTTGCAGGAGAGAAGATACATTCCAGCTGTATTTGCAATGCGTAACTGTCTCTCTCAAGCTGAAGATATCGACCAAGAGAAAGTTCACGTGCTTTGAATAAAAGGCTGGGAATGATTTTGATTTGATGTTTCATGGAACCTTTTTTTTGGTCAAAAAATTTTAAGGAATCACATTGCGATGAATTTGAAGTAAATACCAGAAGCTTTTTCTTTCTTGGTTGCTGAAGACTCAGTAGCCAAAACCCAATGGATTTATTTTGTTGCAAATCGGTTCTTCACAGGTTCTTCAGAGCCAGTGAAGAAAAGATGAGCGTTGTTACTTAGGTAAGACAACACCTGAGGAATTAGAGTGACATAATCACTGCAGCAACGCATTGCTGTTGTAGTTATGTTAATGACCCTCAGGTTTTCAGACACACAAGGTCAGAACAGTGCGTGCGACACCTCTGAGCTAGTCTGTCTTTACCGCGCACGCAGTGGGAATAAGCCAACGGAAAATTCTCATGGGTTTTAGAATCTGTAAACCTTTAAGATTTCAAATGTCTTATTACATTTTGGTGATGCGATTTTTTTTATCATACATCTTGAAAATTCAAAGTTTTTTTTGGAAGATTGTACTGTTGAGCATCTTCCGTTGGCTTTATGCGCTATTTTACAGTACCACTCTTCTCCATAGTTGCCAAATCCTGATATTTTAATTTCCAACCCTTAGCAAAATGCAGAAATCAAATTCTAAAGTCCACACACATCTTTTTCAGCTGTGTAACATGTTGAAGGGTGGTATGCGCATTGCGTAATTCTTCTTTTTTCTCCCTTTCATTATATAGAGAAGGTTTCTGGTATCCTGTAAAATTCTTATATTTATATTCCTAGCCTTCATATTTAAATCGGACATTATTAGTTTGAGAAGGATTAGTTTTGAAAATGTTCAAATATGCAAAGAAGATTTCTCCAAATAAATTTAACTAATCCTACAATATGAGGATTTTATATTTGGTTTTTGAAATTGTACAGTCCTAATTTGAACATAGTGGGCTTTGTAAGAGATGCAGTGTTATGAATCATTGTTGATCTTTTCCAAAATCTGTTTGCTTCATGAGGTAAATTTTATCAACTATTCAAGTGTCAAAGAAACAAGGAATGCATTAATTTGAGATGCTTTTCAACCTCAAACTAATTGTATTCTCAGTGAAATACCAATGTTTGCATTTCTTATGTCATTCAGTGTTAATCTTTAAACTAAACTCCAGGGTTCAACAGCCCTCCAAGAGCCAAGGGCAGCAAAGTGGACTTTCGTTGGGTGAGCTTGCACCAGAAATCGAACCTGGGCACCCTTGCACCAAGGGCAACAGTCCTAACCATTTGGCTGTAAGGGAACTCACCATTAATAATAATTTGTCTGACAGCACCAATGCAGATTTTCTAGTCTGTGTATTTTTTACTAAAGGAAAATTATTCTAATCAGCCAACAGTTGCTGCATACGACTGATGTTTCTTGATAATATACTAAGTGCAATGTCACAAACGTTGATACTGTAGATATACAGGTTGTTTGAGTACAAATAAAAGAAAGTGAATCAATTGCATTGGTGCACCAGTGTCTTAATTTTTGCAAACATGTCTAGAATCATTAAGTAAATTTAATTCCTGCGTAGTGACAGACTTCTGATAGTTTCAAGTTTTGGTAAATAGCAGCTAAGAAAGGTGACAAAAGTAGCGGAGTGGCATTTCTTTAAACGAATCTTGATGTAAACCAAACAATTCATACTTTGTCAGAAATAAATGAAAAACCAATCATTTTAAGGAAATGGAATGCAAAATCATAAGTTGTGTACCACGCACTTTAGAGGTCGTAAAAGAGCCTGCTTAATTTTTTAAAATTGCCTTGACATGAAAAAATTGGAATGGTATGCTCTACAGATTCGCAGTTATGAAGTTGCACACAAAGCCCACTTTTTCATGTGTTATGCTGTTTGATCACAAGAGCCGTGCATTTTTTCAGTTCGTGTTTTGAAACCAAATGGGAGAGCAGTTACGTTTTGAGAATACAGCATGCAATTAACTTCTTGACTTATCACAAAGAAAGGGGGACATCTGATTTTCAAACTAAAATACTAGAAACAAAGGAAGAAAAAATTCTCGATTGCAGATGATAAAATAATGATGGCTCTATCAGGATTTGTTGCAACCTGTAAATGCCATGTGTAGGAGGAGAGAGCTCTTGCTCTATTAACTTTTTAATTTAAGACCATTGGCTTGCATCATAGGCTTCAGCGAACTTGAAAATCTGAAGCTTGTAAGAAAGAAAAGAAAAAAATCCTTAATTGAATCCCAGTTGTAGCATGTCTGAAAATACAACGGCTTTTTCTCTTTTAGCTTTACATGGCATTTATGGTCACTAAGAAAGTTTATTTTATCTAACAGATTCTAATTAACGTCCTTTCTATTTTTTCTCCCCTTTGTGAATAACTAGATCTTGAGGATGATTGCTTGGTTGACTTGATTGGCCCAGCTGTTGCTTCAGGAACGCTGAGAAGTACGTGGACTTTCCTGCTGCTAGAGAACTTTAAATGTAGTGGCTTGGTTATAGAAACTCTTGGTTTTTGTATGAAACCATGGACGAGTCAGGTAAAGTAGCAATGAATTGGTGTGTCAGTCTCCCATGGAAGTTCAAGCTGATTTTCCTTCTTGAAAAAAAGAAAAGGAAAGTAAAAAAGAAAAAAAAATTCTGCCTAAGTGCAAGTTAAATAACTGCTAAATAAAAAGAGAAGAACATGCGAATGGGAATTCTGAAAAACCCACTCGTAATTAAGGGAGACTGGCTTGGACTGATGGATAAGTTATTCTCATTAGCCGTACCTTCATTGTAAATTTTGCGCTTAGGGCGATGCGCGCGAGTAGTATGCAATTGCGAATATTTAACTGCCAATAGAATGTGATGTTTTACCGTTATTTTTTTTTTAACATTTGTTTTGGTGCCACAATGATGGCATGTTTAAAAAGTAACCCGAGATGTTATCTCTTTTTTTTTTAACTTATTGTTGATAACATGTTTTAAAACGTCATGTTAATTGGTAGTTGCGCTGCGAAAGTTTTTGCTAAATTTTATTAGAGTGCATTTCAGCATTAGGTTATTGTTTTGTAACATGGCAGTGTCCTGCCTGTCAGATGCGCGATGGGCCAGTATGCTAACTGTATATTTTTCTCTCCCACCTGTTCCTTCTTTTCATTAATCCTACACCTACCTTCATGTTTCCTTCACAACCTTTAGGCTTGTTATTTGAAAGCTATTGAAACGCGGCCAGATTTTGCGGTGGCATGGAGCAACTTGGGTTGCGTCTTCAATGCCCAAGGAGAGATATGGCTGGCGATCCACCACTTTGAGAAGGCTGTTGCTCTGGACCCAAACTTTTTGGATGCTTACATTAATCTAGGAAACGTGCTGAAAGAGGCCAGGATCTTCGACAGGTAGGTTCAGTTTTTCATAGCATGAATTTGTAGTTAGATGAACTGATTTCTTGAATGTGTACTCTACTCTTCAGATAAATTGGCATGCTCCTTAACTTTGTCACTGCAGTGAGGTGTGCCACTACCTGAACAGCAGTGTATGTTATTTTTGGTGCTGAGCTGGTACTAATGTTTCGGTTTGTATCAATTTCAGTTAGATACAAATACCCTGAAGGGTATAATTCTCTAATTCTCCCCCCAATATGTTACGATAAAGGTAACTTTCGTGCTTATGTAGCTGATTATCCTGAGTGGTAGGTAAAAAGTTAATTTCCCGGTGTTCATTGTTTCGTGTCAAAAAGCACATAGGGTAATGTAGAGATCATACAACATACACCTTTCGCCCCCAAGGAATGCCCCCATGTCCCATTTATTACGAGGTTCATTTCAAAAGTAAGGGCTGATTGATTATATAAAACAAGAAAAGAAGTGTAGTAACACTGTGTTAGTGGTTACAAACACGTATGTATCTACTTCATTTCTCAACACAGTCACCATTGTTTTCCAAGCACCTTTGGTACCATGGATCAAGCTTTTTTATACCCTCTGAATAGAGTATCGCCGCCTGGGAGTTCATCCAATCCAACATTGCTATTTTCAACACCTCAGTTTCTTCAAATCTTTTGAGAAGCAAGTCATTTTTTGAGGTGTCGGAAGACATGATAGTCACCAGTTGCAAGGTCGAAACTATATGGGGGTGATCAAAAGTTCCCTCGTCTGGAGAGTGAGGGCAACATTGTTGTGGATAAGAAGAGTTCCTGAGCGCAGCATTTCGCTTCGTCAGTTTCGAATGGCACGTCTTAGTTTTTAATAGTGTTTCACAGTATGCCTGCGATGTACCTTTGGCATTAAGAAATCGAATCACAGGCCACACTTCTCAGGATAGTGTAATCGCACAGCCATTTTAACATGCTCTAACTCACAGGATAACAAGACAGCTGACTAGCAAAAATATGATTGCTTGGTTTCCAATGGACCAGTTGGTTACTGCACAGGCACGATCCAATCACTGTTGCCAGTCACTTTTTATAAATAATTGATCCTTTCTTTTGAAAAGCATCTCGTGCAAGCTGGCTGATCCTAAGAGCCACTTTATGCAGGGAAAAATTCGAAAGAATTCTGGCCTTAAATCATTTAACCTGGGTCACCTGCATGTAATTCAGATCAGCTACCAACTGGACCACTACAGCTCCAATTATCTCTCGAATCAGAGTATTTTAGGAGAAAATCTCTGAAGATTTTATTGCACAGTATCAGTGAGAAATATCTATGGGTATCCCAGTTGGGAATTCTTCAGATTTTGTACCTGCTTAAAATGGCCCTGTAGTTCATCCAGCTTCTAATAAAATTGTACCTGTGGGTGTAAAGGTGGGGCATTTACCTCCAAGCACCCCTGTCCATCTTCATGGCATCTCGCAATAAAAATACAAAAAAAATTGCTACTTTAGTGTTCATGTTCATGTGTTGAATGGAATTGCTAAGAATATTAGTATCATCTCAGCTGTAGTTGTTTTTTTATGTACATACATGCTTTTTTTACAGACTTACGTGGTCTGTTAGGAAAGTAATGAGACTGATTTTCTGTAAACGATGAAGTTTATTATTTTTACAAATCAAGGTTATCCTCTTCAAAATAGTTCCCTTGGGCAGCTACACAGCGATGGAGGCGTTGTTTCCATTGTTTGTAGCAGTGCTGGAAGGCTTCTGCTGGAATACCTATTAGCTCGTCGGTTACGCTCTTCTGGATATTATCCAAAGTATCAAAATGGCATCCTTTCAAGTGTTTTTTAAGCCAGGGGAATAAAAAAAAGTCACAGGGACTGAGATATGGCAAATAAGGGGGCTGAGGAACCACAGGAATGCTTTTTTTGCCAAAAATTAATTGATGGAGACTGCCGTGTGACATGCTGCATTGTCGTTTTGCAGCATCCAAGTACGTGTAATGTCTGGTCCCCTTTTCCTGAGTCTTGCAAGGACTTCATTCGGTACACACCTTCAAATTTAACTCACTACTGATCATTCTCACCGTCAATCGACGATCTGACCTCACAAGAGACCTCACTCTTTCCCCATTGTCATCCGTTTTTGAGGTTGAAAGTCTTCCCGCACGAGGTTCGTCTTCCACTTGTTCTCGGCCTTCTAAAAAGACTTGGGCCATCTGAACACTTGTGCCCTAGATAGTGTATGTTCTCCATAAGCCCTTTGTAACTTTTCATATGTCACAGTAGCGGATTCGGCAAGCTTAACACAAAATTCGATGCCACAACGTTGTTCAAACTTTTGCCAGTCCATTTTCACTGTAGCAAGTTGAAACTTGTAACGAGTCAACGGCAAGCGTTCACCTACCTGCCATGTGAAGGTGTGGGCAGCAGCGTTGCCGGTTCGTGCACAGTGTTGCCAGTCTCACTACTTTCCTAACAGACCACGTATATCCATCAGGTAAGTGTTATTGGTGGCTATTTATTGATCTGAATGTTGCAGATTCAATTGTAAATGTTTTCTCTCTTAATGGAAATATCCTGGTAGGAGTTTTCATTTTCGGAAGACCCAGCACCACGCAAATTGCAGAAGCGACAGGCTATGGTCTTGAAATTTGGAGTGTTGATGTGATTTACGCTAAATGGAAAGCCATTAAGCTGACAGGGTGGCTACTCACTGGGAATTATGCGTGAATTATTGGCTGCGGGAATTATGCGTGGAGGTGAAAAATTAAAAGCTTCATTAATGCAAAACCATTGAATTTATACATATAAATGCTCTGAGACAAGTTTTTCACAGTTGGGCTTTTATTTTTACCGAAGTTTTACCGAAGAGGAAAAGAAAGCTGTGTGGAAAATCACAGTTTTCTCTCAATCCGTTTCCTTTGTTAGTGTCCTTTGCAGAACAATCTGACAGACAGAAGATTGCAAGATAAGACATGTTGAAGTTGATTAGGTAAATTTTAGTTTGAAATTCTTATACGGTTAACAATTTTTCATAAATTAGTATATACCATAACATTTAGGAATTGTAGCTTTCCTGGCGACGTGATTCGAACAGGTGTTCTTGGGTTACCAGCCAGGTTAATACGGCTTGAGCTTCCAACGTCTCGAGCGCATACATTGTCCTCATCTTCAGGGAGCGAATTGCTCCCTTAAGATGAGAGCAATGTATGTGCTCGAAACGTTGGAAGCTAACTCTGATTTAACCTGGTTGGTAACCTGAGAACATCCTTTCGAACCGTTACATTTGTGACTTACGTTTGTAGATGTATTTCGAGTCTGAATATGTGAAATGAGAATTGTGCACTCCGCACCTTACATTAAATATTTTAAATATGTGTACCTTTTAATTGAATTAAATTAGAATTTTTGAATAGGATTGGAATAACACAAATCCTTTATATTATATTTGTGTGTTGGGGGAGGGGGGGGGGTGTACTGAGAGGCGGTAATCGAAGGTTCAAATGGAGAAAATATGTCCTTGAATTTTTGGAAAGTTTGCCTTGAAAACCGGGAATTATACTTGAATTTCATCATGGTTCTAGACTGGCCACCTTGTGACTATGACCTGAAAGGGATGTTGTTTTTACAGATGTTATAGTTTTGTGTGTCAGGTTTGAAAAAGGTGTGTATCGTGTGCTTCAATCAGTGTTGAGAATTGCTCGTCGCAAATTGCAAAATACAACTTAGTTCGTTGTCTTGAGTCCTATCAGGTCATATTAAGTGTGGGAATCAGCTTCTGTATCCCAGAGTCATGGAAGTCTGCCACCTGCTCTGTTGAACTTTACAAGTGAAAAAGTTGCTGGGTGTAATGTCCCGGTTGTACTATGGATGGTTCAAGACATGCTGATTAATTCTTTTCCAAAGCACTTTAGTTTTGAGTGTCCATCTGAAGCTGTTCCAGGATCTGATAATATGCAGTAATATAAATCCTTGTGCCAGAGGAAAAATCAACCAGGAGACTGCACAGTCTGTCCCAGGAAACTGAAGACAAGCCCCCCCCCCCTTCCTGGGATTTTTTTTTTGAGGGGGTGTCTTATGGTGCTATTGGAGTGACTGTTGCTTGGATTCAGGCATGTGGTGGTAAACCCGTGTTTCATGCATTTCATTTTGTGTTTATCCATTAACATTTTGGGCACACGCACAATTTTCTGTACCCTAATTTCAATGGAATGAGGTTAATCAATTCTCTTATCGAGAAATGCTGATTTGCTTGAATTTCTTCAATTCTGTAATTAAGGTTGTCAATTGTTCAAAGATAGCCTATTGCCCCTTTCTTTGTCAGGAACATAAGTCCTGCCTTCCAAGAATTTATGGCACTGCTTTGTCACATTTTGTTGATTCACAGAGCCTCCATAAATAGTACCAATTTGCGAATTTTCACTGGATGCTCGCTCACCTTTTGTGTTGAGAAACCATATGATGGAATGCAACTTGCATTTGGCAAAATTCTGGATGGATGCTGCCATTTCAAACACATATTACTTGAGCATTGCTCAGTGTAGCACTGTGGAACGAATGTGAGGATGATAAAACACAAAAATTTTCCTTTGACGTGCATGTGCTGTATCTTTAATTTCTGCATACACATCGCAACATCATCTTGATCCAGGAATATGGACCATTCATATTTTCAAATAATGCCTTAACTGCAGTAAGCCCCAATAATTTATAATTTATCACACTGTCATTTTGAAGTGTGACATATGAATAGTGAATAGTTGATCTTCATTTTTCTGTTGAATTTTATGTGACAACGAAGTTGCCTATTTTGGCATATAACATGCATTGGTTGGCAAAGTCACACCTCAATATTAGCCTAGTTTTGATTCCTCAGATTTCAGACACTTGAATCAGTATAAACTGAAAGAAAACAATTTCTTGGAGGAGTATTCCAGTTCGGTTTTCTTTTTGTATTTAGGTGCATTTTTTTAAAAAAAAACTTGGAGCGAAAACTATTTGTCACTGCAAGTTGAAGTTAATTGAATTTGGAAAGTCAAGGCTTACAAAAGCAAGTACAGTTAAGATGAGAAAGTGTTTTTTACACACACAGAGATATCTTGTATAGCACCTGCAAACATACTTGAAATATTAGTTTTAGCACTGCTCTGTACGTGGTTGAAAACCGTTTGATAGTTTGTTGTGTTGGAAAAAATATATTCTACATGTTATGCACTTCCCGAGTTACATATACTATTCACTTGCAATATACAGAGGCTGTTCCGCATATATGTGACCAAATTGTACTTACCAAGTAGTTACGAAAATCCATGGCTTCACGTGCGTCAATGCTCTCGATGTGTCTCCCCTGGTTCTGAATGATGGCCCGGCAACATAGTTTCCATTGCAGAAGGCTCCGTTGGAGAACTACGAGGGGGATCTTCTTCCATTCCTTCCTGCACAGCTTTCCAGAGTCCATTCACAACATCTCATCTGGTGTCCACATCATTGAGCCTTTGTGGGGTATTTTGGAGGCCAAAGTGCTGAAACTGGTGGGTTGGCATCATTTTGTCCTAGTATGAATCGTCAAGCAGATTTTTGTCAATTCAACATAAACAAAGGCTCACCTCCTTCAATGCAGAGAAAGCCAAAGGCACATGAAAAGAGCTGAAGTAAGCAAGACTTGCAGAATAGGCATTTTGAGGCGTGATTAACCAAATAAACATTTATAGGCACTACAAAAATGTGTTTTTGAACTAGAAACCCCATTAAACGAACTTAAAACAATAAAGCCTATGTTTTACTACAAGGGAATAAAAACAACAAATAGGCAAAAGTCAGCACTGTACAGATTTTAATGCACACAATTTTATAACCACATTGAGAACTGTTTTTATCTAGTTTATCAGCATTTTACCAGAAAATTCTTATTTCTAGTGTTATTTGTTGCTGAAGTTACAGATAGGTTGCTACAGTGCTGATGCAAATTTTGACTGGCAGGCAGGAAAATTGTTGCCTTTGAGGCCATTACACATTAAGTGGTTGGTTGACTTTCAATGTTACCACCAAAGTTCCTTTGTTCAAATACTTGAGTTCTTTGTGAGAGTCCCGTCATCAGTTTTATATCAACACTCATTCTCAACATGGCGATTAGCCAAAAGTGCCAGAAAAGTGATGCTAATTGACAAAAATACATACCATCAATCTAGATATAGTCACACCAGTGCCAAAACCACAAATTTGCTAAATGTTACTTTTGAGATAAACAGGGATGTGACAATTAGCAGAGGGCCAGGGTATACCTGGCCCCACCAGTTGCAACTCTAACCCCCTCAAAACAAAATTTTGATCGATAAAAATTATCCTAAATTAATACTATGTAAAATTTTCTGGTAAATTTCTAGCAAGAGTTGAAACACTGCACGGGGATCAAACTTGCTATTCTGGAGAAAATCGTCAGAAGTAAATGTAGGACCTCAAATTTTCACCCTTTTGTTGCTTACGGGTTTGTAACCGAAGTCATATAATCTGCCTGCCTTGAGGTTATTATCCTTGTCCCAAGTTCCTGGAAACAAGAGATTCACACCTTTTGTTGCAAATTACCCTTTCCTTACACATGTAATCAAACTTTCCGCCCAGCGGTCAACAGTAAGTGGTTGAGAGATATATATATATTCAACTTAATGTAGTTGCGGTCAATGTGTATTTGTTCATGCGTGGGAAGAGTTCGAAAGTGTTTTACTAGTGTTTTTCCATTTTTAATGGATACATTCTTTATATATATATATATATATATATATATATATATATATATATATATATATATATATATATATATATATAATTTTCACATAAGAATCAATTAACTTGGACCTGTGTTTACTTTAATTTCTGGAAATAGTAGTTTCATAGGAACAAATTTCAGATTTGGCCCCATAAAACTGAATAATCTAGCTGCATCCCTGGAGATAAAGCATTTTAACCCTTTCTGGACAAGTGATTTGTATAGCCTGTCATACAACTGTAAAATTCTATTGTGAATTAACATCAAGCTATGATCACACCACGTCTCTTGTGCATGTGCATTGTATCCACTTCTTTCAAATTACATTGCACTTTGATTTATTCTCTTGAGAATATCATTGAATAATTTATGTGCACATTGTGGAAATTTTTTACGAGTATTCTGCTTCCAATTTCACATTTAGTGATGATTTCAAGCCCAAAAATTTGTTTTTTTGGTTACATTTCATTAATTATTTCTGTATTATGTATTGAAATCTGTTTTCATTAACTTTCCTTACAATGTTTAGAGTGCCACACACGTAAATTTGCCGTTGCGTAGAAACAAATTTTCGTTTCGTCTCCCTCTCTCTTAGCATCATGTGTTCTACCCTGCAAGAAAACCTTCGCTATTGTTGCCATATTGTCATTCCATTCCTGGACACACTCGCGCAAACATCATTGAAAACAATTGAATAGGGCTCCAGCTCGCGGTTCCCACCATTCGGCAGGGATGGTAATGTGGCAATATAGCACGGCGTAGTGCTTGCTTCTTTTATGCAGTGCATGTTCATTGGCTAGCTAGTAACTAGTGTTGCCAACTGTAATAATGAAGCACTATTTCTGTCACGGAAGGGGAAAGGCAGGTAAAGTGGCGGTGAGTTTTGTTGGATTGGAAGCACCATATTTTTATTTTATACTAAGTATTTGACCGGTTTGACGTTGTGTGCGTGTATTGCGTGTGTGTATGTAAAAGTGTGTGTTTGCTAATGAACGTTAAATTTCATAATGCCTCCAGTTCTGTCGAAGTTGAAATCAAAAACCTTGCATAGCCAAGCTCGGGAAATTCTAAGCAAGGTGCATGCGTTCATGAAGGAGGAAGCCAGTCATGGTGTTAGCATCCCAATAAAGCATTTTGGCAAGAGAGCAGCGGCTGCGACTGGAGTTCCTGAAAGAACAATCAGGGCTATCATGAACGAAAGACAATCTCTTGAGATGTCAGAAGGCCCCTCCACATCATTCCACACTCCCGGGAAAGAACGACAAAGACCAGCGACCAAATCGTCAGTGGACGCTTTCGATGAAAACGTTATTTTCCGTTGCTGCGTAATGACTGGGGGGGGGGGGTCGAAATAGAGCGGCATCTGCCGCCACCTCCCAGGGAGGCAAAATGACTAGTGCCGGCCCTGGTTCATAAAAGAAAAAGCCGCGCAGCTTATCGTCTAGTGGCAGTATATGTACTTGTTATTGTTGTGGAAGCCGGCATCCTTTGTAAATGTACAACAAAGGCAACCGACTGTCGCCGATCTCAGAGAGGAAATAATAATACTGCTTCAGGAGGAGTGTTATGGTGCAATTGTAGCGGTTTAACACGTTGGCATATTATTATCTGCCGTTGCAGTTCCATACCAGTGTATACGGGTTTTGGGAGTGAAAAGTTAGAATGCCACCAGTGCATTAATGCAATGAAAAATAATATATATATTTTTTTATTTTGTTTGAAATCACTCAAATAAGGAATCGTATGAAGAAGTCTTCTTTGCAGCATTTTTGGTAATTTTACTTATGTGTTAGTTCATATTTTGCGAATTTTTAGTCCATATGTATGTAGCTACATACAAAGCCACTTGTTAGTACATATTAATCCTAGTCCTGGTATAATGCATGACGTTTAAAACTCAACGTTAGATAGACCTGAATTCTCTAATTTTATTGTTGTACGTAGCAGCTGTGCATCGGTGCACTGCAGCGATTTTTCTATCTGCTCCATTAGCAACACTGCTTCTTTAGTTGTTTCGCGCATCGCACGGCAGAAATATCTGCGCTGGACTCTACTTTTTTACTTTCAAAAGCTTGAGGAAAAAGTGGGAAAATTTTTATAGAATGAATCATAGTGTTTATCTATGCAAAGATAATGTTTTGCAGACTTCAGAAAAAAATTGTTAAATAATATGCATTTAACAACATATTCTGTTTTTTCAAAAGCAGCAAATGAAAAAAGAAAGTCTCCTGGTAAAAACTGTATCTTAAAGCCTATTTGGAAAGGGTTAATATTCAAGGTCCTGGAAAGAAACAAGTTTTGAATTCTGATAAGTGTAATCATTGGTATAATAAGTACCTAGTTATGGCTCTTTATTAGGTCATAAAGTGAGCATATGAATCTATCAACAGATAGTAGTCAGAAACTGCACTTGGTGAAAAAGTCAAAATTTGCACATCTGTGATTTTGGCATTGGTGCGACGATGATATATGTGGCAACACTGTCGTGAGGTGATAACAGGTGATAAACATTGTGCATGTGTTATCAGGCATTGAGCAAGCATTGTCTGTTGGGGCCCACGTTGATGTGTGGAGTACCAAAACTAGTTGGTTCAGTGAGTACTATTGTGTATGTAGAGGTTGAAATGAACACCATTTTGTGTACTGCCCTAAAACAATGGTAGAATGGATTGTGGGTCAAAATCCAGGTGGCCCTTTACAAAAATGCAAGAGAATGTCATCAAGGCTTGCAGGAAGCATGTAGCAACAATACCTAGCCTATATGATGGTTGCACAATGGTTAAGTGCATTTCTTAAGGAGGCTGCGATGTGTCAGTCAGAACAACCTCAACATGAGGAACATTGCAGCATGCAGCATTGTAGTCCCCATCCTAATATATCTTTCAAAAGGCCAGAAAAATCAATCCTAATTTTCCAAAATTTTTGGAATTCAGCATATTCCACCAGACCCCTTAAGGGGCACATGTGCAAAACATCCTGTTGGTTCTTGCAGTTCGAACATGTATCTACAATCCACCAGAGATTCACTTCTTGCCCTTGCATAATAAGGCAAAAAAAATAAAGTTAAAAAATGAAAACATGTGCTATTATACGTGTTTCTTTTTTGAACATTTGCTTTCTTCCATTAGACCTGTTTCAGACGGAAGACCTTTAACATTTTTACTGGCCCAAAAATCTTGTACCATTTTTATACCAGTCAGTACTTTAATGCAAGCATTTCATGTAACATTACGGTTAGCATTTTCAATTGCAATGCAGAGGATGTTAGATAATATATGTAACATGAAAGGCATACAGTTATGTGGTTTTCATGTACTAACTAGCAAATGTAAAGAGGAAGAGATGCAGTTTAAAAGAGAAAATGGTTATTTAATAGATGAGAAATCATGTAAACAAATTGAAACTATATTTTTCTTGAATGTTAAAAATCTCCTACATATTCAGATGTTTCTGTCCATAAGCCAGTGCCTGGTGTGTACAATTAAAACAACTAATGTATTCTTTCATACATGTAGGAAGTATATATATTTAAGCAGCATCATTAAAATGTTCGGAAACATTATTTCTCTTGGTTGAATAGTTATCGGATTCTAAGAATGTGAAGTGATACATTGTTTACATCTCACTTGGCTGTCATTACATTTGTACTCATTGCCTATAACTTGCTTCTGATTGGTTATGCTTCGGTAAGAGAACGGATTCTGTCCTTGAGAAATTTATTTCTACAGCTCCAGATGAACCTGATAGTGCAACAAGTACAAAGCTGATCTACCCTCTGACTTTCCTCTTAAGTCAGATATGTGCTTAAATTTGAAATCACCTCAACACCTTCCACTAGCTTTGGAGAAGTTTGTTCTGGTTGATGATTGTACATTAGCTTCCAGTGCTCCCAATCACTTCACCGTCTTCTGTTGTTTCTTACTCTTCCCGTGACTGTCACTACAGCAGAACGATCTTTCTCAAAATTGAAACTTGGTCATCAAGAAAGAACTACCTCCGGAGTGTATGACTCAGGCCAAACTTAGCACACTCAGTATTCTGTGTGTTGAGGTGGGACACAAATTGTAATCCATGATAATTCATAGTTACACATTCCACTTGAAAAATTAGTTAATGTATGTGTAACCCCAACCAGCCATTCAAAGTACAAGGGTCGTTCAAGGTTGACCGGGATAATCGTATGTAAAAAATCTATGAATAGCCGGATCATGATGAAACGTGCGGGTGACGTAATGTATTCCTTCGCGAGTAACTAGCGCCCGGCATGAGGTATTTCGTGCATGCGCAGCAGTTGCAGCGAACATGGTGGCAAGCAGTGTGTCTGTGGCTGTTGAGCAGCAGTGTGTAATCAAATTTCTCTTGAAGGAGAAAGTGAAACCAGCTGAGATTTTCAGACGATTGCAAGCACAGTATGGTGAACAAACAATGTCGCGCACAAGAGTGTACAAATGGTGTGAGCAGTTTCGCGAAGGACGGGAGCTGGTGTCAAATGAAGCGCATGGACACATTTGCCCGACTGCAGTCACACCAGTGAATATTGCACGTGTTGAGCAAATGATTCTTGAGAACCGGCGAGTAACAGTGCGGGATATTGCTGCCGAGGTGAATATCAGTGTCGGGAGTGTTGAGACAATGATTCACGACCACTTACGCTTCCGCAAAATCTGTGCAAGGTGGGTTCCCTGCCAGCTGACTTACGATCAGAAGTGGACACGCAGGATGGTCTGTGAACAGCTTCTGAATCAGTTTTGAGCAGAAGGTGATGAATTGTTGCAATCCATCATCACGTGTGATGAAACATGGTTGCACAATTCAAGCCCAGAGACCAAAAGATGCAGCATGGAGTGCCGGCATAAAGGTTCCCCGCCCGCCAAGAAAAGCAAAACGCAGCCGTCCGCTGGAAAGATCATGGCAAGTGTCTTCTTGGACATGAAGGGCGTTATCCATGTGGATTTTCTGGACAAAGGGAGCACGATTAATGCCCAGTATTACTCCCCATTGTTGAGTGATGCTGTACGAAAGTCCATTTGCAAGAAAAGACCTGGGATGTTGTCTGGAAATGTCATTCTTCTCCATGACAATGCCCGCCCTCACACGGCCAATGTGACAACAACAACTCTGGCCGACATGCGCTGGGAAGTTCTGCTCCATCCCCCCTACAGTCTGGATTTAGCCCCCAGTGATTATCATTTGTTTGCACCCCTTACAGACCATCTGGGAGGGAAGAAATTCACGACTGCACGAAGCACTGCGGAGCGATGTCCTCCAGTGGCTACGACAACAACCAAGTTCTTTCTACGCCAAAGGAATTCGGGAGCTGCCAGAACGATGGCAACGGTGCCTCGGCACGCACGGAGAATACTTGGAAAAACTGACATAGTTTGGTGTTTCTTCTGCTACCTATTTCCTCTGCAGAAATAAAAGTCCCGGTCAACCTTGAACGACCCTTGTAATTACTTACATTTCTGGGAATAAACTTTCGTTACTGTCTGTACATGGGGATGGAAGAGCCGAATGTGTTTCTTGCGGGCGGGCATTTGACGATTTTGTTACGCCAATGAGGATGAGCCAGTATCTCTCACCTGAGTTCCTGTAATGGACAGATCCTATGGTGGGCATGAAAGGGCCAAATAGCAGGATGGTACATTTATTGAACAAACCAAACTGTTTTCCCGCACATATTTCAGAATTTGAATTTTCTGTGGTGCTCACCGCTAACGGTGACAGTATGGACAAGAAGTCAACATGAAGAATGTAGTCTTTGGCCCAAAATATGCTTGCCATCACCTTGCTTGCAGATGCAATTTATCTGAATTTTTTGGGAGGTGTGGAGCCCTCGCCCTTCTATATTTTGATGTCCTTTTTGATTTTGGAGTGAACTGACGCACCATGGTCTTCTCGCACATGCCTGTGGGATTCATAAAATCATGCTTTGTGTCAAATTGTCCCGTGCACTATGTGCCAACTTGTAACCTGAGACATTGTTCACCAACATTCCAGAAATGCAGAGGTTCATGAATGTTTTATGTTTACACTCCCTACCGAATGTTAATGGGTACAACCACTGTGATCATGCAACCACCGCAGCCAGAATTGTTGCTCACGATGCTTATCTATGATTCTTACATGATTGAAATTATTTATTTTGCCTGATTATTTCTTCTGTGTTTGAAGACTCCATCATAATACTCTCTCATGCACACTTCAACACCAGTTGGCCATTTTCAGCAACTAATGATTGACCGTGTTAGGAAAAAATTACCACATACAACTATGAATAACAATAGTATCTCTTTTGGAAGAATGAAACTTAAAGTCCTGGTTTGACTCAAGGCCCGCCCATATTATACTAGGGGTTTTAAAAAAATGATGCTGCACATTTTTTTATTGACAACTATTTACAACATTAATGTAATTCACACTCAGTAAAGGTACATGTTTCAGCAACATATGTTATTTTCCTATAAACACTCCATTTAGTTCTATGCCATCGTGGAGGGCATGTATGACATCCCTGTACTGGGTCCTATCTTGTCAAAAATGTTTTCGTAGTCTTGAAAGCTTGTTCTGTTCGTTGGAGTTGCTTGTGGAGTTTGTGGAAGGTGCCGATGTAAAGATCAGAGTTAATCGTCGCACCTTGGGACATCATATACACAAGAACAACTCCGAGAATATACCAACTGATGGTCACTCTTAACGCAGCAAATCATCCAGCCCCACTTCTCATTTTAATATTCGATTTGCCAAGAACAGAATCAGACTATACTCCTATTGAGTGCTTCACTTGTAAATGTTTACCACACTTTCATTTCCCACCACTAAAAATTCAGTAAGGGCTTGCTTGCTATCTGTGACGGGTGTACAGTCAGAGAAAGAATTACCTGGGCCACGGGACCTAGAATTTTGTAACGTCTTAAAGCCTGTTGTTTATGCAACCCAAATAACAAAATATTCGCTTAAGTTTGCCTGGTGGATATGAGTTCTCGGGGATTGAGCATTGATAGCATGAGTCACGTGACTCATGCCCCAGCCACAACAAACAGCTGGGTGCTACGTGGCCTCAAAAGGAACATTTCAGCAACTGCTTTCTTAACAAGAGCTACTCCTAAGGAAATATTCTTTCGACTGATACTAGTCATTGTCAAGAAGGTTCACTGAAATTATGGTTCTCATCACAGACCACATGCCACACATTAATTGCTAAAGTCTAGTTTATACACTGGACCTACAGATTAAAGTGGGATCCGAACCAAATGTTCCTCTACCTGGTATTGAATTCGGAAGCCTTTGATTACATGTCGAAGACATTACCACTACGCCATCGGAGAGGCAATGGAACGCCTTGAGAAAGAGATGAGTGAAACCATATTTGGCGTTAAGTTTGAAAATAAGACAATATTTTGTGGTGACACTTTCGAACCGTGGGAGAGGCATAGATTTTTTGTCCCATCGTCCGTTTCACGAGTTTATAATTCTTCCTCACCGACATGATTAACACAAGTGGTAGAAGAAAAACGATGTAAAATAGCTAACTGAAATAGAAATAAAAGGAAAAAGCGAAACAAATTTTACCTATAATATTCTGCAGTCACTTCAGTCGTATTCACGGAATGCTACCTTTAAAGAAAGCCGTGGTCTCTAACTTGTATTTTCCCCTTCCTTTGTGTTCTCGATTCCCTCTGTCACGATTGGTCCAAAATTAATTAATGCGACGTTAATTAAACAATCCAAACAACGAAACAATGCCAATCAACTGCACAAAAGAACATTCCAATTGTTTTCGAATCTGAAAATGAAGCAAGATGCAGTGATAAAATGGGAATTTGGTACGATATAGAATTAAATCGGTGAAGATGTTCAATTTGATTGGATGTTTGTTACTTAGTGTCGCTATTCTTCCACTTTTGGCAAATAGCGACGATGAAGATGAGTAATGAGTGATGATATGATGATATTGATTAAGGGACACTCACCAAGAATACCCGTGAAGAAGCCGAGATTCGAACCAGGGACCCATGCTGTTGTAGTGCGCTATGCTAACCACTCTGCTACGGAGGTTGGTTAGGAGTGGACATTATACCATATTTTGTGTTCGCAATTGAGATGAATCAATGGAATGACTAGGTATATTATATTATTAATATATTCATATAATATCATATTATTCGACACGAAGTAACATCAGAGACATTCAATCTTGCATTTTTGCCTTTCAACTAATTCTTCGACTTCAGGTTAATCACATCAATAAGATAAATTATGAAACAAATGATATAATGAATGTGGGATATTGACAGTTATTACGAATTACCTGACACAAACATCATTAAACAGACTCATGGGCAAGCTCATTAAGTGGTCAACATTAAATCTCGTCACCAAAGTTCCAGGGTTTGAGTACCGTCCTTGTCACCGTCCTTTTTGAGTATTTCATCATTAATTTCATGTAGTGGTCACTCATCCACAACTGGGAAGAAAAGTGATGTTACGTAAAAGAAGTAATAAAAATAAACATGATCGAAGAGTACTTATTTCATCTCTCACGAAATCTCCTACAAAACCGGGATATATGAAATATATGTATCTATCTTCACATACTTTTTTGATTTCTATATTGAACTAGTAGAGACCGAGAATGAGAGAGCAATTTTCAATTCGAGACACCGAGAGACGGAGACACTGTCAAGTCTTGTTTCTTTCTTGACATCTCCCTCATTGAGTTGTTGTTCTGTTTGTTATTGGCTTTGTATTGGCAGTTATTGTCATTATTCTTCCCCTGTAGGTAAACCATTACGACGATTTATGATTAAATAGAGCAGATAAGAGGGCAAGAACAAGAGAGTTATGCCTGCCCTGGACTTAAACCCAGAACCGTACGTAACGAGATTTGAAATTCTGGAGAAGGCATCAGTGTTTCGCTTCGCTTTCTCTTTCCTCTACTTCTGTTATTTTATCATACACGTATAATTAAAATGGATCTGAGAAAATATGTTGGGATCCATAATTGTGTTGGTTAGATACAACAGATGTGAATTCCAACATGGAATAAATTATTATTTTTTGTTTCGTATGTGGTTGAACATGAAATTTTCTTACACTGTGACAATTTATGATTTTAGTTTTTGTTTTGTGCACAGATAAGCTAATCGGGACTGGACCTTCAGTTTTAAATGGGATACGAACCACTATGTGCCTCCATCGTGTATCGAACCCGGGATCCCTTGATTATAAGGTGACGACGTTATCACTATGCCATCAAGGAGGCCCCGTGACAAAATGTTATTCGCTCGATCTCTACAATAATTTATTTCAACATTTACATTTTCGTTTTCTTCTTTCTTTTTGTTAAATACTCTTATACGACTCATTTTGCATCTTCGAATTTCTTGTTTCATGAAAAAAAAAAACATGCAGACCCCCCCCCCCCACTGCAAATATATAGAAAGCTCACTCTCGAGAACTAATTTATAAATAACGTACCTATTAGGAAACTATTCAAACATTAACTGATATAACTGCAGATCAAACAATACTTACAGACGCTAACGAAATATCTATTCTTGTATAAGCTCACAGGCAACAGGTATCTGGTGAGTCATTCACTCTTGCTAACTACGAGCGAAGGTCACTGAACCAAAGGGTGGCGAACAGGCATCTGCTCTACGAAACTAGAGTTAGCAGACGAGGCCTGTGTTCCTGTTATCAATGACGTACGAAATAAGGAGCAAGCAACACAGCTTTCATATGAAACTAGACGTATGTTTTGGTCCCACCATTGCATGTAGAACACTTTCTCGCCGTGGCCTTGAAGGCCAATGTAAAGGCTTCTCTGCAAGAAGCATAGCTTACCATTGAGGGGAAGAAAAGTGTGTGTGTGTGTGTATTGAGGTCCTTCAACTTTCGTATTCTTCTTCATTTCAGAACGCGTGCTGTATCGTCGACTTAATCCAATCTATCCGTTGTAGGTTTTTAGGTTCTGTTTCTGTTCAGTAATTTAACATTATCTTTCTGCTTATGTTATTCGCGACGAAGGTTCTGGACTCGATAATCTGGACAATAACGGGATTGTATTGGTTGGTTGATTTGGTGTCTTAAGACCACTTTATGCAAAGTAAGACTAATCGGGAATGCATCTACAGTTTAAAGTGGGAACCGAACCACTATGTGCCTACACATTACTTTGCTACTAGATATTTGCTTGCTAAGATGTGGGAAGTGCTACATTTTCGGTGTGTGGAATTGAGAGTTATTTCGGATACAAAGAATCGGAGAATGGAGTAGTGGGAAAGAATCACCTCACATGCTTGAATTATAACCCCCCCCCCCAAACACACACACAAAGGATATCGGCCGTGGTTTTTATAATGAAATATAGCATAATGAATTGTTTCAAGAAAAACTGGAGCCTATTTAGATCCCTACGGAACTTGGAAGAAAGTCCACATAGAGATTGGAAAGTTCTGTTCCGACCAAATCTGACATATAGTAAATGAAAATGCAAAGTGCTACTTTGTGCATTGCACCAAGTAATAGTAAATGAAAATGCAAAGTGCTACTTTGTGCATTGCACCAAGTAATGAAGGCGTGTAGGGGGTGTGGAGTTAGGGCCCCACACTTCCTTGTTACCGCCGAAGGTGGGGATCATGTGATCAGCACCACGCCCCTGGCCACCTTTAACCCCCCCACCTTGAGTTTCCTATAGATACCCACTTTATACGATGCTGGGTGGGCGCCGGAGCCACTTGAACAGGTGGACAAAATTCCAATTCTCCCCAGTTGGGGATTGAACTCAGATATCTCGCATGGTTAATAAACGCCCTAATGACCGAGCTACCACGGCACATATAGTATAGTAGCCTTTGTAATTAAGGCAATAATTATTTTAGCATTTCGTTCAATGCTTTTGGGCGAATCATTTTCGGTCATGTAACGTGTAGTAGCTCTTGTCGGTTCTGCGACTTGGCTTGATAACAGGCGATATTCTGACAAACAATATTCCACCTGACAAGTCACGTGACTTTCCTTCATTTCCTGTGTGTGTTGGCTATTGCATGAAAGACGAGTTGCTCTTGAGACAGACAGAATCACCCGATCACCTAAAGGTGCGATGTGTGTTGCCTACCATTCCGGCATTATTTACTGCCAGTAAAGTATTATGGGGAAGAACTTTTTTTCACCACTGTACCTCACTTCTGCCATTTTAGCTGACTGCTTCAGTGGCAACACCTGTCAAACATGAAATTACACACATGTATGCACAAAATGTCTAACTTGCTAGATGCAAATTCCTCCCTTGATCTTACTTTGGGAGTGAGTAAAAAAAAGGGGGGGTATAGTGGAAAGTATTGTGTTCAAAAGCATACTTATCCTTGAAACTTGCACTTACTTACCACTGACAAATGAAGTTACTCTCGTATGGCCTCTTCTCAACTTATATTTGGTCAAAGAAGCATCGAGTTACAACTAGCAAGAACATCAGATAGTAGTTTTGATCTTCCATGTGAAAGGTGTGAACTTGTAATTGTAATAATCATTATGGTCAGCATGTTGTTATACCATGTGCAGCTTATTTCTCAATCTATAGTAATCAGTCAGTGATTACTCTCTGCCGAAGATCAGTATTTAAAAATGTTTTTGCAATAATTTTCTTCTTTCAATTTTGTTTAGAATATTAAGAAATGTTGTTTGTCTTCAAATATTTAAAATATTTTCTGATGTACCTAGAATTTGCTGTTATTGCGTATAGAATAGCCCAGCTGTTAATTCAATCAGTTCCACTCACATAGCATTAACATTTCAGGAGGTGGAATTTCTTGTTTTAGTTGAATTAGTGATTCGAAAGAGTAAATAATCAAAGAAATTTAATTTTATTGCTTTTATACAATTAACAAACCCAAATAACTCTGCAATGGGATATACTGGGATTGTAACTGGAACTATTTGGAGGCTAGAATACAAGTTTACTTCTCAAAGTAACAAAGTACTGAGCAACCACGCAGGAGTGAACTGTTCAACTAATGTTCTTCACAGTTTGCAGCTTTCATAAAGCTTGAAGTAATTGATTGTGGTAATGATAAATATGTATGTTACAGGATCAGTGCATAGCGTCTTTTACATGAAAGTAACTGAACTGCTCCTAAAATGGATACTTCTGCTACGTGAAGAGAAAAAAATTGAAAATCTAAGTCCGAAAGGTACAAAGTACGTACTTGGAGTATGGTCTTGACGGAAGTGACGTCACCTAGAACAGTTCGAAAGCATCAAGTTCACTAGGTATCAAGACCACAGTGCAGAGCACGCAAATGTTGTATGCTCCGTCACTTGATAAGCGAACTTGTTCATTTGTTTGAAATCTCGGAGGTAGAAAGTCAGCAAGTTGTTTGTTGTAGTTCTTCTAATGTGTGGAAATGTATGTACAAGTGTATTTGCAAATGCTATGTGATTTCTGTGGTGAAAAACGAGTGTTTTAACGTGGAAAACCAATATGCCCTCGGTTATATCTGCTGATCGTATTTGGCGCTGCAGTCGAAGTGCAGTTCGAAAGATTTTCACTTCCAGTCTACGACTTCAAGATCGCACTGCGAGACCATTCTTGAAGTATGATCGCTTCAAGTATGGTCTTCCACCTTTCTTACATGGCCTAAGCTAGATAATGAATAGGTGCTGTTATATCTATTCTTATAGTCTTTTTTACATAGTAATGTAATAATAATACAAATTTAATTTACATATTATAAATACACCTATAAATTACATTAACATTAATTTAAACATTTACATTATTATTTCTGAGGCACTTGCAGGGTTGCTATGCATCTAGAAAACAGGGAATTTGCAGATCGTCTGCAATTTACGTGCATTTTGGAGTGTGCAAGAGAAAAAGTTGCAGTTGCAAAATGAACAAGCAGTTCACATCAACTTCTGGATTCAGTTCTTGTGATTCCACTCCCAAAAAAAGATTCAGTTTAGAAACTTCTTTCTTTCATTCTTATGATTTTCAGTCTTGTGCAAATTCCTTCGAATTTCTGTAATAAATTTTCACTTTTATAATAATAGATACTAGAAAGAATATGAAAGTAAAACTTGCAGTCCACATATCTGATTGATAACTAAAGTACATTGACAACATGATCATAATTATCGGAAAGGTTGGTGAAGATGAGGTTATCGTCTATTATTTTGTAGATCTTAGTCTTGTTTGCATTTCCTATAGAATTCCTATATGCAACAAACATTTCTCCAAATGCTGTGTACTTATAAATGTAAGCAAAAAGCAGCATTTTCTACACTATAAATCCGCCAGAAAATGAAAAATTGTGTATGGTTTATGAACTTTCGCTGTTCTTTTTATATTGTAGAGATCTGTTATGGTGAAATAATGTTACCTCTGTTACCGTAGCCTGAAGCCTAGCCTAGATGCACGTGATTGTAGCATCCAATACATTTGATGGCGATTGTAATTTTACATTTTACTTTTTAAATTTTCACGTTCCTGTTTTTGTAGAATGGCATTTGCTAAGAAAAGCTGTGAAAGTTAATATTCATAATAATTAACGGATTATATATTTAATCGAAAAACACAAGGTTCAAAAGCAAAAATAATGATGATAACGGATTTGGAAAAAAAAATCATTTTTGGACTGGAAAACCTAGAAATTTCATAATCAAAAAATCGTAGCAACCCTTCACTTGGTTCGAACCCCTCCTGAAATATATTTCTAGATACGTGCATGACCCCTTCTTTTTTGGAAATGATAATGTTTACCTTCTTCTCAAGAACACGCTTCGCCTGGTGGCATAAGCTCAGCTCCAACTATATTTTCGTCGGCTCGAAATGTGTGTGTGTTTTTCATCAGCCCCCTTCATCCCGGGGAAAGTGGTCTTTGCGGGGAAGGGCAGGAGCTGGCAACATCTGTAAGGAAACCGCCAGCATTTGCGAGATGGCGATAATTGCGTTGCTATAAATCTCCGCGACCTCCAGTAGCTATTTTCGGAAGGACACATTATTAGCATTTGAAAGACCTCATGGCTGCTCGGACGTCATCCCGCACCCACTCTGCCGAGATCCAAGGGGGATTGAGGCTAATCGCGGTCCCAACCGAGATGATGCGAGGCGACATGTAACGCACCCTCAAGTCGAGGAGCAGAAGAGAGATTCTTTCAGCGAGTTCCAAGTGTCTGTACCCATAACTCTTATCGAAGTATTAGTGGAAGCAGAGGGACAGAGTACTGGGCGAAGAGAGAAGTCCAGGCATTATGTTTAAGGAAACCTATAAACCCTATTGCAAGCTAAGGAAGCTCGGTGAAACCACAACCAGGATAATCATGTGATATTTCTATTAATTTTTATCACTACCCATTTTAGAGTCGTAGCTGTTCATCTCCACAATATTCGTTTTAACCAAAACAACTGCCCAGGGATTTGTCCCGGTATGGCGTAACGAAGGTTGCTCATAGTTGCGTAAGTTGATGAGAAGTCTTGCTTCTTTCGGTTAAGTACGACGTTGTCGGAAATGACGTCTAGTGCAGTTCGCGAGCGCAGAACTCGACGGTGCAGATTCGTTTATTTCACTCGTTCTCTTCTTCACTTGCATGAAATCATGCAAGTTGATGGTTGTAGTACTTTTATTGTGTAATATATTCTTCCATGTAAATATAATAACTTTCATGCAATTTATATGGTGAAAAATAAAAGTCTTTATAACGCGGGAAAAACTACAATGTGTCCTTAGTTTTATCTACTGGCCGTATTAGGCGCTATAGTCGAAGTTAATTCGAAACATTTTCTCTTCCAGACTTGTGACTGAACTTAGCAACCCATTCTCGAAGTATGTTCGCTTTAAGTACGGTCTCATGCCTGTCTGGCACGGCGTAATACGTAGTTCGTTTCCCTTCGGTTAGAAATAGAAAGCAGTTTTGTATTTTGCAGTTTCTTGTATTCTTCACCTTTTTGTCGTATCGTTTTTCTAGGTTTCTTACTGCATTTTCCTCCTTCGTGTACGGAGAAAGGAGTGGAAGACTTAACTTCTGCAAAGATCACGTGCAGTTGCATGTGATACGTTTTATTTAGCCTTGCGAAGTTTTGTCATCTCAAGCTTACATATTAATATGTAATTTTATTGTCCTTTTTAAGATTATTTAGCTCTGGTGGTCTAGCCGGTATGACGTCTGACTGCCACGCGGGAGACCCGGGTTCGATTCCCGGGATGGGTGATCCGAGGTCGTAATTTGTAAGGCGCCTCTGGGGTTCACCCAGCCTCGAATTAATGGTAACTGGTGCTAACTCTTGGGGCGGGGGAAAGTAAAGGCGGCCGGAGCTGGTCACATCACCCCTGCATTTGCCTTCATGTTATGGTGCAAAGTACACGGTGAACTTTATCTTAAGATTATCAACTTCTGAGACCTATTCGTAGTCCAACCGCTGACGCACCCACATCATTTTGGATCGATCACAAACTCGTTCGGCGCTGCTTGCACAGTCACAAGCAGAAGTGTGTTCTAGCGTGCCACCAGTTGATTAGAAAAGTCTTAGCGGTGACAATGGAGATATAAAAGGCCAGGTTATGGCCAGATAATCTGGACTGGATCTGTAGATGAGTGGAATTCAAACCATCGTGCGATGTTCCTCCACCCGAAATCGAAACCCGGGACTTGGAGACTGCAAGGCGACAGCGTTAGCGACTATGTTATCGGGGAGGGATGAATATGGAGGGAGATCTGTTGATGAACTAAACCAGAAACGGACTCAAACTCCTGTATACTTGCACTCTGAACACGTTGGACTGAGTACTAGAGCGTTAGGTTGCTTAGCAAGGGACAACCTCACATCAATCCTTACTTTTGCCCATTATTTACAAGACCTAAAGCTCGAATGTAATAAGCCGTGAGGTGCTAATTTTATATGTGATGTTCAAGGTACTTTTTGCTCCCGTTGTTAATTCTTGATTCGTGGTTTCTGAAATGTCCATCTGATCATTTGGCTTGAATGTGCGAAGTTGGCAACACTGGCACAGCATGATTAATTGGATTGTATATCCACCCGCCCCGCCATTCATATTGCAACATGTGAAATGCGTTGATTAAGCTCCACCATTTACAGAGTAAGTTTAACGAGATTTTAGTTGACAAAAGCCAGTAACGGTAGAGTTATGACGAGAGTGTTCCACCATTTACAGCAATAATGGATGGCATATTGTGTCTATTTGCATTAACTCCTAAAGTAGAACGGGCCCAATGGTGAAGTGGAAACGTTATCACACCTTGTGATCAAGGTCTCCCGGGTTCGATCGAAGCACATTGTACAGTAGTTCGGATCCTACTTTCAGCTGTAGCCCGTTGAACATTAAGGTAACCTAAACGCATGACCATGAAAATAAGCGAACGGGACGAAAGTCGCTGGTTCCCACACACCGTGTGGCTGCGTTGCTTAGTTCGAGCGTCAGATCGACCTCTTTCTCTGGGGCACTTTTATGTCATCCATGACCTTTGGAGCACATACTGTCAGTTCGTATAACATGGATTTCTTAAATCTCCGACGTGGCAACAGAGCGAACTTCTGCCACCCACCTAATTTCATGGCCATGCATTTAAAAACAAACTTATAAGTAGTATCATGCTCATTATTAAATGTGATAAAAATATAACAAATTTGCTGGGAGATACTACTGAAGTGGGGAGTCTTAACACACAAAATCAGAATTTCTCGAATTTGCCAACTTGCCATACGTAATCATTACGTCGGAACTTGCACTAGGATAGTCTTTTCATATTTCAATTTCAAAGAATTATTACTCCCTTGGCGTTCGTAATTCTAGACAAATAGCGTACAACGTATACCAGTATTTTCCCGTCCAGTTTGTTTTGCCCCGCTTTTCCATTGATTGCATTATCGACCGCCAATTCTCACTCATGTTTAATTCAACTAATGAAAAACAAGACATGCTAGAGAATATGAAGCACTTGGCAACGAAAACAAGCGAGCCATATCAAAATCTAAACAAGAACTTCCTGCAGGTGCGTGTATTTGGTGTGTAAACACACTATTTTATACAGTTCCCGTCTGGAATCAATTATTAATTTTAATGATTGTTGTTGTTAGGACCAGTGGGATAGAAGAACTTTGAGGCGTGGTATATATAAAAAGCGTAAGCAAGGCTTGGTTCCATGAATTTCTCATTGTATATTGATGCATTTGGGTCCAAACCCTGCAGTCTGACAGCTTCTTCGTTCTCATCAGTTGAAGGCAATTAATGGGACGATATCTTTAATTAAGGCCCCGGATTCGTCCATTTCCCCTCTTTTATCCTTGTCACCGTTAATTTAAAGGTTAAAATTACTCACTGGTGTGCGAGTGCGTTATCAATTTGACTGTTACTCCTCCTGTACGAAGTTAAGTTTTAATTTTGTGCTCAATATAGGCTAATCAGGATGGGTGCTACAGATTTTAAGTGGGATCTAATATCTTCACCCGGGAGCTCACACTGTAAAAAGGAGCAAAATGTAGGTACTTTTGAGTAAATGCAGTACTCAAAATAGCACCGACCCGATTTTCGTCAAAAGTGATTACTAGCATTGTCATTTTATTTGACTGTATTAATTTGTCAAAACTCGAAGAAAATTCAGTCATTTTTCAAGTAACATTTAATCAAAATTGAAAAAGCTGCTTCTTCAATTTTGATTAAATGTTACTTGAAAAATTGCTTAGCACTACTTCTCAAGGTCAAAGAGAATCAGGGAGACCCGTTACCGGCTCTTGAGTACACACACATATATTCGGAAAGTGTTAAAAGAAACGTCGTCGAAAGAAGTGATAGAAATGCTGCAAGTGTTCAAGACAGCGATTGTAGTGAGCTCTGTAGACGGCAGTAGAGGCGAGAAGTCAACTAGTTACCCCATAAACTTCAAATCAGTAAAACATTCAGGAGTGGTTTCCCCTATCTTCGCCTCCCAACCAAGTAGTTTTTGCTGACGACGTTACTGTGGGAAAATTATTTTAATGTTTGTGCCATTGCCAGATGTAGGACTCGTGCGTATTTGGAGCGACAGAGTTGTCCCGTCCTTCGCGCTTCCTTTCACATATTTTTTTTTTTACCAGTGGTTTGCTGTAAGCGTACAGTTTGATGCACAAGTATTGATCGGCAAATTATCCACTACTGTTTTCATTAATTTTTCTTCTGCATCATATGGTTGTTTTTGCTTCAATTCTTGAAGTTCTTATTGTGTGAATCGGATTTGGCAGTTTGCGTGGTAATACGAGGCGCATCCAGAAAGTAAGTTACCCTATTTTTTCCCTTGAAAGTAAACATAATGATCCGTGTAAATTGCGCATTCGCAGCAGAGCTAAGACGTATCAATCATATGCCAGGCGGACAGATCCCGCCCGGCGCCAGTAGCGAGGCAGCAGTGGTCCGAACTGGAAGCTCGTATTCCTTCTCCCGCCGCATGCGAGGTTCGGTCGGTGATAAAGTTCCTGAATGCACAAAGCATTGCGCCAATTGACAATCATCGTCAGCTCTGTGAGGTCTATGGGCCGAACATTATGAGTAAGCAGATGGTGCGTCGTTGGTGTCGGCAGTTTTCGGAAGGTCGTCAAAGTGTCCATGATGAAGAGCGCAGTGGGCGTCCGTCCCTCATCACTGATGATCTGGTTGAGCTGGTGCGGCAGCGCATCGTAGAGAACCGTCGCTTCACGATTACGGAGTTGAGTAGCCTTTTTCCGCAGATATCGCGATCCGTGTTGCATGAGATTGTCACGCAGCGCCTGCTGTTCAAAAAATTGTGTGCCAGGTGGGTGCTGAAAAACCTGACACCCGAACACAAAATGAAACGTTCAGGAGCAGCACTGACATTCCTGCAACGGTACCATGATGACGGCGATAATTTCCTCGACAGGATCATCACGGGCGATGGGACGTAGATTTCGCGCTTCACCCCGGAAACCAAGCAGCAGTCAATTCATTGGCGGCATAGTGGATCTCCGGTCAAGAAGAAATTCAAACAGACGCTGTCGGTACAGAAAGTGATGTGCACCGTGTTTTGGGACAGGAAGGGCATTTTGCTCATTGACTTCCTCCCCAGAGGTGAAACAGTGAACGCTGACCATTACTGTGAAACACTAAGGAAATTGCGACGTGCCATTCAAAACGAGAGGCGTGGCATGCTTACTGCAGGTGTTGTGCTCCTCCATGACAATGCTCGTCCACATACGGCTCGGCGCACAGAAGCTGTTTTGACGGAATTTGGCTGGGAGTTGTTTGATCATCCACCTTACAGTCCTGATCTGGCTCCCAGCGATTTTCACGTTTTCTTGCACCTCAAGAAATTCCTGTCCTCCGGTGAGCGTTTTGGCAACGACGAAGAGCTGAAGACGTCTGTCACACACTGGTTCCATTCACAGGCAGCAGAGTTCTACGATAGTGGGATCCAAAAGTTGATACCACGATACGACAAGTGTCTCAATTCTGGTGGTTGCTATGTTGAAAAATAGCTGAACCTTTGCTGTACCTGTTGCCAATAAATGGTTTCCTGAACCTGTGTTGTTGTTTTTTTAAAAAAAAAAAAATAGGGAAACTTACTTTCTGGATGCGCCTCGTACTTATGCATCCAACTCTACAAGTGCTGTGCTCCTTAAATCGACTGCCAATGAAACGAAACTGCGGCCGCATCTATAGAAACCGCTGTGTGCTTTCGAACGAAAACTACGTACTCTTAATTTTAGAGAATCATCAATAAATAATACGTGCTGTTTACTGTTCAATTTCCGGTCGTTTCGAGTCTTTCCGCTACCACCGTGAGGTGTTTAGCAAGCGTCCGATATTTTTACAAGTTTCTGCCTTTTCCGGCCCGGTAAATGCGTTCAAGTTACAAACAGAGCAAAAGGCAGGGGGAACTAAAGGTTTTGATGGGCATTAAACAAATGCATAGTGTGAATCCTATGGACACCATTGAGTGCGCCGGCCACCGTGGCGGAGTGGTTAGCACGTCGCGCTACGACGCAAGGGGTCCGGGGTTCAAATCCCGGCCTGGACATGGATGTTTGCGAGTGTCCATTCAATATCGTCACACATCCCCATCTTCGCAAATTAGCCAAAAGTGGCACAAAAAGCGAAGAAAAATAAAGCAAGTCAGTATAAAACTAACAGGAAAAACTGAAGAAAATTCTGCAATTCTAACATCTACGTACGAGTTTTTGATGGATGTAAAGTGCATTTAGATCAGGCATTAATTTTAGAACTGAAGGTAGAGGGGGGCTGCTTCTGGAACTATTAGTGTTCGGCGATATTGAAAAATATCGCCTGACGATATATATCGTGGAGACGATATATCGCGATATCCAATTTCTGATATCGTCCATCCCTAGTAACTATAATAATGTAGGTAATCCACAACATAGCCACAGAGAGAATTTTGGGAGGGGCGACACTTTTACATTGGGCTACCGGCCTCCTCTATGTCTATCGAGCAAGCATCATGCAAGTGTAGGCAACGCCCGTGGATGTGTTTGACAACACGCACCCTTGCATGCGAGATACCATTACATAAATATTTCCATAGCTCAACCAGATAGGCAGCCAAGGACGTGCATGTGAAGTTCCGCATCATTTACTACTTGCTGCAGACGTGGCGCCGTTATGCAGGAGGAAAGATAAGCTTTGTGCTGCGAACTGCAGTCCCTATGCACTATTGCCAGCTTATATCCATATCGAAACCTCGTTTTCTTTCACAGCGTCTCCGTTCTCCAGCACATTGCGTAGCAACTACGTAGCTCGCCCGTCGATAACTCTGGGACCCCTAAATCATAATCACTGCGGTACGGAGATAGATCAAAGTATCTCGTTCAAAATGATTTAAGTTTCTTAGCTCCCATGAAACCTAAAATGTATAAAACGAGGAACATAGAATAATGGTTCAAGCGTGAACATTGTGTGTGGTTGCATTTTTAATGCATGTAATGAGTTAGGTTTTCCTATGAGCGGAGCTTAGATTCAATTTTAACTGCCCTGATTTTACATTGAAATATGCCCTCACAGCTTCTTGTGAAGTTGAGAGGATTTTTTTATTGGGGGGGAGTGTTTGACTGCAGAATAACTTAGGGCAATCGCCTTGTAAACATGGCGCCCCAGGTTTAAACAGTCCAGCCCCGATTAGCCTACATGATAGAACCTCCTCGATGGCGTAATGGTAACGTCGTCGTCGTGTAATGAAGAGGTCCCGGATTCTGTACCCGGTGTAGGCACATGATGGTTTTGATTCCACTTTAAACTGTAGGTCCAATCCCGATGAGCCTTTCTGTGCATAAAATTATCTTTGAAAACAAACTCAAATAAACATATATTGCTCTTTCTGTAAATGCAAAAAAACATTTTGAATTATAAACTTTTCATTATTCACAATATTACAAGTTAATGCACACACATGTACAAGGTCTGTCCGAAAAGTAATGACTTAATTCTAGAATATTTTTTTATTGAAATTAGGTTCAAATACAGTTAATATTCTTCAAAGTAGGATCATTGAGCGTCCATACAGATGTTCCAGCGCCGGAAGTCTTGACCTTAGATGCCTTGCAGAGCACTCGTCACGGCTGCTTGGTCTTTCTCAATCGTCACAAAACTGTCTCTCTTCAGGATGAATCTGAACCTCGGGAACAAAAAGAAGGCGACCGGGGCGAGGTCCGGTATGTACGATGGGTGGGGAAGCGTTGTCACATTTTTCTTGGCCAGAAAGTCCGATGAGTGAGATGGCACGTTGTCGTGGTGGAGAAACCAAGTGTCTGCGATCTCAGGGCGGACACGCGTGAATTTTCCTCAAGCGATCGAGTACCTGCGTGTAAAATTCGGCAGTCCCACCTTATCTGATATTAACCTCACACTCAAACGTCGGTCAGAGTCCAAAACAGACTTCACTTGGGTCACATAGTGAGCAGTTCTGGACGTTGATGGACGCCCTGAACGTTGTTCGCTCTCCCCGACGTCTCTTCCTTCTTTAAACGCCTTGTGCCACCTGCACACCTGTGCTTTCGTTAAGGTCTCGTCCCCATAGGTTTGTCTTAGCATTTCAAGCATGTCCGTAGTGGATTTACCAAGTTTTACGCAACATTTTATCGCGTACCGCTTATCCAAACTGCGCTGCATTTTCGACAGTGACGCGACACTAAAACAGCTTTTCACTTTGCTGGCGATCCGAACGCTGGAATAGCTCGGAGGCAACTGAGTTGCATCAGACTGTATACCTGACATCCCTCACCAACCGCACTGCCCGATAGATCCATTCCCCGAACCTTCTGACTGACCCTCCAAAATTTGTCTCATTACTTTTAAGACAGACCTTGTATAATCGTGCTTTCTTGCATACCTTAATTTGTAGGTATAGTGGAAAACAAGCAAGAAAACAAAACTGCTCAGATACGCGACTTCTGTGTACCGTACTCCCACGTGGAAGGGAGGGGCAGAGTGGAGCATGCTTCCTTATGGCCCGAGCTGAACGGAAAAAGGGAAAGCTGCGCGGAGACTTTTCGTCGAAGGTTCTTTTCCTTGTGGTCGCTCTATAGGATTTGGCATTTTTTTAAAAATCCTATTCGGCAACACTGATCAAACGAACCAAACAGCTCTGAGGAGACGCATTTTTTCTTTGAAGAAGAAACGTAACGAGCAGAGGCCCCACTAAAGTCTCAGCTTCCATCGTAAGTACATCCACCGGCAAATTAAATAGTATGCGAATTGTTAGTCGCCAATTTCATTTAGTCTGAATTGTTTCCCACGATATGATCATGAATTGAAATACAAACGTCGATAAGCAAAGGCAGTGTCGGTGATTAGGGGGCGGTTGCCCCCCTCCATTTTTGCCACTTTTGCCCCCCGCACTATGCTAAACCTTATGTACCAAGGAAAAGTAAACTTTCCTTGCACAGATAGTTTTGGAACCCTGTCGCCGCCACTGGGCAAAGAACAATATCTTCTTCGCATCAACAGAATTCCGTTCCTTAAAACAACATAGGATGTAGAATACAAGAGAATGAAAATTGTGATGGACAATTTGCCTATTACTTTTGCAGTTGACTGTACAAGATAATCCGGTATGTTTAGCCCGAGATAGGTGGTCCTCCTCGACAGATGAGGGGAGCATTTAATTCGTGAAACACGACTGATATTTCGTTTCTTAAGTCTCTTGCCTTGGTTGTGAAGCAACTGACTTAAAATGTTTGCGCGTGCTTTCAATCTCCGCTCTTCTCGAAATGGAATTTTCAAATACTTCATTAATTACGCATACTTAGAGTATAATCTGCTTCTATCGAAGATCAATAATGAAGTTGGGATGGGGTGGGGGGGGTGATACTCATTCTGCCATTGTTACATTTTCTGTGTACTCGGTGATCGAGCTCGTTTAGTCTTGGATTTTCGATCTCCGCTGACGGTCCCCGGTTCGAGTCATTCCGTGGTCATGGGTGCGTCTTCCACTTTCATCTAATCATCATTCTTCCTCGTCGTCGCAATTAAACTAGAAAGGCAGAAAAGCAATTTAAAGTGGGAAATGTGCAAGATATATTTTCTGTGTATGGCAATTTTAGTCATGCAAATACCTTGGGGTTTCATCAGATGTACATGTTTGCCATTCCTTGCATTCTGTAACATTTCTTCGTGCTACTTTTTTCTGAATGAACATATCTCGCGCTCATATGGAGTCGCAGTCCTCCGAAATTCGGTTTTTTTTTAATTTTCCGGTGTGTCAACAAAAAATGTAATAAAGGCAAGTTCGTGGCATTGCTTTCCTGGGAAATGATTAAGCATCTCGTTCCCCTGCCCCTTTCCTCATGGGAGAAATATTTCCGTCAACAAATTTCTTTTGGCATACCAGGACAATAGTGCGCTGCAATTTGTCTGTTGGTTGTCTCGAAATTGCCTTATATCCAGGGGCGTCCGAAGGTTTTTCGGGGCCGGGCAAGTGAAGCATTTCATTGCTTCAGTTTCACGTTATGTTCCTGCAATCGTCTGTACTACTACTGTAATGACCAGTTCTTTACAATAACGCAAATTACTGTGACGTGACGCGAAGTAATATAATTTTAGGCTGACATTTTCCAACGGGAAAGGTGGGCCTCCCAATGTCGCAGTGGTAGCGTCACCGCCTTGTAATCAAGGGGTCCTGGGTTCGATTCCCGGTGGAGGCACATAGTGGTTGGGATCTCACTTTAAACTGTAGGTCCAGTCCCGATTAGCCTTATAAAGTGCGACTTAAAACACCAAATCAATCAATAAAAATCCAACGGGAAAGGTGCAACAACCCCCTTCGGAGTTCTTTGGTTATTTTTTTTTTTTACAGTGCTCTGTAAAGGTCAAGGATGAACGAATGTGTCTGAAGCAAGTACTATGAATCGTTAGGTTTGTCAACGTTTAAATTGAAAATTTGCCATTTTTTTTATTCTTCCAATAAGCAGGATACCCGAAGAACTGGAATACGCGATACGAACAGTAGACGAGCTCGTAACCATGTTGATTTCGCCAACGTTCCCGGTGTCGAGTCCCGGCCTGAGTGTAGATATCAGTTCCATCTAATCAACACTCATCCTATTAGCCAAAAGTGGCAGAAATTCGTCACAATTTCGAACTGTTTCGTTGCACTCGACTGCACATACTCAATGTTTTTTCAAGAGTATCTGTGTATTTGTCTCAAATCATATGATATGTCACGTATCCCCAAAACAAAACCTTATGCAGTGGCGTGCCCAAGGCGGGTTGGTGGGGGTCATACCCCTTTTTACCAAGTATTACTTTAATAAAAAGAACGTGAAAGGCAGGAAAAGATGGCAAAATGAGAGCTGACCAGTAAAGAAAAAAATCATAAGTAACCCTCCACTTTCTAAAATCCTGGGCACGCCACTGATCTTGTTGTGTCAAGCTATCCAAACGACTAGCGTGTCAGTGCGCCATTTTGCTGAAACATGGTCTTCCGCTCGCTAGCAATGAGGTTTGGTGATTCTAAGATGTGAACGAAGAAAGCTGCGTTGTAAAATAAGTATATTGAAATGTATGTTTTATTGTGCAGAAAAGAGAAATAGATAATGTTCAGTTTTCGGTTGGGTTTCGTGTGCTATGTGAACCCCCTTCAGGCGACGCCTCTGCACACTAATTAGTGTAGTTATGAGTATTCTCTCTCAAGAGATCATTAACAAATCTACATCAATACGCTCAATTAAAGTAAAACAAGAATGCAAGAAAATTATAACTGAAATCTAATTGATTTATATTAACATAAAGCACAAACAAAACAAAAACTTACACATAATTAAAGCACTTGAACTATTTCATAATTTATTAACATCTTTAACCAGTTACTAAAGGAATTAGTTAGCTGCTTTGCAATATCTGATATGTATAAAAGCAACAAATTAATTTCCTTTATGTAATTAATAATAATATATTTAATTGAGTAATTTATTTTTACTTTTAATAATACACATGTTTGGAGCTGGTTTGTAGATTAAGAACTCTCCGCATTTATAGATGAACTTTGGCTGAAATACGTAAGCTATCGATTGATCCGTCATGTTTATTGCGTTACCGATCGATTTCTGTAGCTATGAATATTAGACCCGTAAGTACAAAACGTTGACTGAGATATGACTCTAAAAACGTCGATTACCGATGCCTTCCAACGATGCCAACCGTAAAAAAATCATTAACTGCTATTACATAGTTACCGTAATTAACGTAATTTTAATGATTGTGTTTAAAATATATTTAAGATTCACGCAATTGTAATTTATAACCATTATCTTTATGCGTGATAAAATATTCAAATGTAGTGGGGGAAAAGGTTGTAAATTAACAGGTGGACTGTTAATTTTTTTAAATTTTGACGGTAGAAGATCTTAAATTTTACGGTAACTTCTAACAATGTTACCGTAGCAGCCTAGGATCGATTAGAATATCCAAGAAAGTTTCGATGGCAAATTCAAGTCAACAGTCTATCTTGTTTGACTTATATCAGTATCACAGGATTATGATTAGTATCAGTAGATTATAAGTCTGTCAGGAAATATATTTTTACTTCGTTTTCGCTTTTGATTAATCACGACACAGGATGAAGTGGATTGGAACTCAAGGCATGTGCGTTTATTACGTGTTATAACCACTACACCACAGAGCCCGAGGTTACAAAACCCAAACATAGATCCGATTTATTTTATGTATTTATATTGTATGTCGCTCTCTATCTTTAGGCTAATCGCTACGTTGAGGTGGAATGATTGTATGGAACTGATAGAAGCGCACACAAAGGAACACCCTTTCCCAGCCATTCGTTGCGGTTTATATTGGTAAACGTTAAAGATAACGGTTGAATATCTTGTATGGTTCGCGGATTACGTCAATATTGTTATGTGTCGCATGTTGGATGTTTCTGCTTTTATGTCGCCACAAAGCTAGGTTAGTTTGGAATATACGAGCTCCGTGAGTTGTGTTGGCTTGTCTTGAAACCGACCCGCAGCAGATTGGGAAGAAGCCCCACGGCACAGAGGCATGCGTAGGTGGAATTTGGAGCGACAAGAGTTGAAAATCAATTCCGATGTGGCAGCTTGCTCTCGTAGGTTGTCCTTCGGCGAAGGGGAATTTTGCAGGGATTTGAGACATTTTTGCCTAAGTGTTTCCATTGTTGCTGATACGGGAACATCGGATTTCGCCTCTCCCTCTCGCACCTAAGCAGAAACTTCGCAGAATTGTATGATTTCCCCTCGCAATCTGACCGAGAATTTCTGGAATTCAGGGAATTATACGAGATTTGTTAGCTCCTGAGAATTAAACTTGAACGTGATCGTTTCGCGTTACTACGTAAATGGAACAAGGCATTGTTTAGGCACTGATGTTTTCTTGGAAAATCAAACCTAAAAAGTCGTAACCCCACTGATGTGAATACGCTCGGAGACCGAGATAACGGGAGAATGTAGCCGCCTCGGTGAATGAAAATCTAGTAGACTCAGGAACTCGACATAAAGAGACATTGGCGTTTTTGTGTATTCGTCCTGTAGTTGTTTCACCGAATTGCTTATCAAAACAAGATAATGTGATTTATGACTTGGCCCCTAAACTGGTTGAAAGGGAAATATTTAAAACGAGAGAAATTTAATGGTCTCTCAGCCGGAAGATACATGCTCTATTTTGCTAATTCATACTTAATTAGATCTTAAGGTTAGGTTAAAATTAATAATGCAAACCTAATCGATCCTTACCTTAATTATCGCTTGGCATACGACTAAGGCCATTGGCTCTTATATTGCTGAATTTTACCCCTGTGACCGTTCGCAAATAACATCGGCACATGTTCCGAATTGTTTCGTGTTTTCGTTGATCATCGAAATTTCTCATATCCCTACCAACCTGTCTAGGTGAAATAGGATGCGATCGTATTCGTTTGTCAGTTTCATCTAATCATTTATCCTCGTGTCGATTAGCCCAAGAAAGCTAGAAAAGCGACAATAAATGAATGTACAATAAGTTAGGTAATTTCACCATGTGTTGACTATCTTTTTGAGGTGTTGTCTTTCTATGCTGAATATTGAAGTCGGTATTTTTAAATAGGCGGCAGTGTATTTAATTTGATGCTTTTAAACATATTTCTCAAAACGGGAAACTACTGGGTTCATCATTCGTTGTAAGCGAGAAATTTGGCGCGTGGAACACTAGAATCACTCTTGGATTTCGTCCATTGTTAAGAGCATGCACGGTGGTTTCCTAAGGGGCGACACGTATGGCATTTTACGTGAGGATATCACCAGTCGAGTGCAAGCAAGCCTGTGCGGCCTGTCATGCGGCGGTAAAATGTTGCTGTTGATAGGTTCGTTCTCAAGAAGCATGTGGCTTCAGTGTGAATGCTTAAGGTTAATTCGCTCACGGCAGAAAGGCTACTTGAGGGTGTAAGGAGTGATCTTTTCAGGAGGCTGTGGACCACACAGTACCAGATATGTCCAGCCTCGGGGCCTTGCGAGGCTGAGGCTGTGTGAGGCCGACCTTGAGCTTGGAGACTGAGGCTGTGTGAGGCCGACCTTGAGCTTGGAGACTGAGGCCGAGGCTGTGTGAGGCCGACCTTGAGCTTGGAGACTGAGGCCGAGTTGAAGATTGGCTGAGGCCGAGATGAAATTCGGAGGGGCATGTGAGGCTGGAGGCCGGGATGGTGTTCGGAGGCTGAGGCCGTGTGAGGCTGGAGTTTGGGTCTCGCAAGCAAATCAAATGAACAGCTCACACCACACGATTGCAGAATCGGCTCGCTTCCAATAGATTGTACTACGGGCATTTGTAAGAAGTTCGGACTTTGTGAAACTGTCTTGTTCTTTGTGAAACTGTCTTTGTTCTTCAGAAAGGAAGGCCGCCTTCTACCAGTTGTTGATATGAGCCATGCCAGAGGTGATTTTTGGCTTCGAGGGTAGGTTGCATTCCTTTATTTGGCATCTCGTTTGGCTCTGTGGCGTAGGGTGCAGTCTGTTCCTTTTTCTCTGTTTTACTTTTGTCAGGTGTTATTTCGAGTGTATTCTGGAAAGAAAGTCTAACTTCTGGACTATCTAGAAACCACATCCAGAAATCGTACAGTCGTTGTCACGTGCCTCCTGGAAAGGAAAGTATGCTCCTGTTCATCACCTCTGTTAGGAAACGCGAGGACAGCAGACTATAACTGATGTGCTTATGTTCTGAAAAAGTGAAAATATAGACATACCTCGTAAAATTCTGTGTTAAATCTAACATGATTATTAATATTGTGTAATCATTAGCCCCTTCTCTTAACACACAGGATTTCCCAGGAACTGTAGAAGAAATTTGCCAACTTCTTGTCAGTTCAGGCAAGAGATGCCAGCCTTCGGAGCGGCCTCAGCTTCAGTCTCGTCCTCCAGAAGCCTTGTGAGGCGGAGGCCGAGTTGGAGCTCGGAGGCTGAGGCCCTGTGAGGCCGACCTTCAACTCGGAGGCTTGGCCTCGCGAGGCCGAAGTCAAATGGCCATCTCTGCGCAGTACGCCTTGGACTGCTTTCTTGCAGACTATAACAAGGCTTTGGCGCCTGGGTGCAAATTCTCCTATCTTACAACCTCATCGCCGCGATTAACCAAAAGTTGAAGGCAGGCGACGTAAAATAATGGCTAGTTGGAATCTGAGTATCTTTGTCCGTAAATCTTTGATTTTCATTGTAGCGTAACGCGCTAGGAAGCCATCCCGGGACATTAATTATATTCCTTTGGATTTACTCCCGTCTGTGACACCTTGATCGTGGTAATTGATCTAATAAGTTTTAAATTAACAAAATACAATTGCCGGTTAACTCTTTTGTAGTTTTCGTAGTCAAGTTCAAAAATAGAATTAGTTTCGAGCTGGTACAATTTAGAAATGTGTCTGTGTGCGAAAGCTGTTATTTTGGTTATGAATACTGTTTACATTGGCAGTGCGACGTTCTTTTTATTCGCACTGAAATAGGAGAAAGGGAGCTGTTTGTCTCGGCGAGGGAATTTCTGCAACTTTCTGCAATCCTCGGAGGCAGAATAGAGAGGACGGCTCGACACGATGTTCTAATCACGAGGCTTAGTTACGTCCAGTGTCGCAACTCTGGAAACTGTCTGCAGCGACATTGCCCATTATCAGGTCTAACGGATCCGGTAATTCAATAGCCTCTGCGGTGCAGTTCTCATTCCCGGTTTTTCGTGTCGCTCAAATCAATGGTTCTGCCTTCTCTCCTCATCAAAGATTTAGCTATTCCCGTGCACAAAATCCACAGAGCGGGGGATTTGTGGATTTTCGCGTTGATGACTGCGCGTTGAAAACAGCGGTGACGTCGCATGCACGGAAGAGACAACCAGGCTCCACCGTCGCCTCGATAAGAGAAAACGTGTAATTTATTCTTTGTTGTTATTTGTATTTTGAATTAGTTTGGTACAATGACAATATTTGCTTTACGTTTGTGAATTAAAGCTGTAAATAATGGCTCGTCTCAAGAGATAATGCCATTCCGGGGGCGAAGGGGGAGTAGTTCCCTTGAGGAATTAGCTCGAAGACGAAAGCAGACACATCGATAAATATGGCGATGTTGAAAATCCCTAGAATGTAAGCTGCACTCCATTCTTTAGTCAAATTTTGGGTTTCAAAAATTTCGACTGTACACGTACACGTAAAAATGAAACTCCAATATTTTTATAGATTTTGATAAGTGTGACAAAAATATGGCATACGTTAATCTGGACTGCTTCTAGTTTCAAGTGTTTTTGGATTACGTGTGGGAACGCCCAAAATTTCGGTTCCTCCCCGGTTACGTAGTGATAAAGCCGTCGGCTTGTAATCAAGGGGTCCTGGGTTCGATACCCAGTGGTTCAGTACCATGTGTTCCATGCCTCATTTTATGTGGCAGAACAGCCTCAGGTCGAACCTCTTCCACGCAATATTTGAATTTAGCATCTCCCATGAGCTTGCACAAAATTGTCTGATTGAAATATAATCTGTGCTGTTGTCGTCCTTAATTGATTATGCGTGTACTGTTGTTAATATCTTTCAGAATTCGCGAAGGCAAAGCCAAACTTCTATGGGCTGATTACATGCCTAAATTACCTGAATATTTGTACGTGAACGAAAACGCAGCAAATCACTTTTTGATAGAAACTTTTATCACACTTTTTTACAACTGTTATGTTGTCAGTATGGCAACGACAATGTTGCCAAGCACATTAACGTAATACAACTTATCATAAAGAGAAAGCAATCGTTATTAAACATCAACTCTAACATTAACATTTAAAGTTTAAAAATAGATAATTTAAAAAAAATTAATACAAGAAAGAAAAATGAACTTGTGCTGTAAGATAGAACAGTCACAACTCTCATCAGGAATTCAAGCCAGGGCCTCTAAAAAGGGGGGAGGGTTGTAGTCTTCGTTGTGTATGTAGCATAAGCGTGATTGTATTTTAAAGATATTCTTGGTTGTAAGTTTTATCGGTTATATGAAGATGCGCAGCCACTACTCGAAAGAAAGTGTTTTATTGTTCACAGAACATTAACTCCAAGATGCGTACGTGGAAGTGGCAGTTATGAATTGAATCGATACAGAATTGACAACCTGCTTGTGTGCATACAATCACCATACCAACCACGAACGAGGAAATTGTGGACAACGTATGTCGATTTTGTGACCATGAACTTGGCGTCAGTACTACTCCAGACGAGTAACCTCGCTTAATTGCGACTCGTGTCGTTATTGATGAGGCGTATTCTCTCTTGATTACGGGTTGGGTTCCACTTAGGGCCCCATTTCAGTGGTTCTGATACGAGGTTAAAAGGGCAGACTTTGAAACGAAGCCGGTTTTTCGATCGCATGTTATTTCATCGCGAGTCGCTGCGAAATTCTTAAAAGTAAGAGCAAAAGATGGCTACTACCTAGGTATACTTCTGTCCCAACTATCTCTGGACCAAGCAGACGAAAACAATTCTCTGCGCAAGTAGTAACGCGAGACGGGATTGCGTGGAGCCTTCGCAGCAGCGTGTACTGCTTCGCTCTGCCCACTCGATTCCCCCTCCCCTTCTCTGCCGCTATGCGCGACCTTGCTCCAGAGATAATTGAGACAGAGTATAAATTGTACTCCCATGAAGAGGTTGTGGAGAAATAATAAAATGTCATAATATTTCAAACTTGGGTAGAAATGCTCAGCTCACGCGTGCTGTGAAGCATTGTAGATAGCAAGTACCTCTTACATCGTTTGTCTCAGTTAAAATTAGACTGACTTGAAACACAAGGCGTTATTTATGTTGTTTCTATTATTGTGTATTCAAATGGTCTCCTTTTGAATTAATACACCGCTGGAAACGATTGAAAAGCTTTGAAGCATTCCTGGAAGTCTTCAGAAGCTGTGTCGAATGCTTTTGGAAACAGCCAAAAGTCTGCAGGAGAATATGGCGGATGGTCATTCACAACAACACTTTTTTTGGTCAAAAAATTCGCGAAAATGCCCTCCATAGTGGCGTCTTTTTCGTCGTCTGACAACAAGTAGCGACAAAACGCGCGCACACCTTCCACTTTTTTTAAATTTCAGTTTCAAAATTATTTTTCGAATCTCTCTTTCCCGTTAGATCATCAGTTCTAAAATAATAAGCCTGGAGATGTACTTCAAAAGCATAGGCTTTAATAGTCTGGGGTGGAATTCGTTCGGGCCGGATACCTTGGGTTACAACCGATACACCAGAAGTTCTCATTGGAGTTCACGTGTACGTAAATAACTTATTCACGAGAATAAACCTGTAGTTGCGCTATTGTACAAAAAAATCTCCGAAAGGCGAACCAACTTTATCTGCCAAGTTTTTGGTGTCAAAATAGGGCAGTATATTTACACTAAAGTCGCGTTTTGAAACCGTGACAGTTCGTCTCCAAAATATTTGTGTTTGGACTGTGATTATCAAGACAGTATTGCAGCGGGGAGAGACGTAAGATTCGTTCCTCTAACTGCTCGTTTGTTAAAATCCCCTTCCAGCCTCGCGTAGTGGCTCGCTACGAACGCAGAGGTCCTGGGTTCGAATTCTGAATAAGGTGAACATATTTCTTGTACAGTCCCGTCCATCAATGAACCAACCATCCTCATCGTAGCGATTAACCTAGAGGTAGAAAAGTAACATGAAATAAAATACCAGTATCATTTTTCGGGGGTAAATAGCGAACCAATTTTAGTAGTACGGAGTAGCAGCCGGGGGAGAATATTTTGTATGGAGGCACTCTAATTACAGTACGTAAAAGGTGTACGTAGAGTAGAAAAAAAGCTGGTTTAATGATATTGTTAGTCTTGCCTATTTTAGGCAAAGTGATTCTGCTAAATTGGAAACATCGCTTTATGCGCTTGCGGGGGAATAAAAGAGTATTTTCAATCCGAAATACCGGTGACAGAAAAAAAGCTGATTTTTACTCTCCCTTGTTGAACTGGTAATGAAGCGATGAACTGTTATCGTTTTTCCCTCTTTGTTGTACGGACGCGGGGGAAATGAGCGAGATGAAAATTGGATTTGCTTTGAAATGTTCAATTATTGACCCCGGCAGAAGAGTTAATAACAGGGCAGATTGTCTTAATAGCCTGTCACCTGCATTTTGGCATACGTTGTTGATGGGAATGTGGTTAGTCGAATCCCTTGCTTAGCGTAACCAAAATGACAACGGTTCTCAAGCTCGGGTCGCGACCCAAAACATGGCGTCGGTAGTCTTTGGGGGTGGGGGCTTATTGAACGTCGCTTATTTGCTCCTCTACGTTCATGACGAAGAAAGGATGGAGAGACCACGGCCTTCGTTAATGTTACCATCCTGCATTGCCCTTTTGCGACCGAGGAAAACCAAGTATATACTCTGTCCCGGGTATCTCTGGAGGAAGCGAACGAAAAGAAGTCTGCGCAAGTACTGACGCGAGACGTCTCCACCAATGAACGCGTGAGAGCGAACGGGATTGCGTGGAGGGGGAAAGCGACTGCAGTTACCACCTTCGCAGCAGCGTGTACTGCTTCGCTCTGCCCACTCGATTCCTCCCCCCTTCTCTGCCACTATGCGCGGCCTTGGTCCACAGATTCAGCGGATAGAGTATAGAACCTTGTTTTGGATGGCCGGCTATGGAATTTGAACCTGCAGCCTTCAGAATACGAGGTTCTCGCCTTAACTGTAAACATACAAGATTACTGCATATTCCTAGGTTTTGTGGTGGGGTGACGTTTGGAAAAAATGTTTTCTATATTTCATTTTTTAAAAAAATGCAGTTTTGATGTACAGCGCCCAGCACAAACTCCACATAAGATTACTCTATCTGTGGAAGTCCATAACCAGCGTGTTCTGAGAATATTGTATTCTGTGTCCTATTTCATATCATCGTCACTGTTAGCCCGAAGGGGCAGAAATGCGACGTAAAATTACCAATTGCAAACGAAGAAAATATTTTTGGATGTATTTTGTTGAAAAAGCAGGGGCTTATCCGGGATTTTCAATTGTGGTAACCAGGTTCGATACCCATTTTAAACTATAGTTCCAATCCCGATTAGCCTTACTGTGCATAAAGTGAACTTAAAGCGCAAGACTCAGTTGTAGGTGAGGCTAAATTTAGTACGAAAATGACAATCAATTGGGACTTTGAAAAATTTTAAGGGGATGTGAATTAGTCACCGAAAAACTATATCGTGTTATTTCATTTTTTTAAAATAAGTGTTTTTATGTATTATGTTGAAGTGTAAACAAGTGATTCTGGGTCAATGGTAGACGCGAGTTCAACGAAAGGGAAAGGGGGCGTTAACGCGATCCACGTGGACCTCGATGTGCGGGTTGCGGGAAAGTTGACGTGCCCTATAAATCTTCGGGGTCCCGGTTCTCGACCTCTCCCCCCTCCACCCCCAATCTCTTCAAGGGAAGATTTGATGGAGGACGACGTTCAATAAGGAAACCAGATTGAGCCATGTTCTGGCCTGCTGTTCCTATAATTGTTCCGAGCCTCTCTCCGTCCGGGTGGAAACAACATAAATTGGTGAGACGGGGTTGCTAGGTAACCGTCGCCATGACGACGGGAGAGGGCCATTCTGAGGGGGCGGGGAAGGGTCACATGCCCCTCCTCCCAGGTTGACACCCCCCCTGGGTGGGAAAATGCGTGGAATTTTGATTTCATAAGTATTCGGCCTTCCGACGGTGCTGGGCGTCTTCCACACGGGATCTGCGTCTTGACGGGGTTTTCCCCCCTCGAGCTGGGCTCGCCCTGGGATGGGTGCGTAGTTGTTGTTATTGATGGTTTTACGAGCGGGCAAGCGAAGTGAACGCCCCAAATGATTTCCGGGATCGACTTGCGTGTGATGGCATCTTCGAGTTTGTGTGCGAGTACGCGAAATATTAAAATCGCCATGTTAAGGTTTTAACGTTAACCTCGTTCAGCGAGAGAGGAAAAAGAGGCCTAAAATTTTTGTGGTGTCCGGATGCAAAGACGTAAAGGTGGTGGTTACCAGGCGACCCGATGAGATTGCGTTCCCATGGCAACGTTTGTTGTCCTAACGCAGTTTCTGCCGTGCTCATTCTTGGTGTGACGTGCGTCCGTCTTTCGGCGGTGGACGGCCCGAGGACGTGGCAGCGGCGAATGCCAGCGCGGGCCCGCCGTCTGTTGTGAACATGAGTTCGCGTTGCTGCGAGCCTCCCAGCGGCCGCTCACCACCCCGTCGTTGCTCGCTCAAATGACGACGAGCCCATGGATTACCAGTGCATCATAGTGTACACCATTATAACCATCCTACCGAATTCCCCGCCACCCGAAGTGAACGACAACGAGACTGGCTGCTTTTCGTGGATAAAGAGGTGTGTCAAGAGGTACGTGTTGCTTCAATCGGCGCTTGTAATTAAAGGGACTCGGGTTCGAATCCCTGCAGAAGCTTGTTGCACGGTTTTTCGGGTCTGTAGGACCAGTCCCAATTAGCCTAACTGTGCATGAAGTGGAATGAAAAGAAACTTGGACTAATCAGCAAGTACTGTCACAGTTGTATTCCTACACTAACTAACAGCATTCGCATAGTCGTATGTTGCCACCTCCACATAATCTCTTGCCTTTATTTTTTAAATACTTTTTATATTGTGAAAAGTTAGATGTAAACTACCCACTCACTTTGATTGACAATTAAAAAATAAAGATTTTAATTTCGCATTTTTTTCCCCCAAGAATACTACTGTTTGTGAACTTTTTTCTTCTGAAGCCCATTTGTTTAAAAAACAACAACTTTGAATGTCAATTTCTCATAATTCGCACTGAAACTATGTATTCAAGGAGGGAGAATGATAATTCGTGTTTCATCATAATGCTCCAAATACCCCTCTTCTCACATTTTTCCATTCTTTAAAATTTAATATTGGGCCTCCCCAATGTCATTGTCGGCTTGTAATCAAGGGGTTCCGGGTTTGATGCCCAGTGCAGACACATGGCACAGTGGTTCAGATTCAATTATAAACTGTAGATCCACTCCTGATTAGCCTATCTGTACATAAAGTGGACTTAAAATAAGAAATCAATTAAAATTTAATATTAAATATAGTCTCCTCCTTTGTATTGTTGTGATTTTCTATAAATGCAAATTACTAATGGGAAGCAACAAGTTGCTTGTAATGCAGTTAGAAATAACAATAACTTTATTGTTTAACTGTAACTCTCTCTACTTTTAGTTACTTTTTGTGGTTTTTAAGAACAATTGACAAACACATGGTTTGCTGAAAAGAAATTTTAAAAAAGTTCTGTCACATAGACATTTAGTATTAGGTTTATTTAGGCATATTAGGTTTATTATAATTTGATGGATATTGATGTCACTGTCAAAAAGAGGACTGCCCCACTTGCAATTCACACGTGCAACATTTCTGCTAGTTACATTCCAAAATGAGTAATTATAACTGAGTTATAGTTTGAGCAAAGTAACTACTGGTGCAAATAGCCATCCTGTTGACAAGGTGAGCAAGTTGAAGACAGTGTAATGAAAGGCGGAAGTTAACAAAATCTACTGGTTTATATTATATCCAGTTACCTTATGCAATTAATCTTCTGTTAATTGTAACTGAATTTTTTTTTATTTATTTATTGTGAATCGAAAATAATTTGTTACAAATTTGCAAATGCATTAACATAATGCCAAGGGTCCCAGGTTCGAATCCCAGCTTGGGCTTGGGTGTTCTTTGTTAGTGTCCATTCATCAATTTCATCATATCATCACTCATCCTCATTTGCGATTAGCCAAAAGCTGCAGAAAAGCTAAGTAAAATAAACCAAATCAATCCAGTCCATAATGAAAGTAAATTAAAAGTGATTGCTAGTTTTTAGTATTGCAGCATTTACCTAGTTGCAATGTAGAAAGGCATGATAATGTGTTGAATTGATTAAGTGCACTTACGTAATTCATTGCCAGACTCTGAGTGCCAAATTGTGTTTATATAATTGAAGAGAGCATGCAAATTTTAACCTGGCAAGCCTGACTACAAGGTTGCTGGCTAATGGATTAACAGCATATGAGTACCAAATGTCGACTCACTCTCCCTAAATTATGCACGAGAATTTGATGCTAGTGGAGATTCAGTACCTTGATCTGATGTTTGTGGCTCGGGGTTTGAAACTTTTACACCAGCATTTTATCCTTGGTTTCAGGCTATTGAAAGTCTGTATATTTAGTTATTTTGATTTACATCATTCATACTCATTGTTGAATGGATCACCAATCAATATGATGATAAGATACTATGCAATGTGCATTCTTTAACCAGGATTCAAATCTGTGAATTCTGTGGTGATATACTTTCCACAGAGCTTCATCAGTGATAAGCAAGCGTGTCGTGTCAGCAGGGGGGGGGGGGGGCAAAGAAGGATTTTTCCTCAAAAACTTTGCTTCATATTGAACGTGCAGTGTTCTTGCAAGGAACCAGTTTTGTAATTGTCAGTTCTTTACAATAATCCATGCAAATTACTGTGTATCAATATTTCTTCTTGAAACATCGCAGACAAAATCAAATAAAAACCATTAAAAATAACTGTGTTAGATTATTTTGCAAATTACTGTGACAAATGAAATTATATAAGTGATTTTTTTTTCCTAATACAATTTTCAATGGGTGCAACACCCACCACCTCATTTGCTCATCTACGGATACCTATGTCAGTAAGTGACAGGAGCTAATGTTTTCAATTTATTAAGAAAAACGTTCAGTTTTTAACTCCAAATAAATTTATTTTATGATGAAAAGTATTGTTCTAAAATTGATACCATGTACAGTATGGCCAGAATAAGTATAATGAAAAAATTTTACTTGTATGAACAAACCTGTGTATCAACACAGCAACAATTACTGTACATATATTTGAAACAGTGGTGTATGCTGAGTCTTAAGACCTTGACTAGCTCACTATGACACCCTACAAATACAGGGTGTCCATGAAATCTCTTGTCAATCGGATAAGAGTAGAACACATGCATTAATACAAAATCATTTCTTTGATCACCTCTCAGTGTGTGTGCTATTTGTTGACATATGCACATTAACATTCCCAGCCATTTGTGAAGATATGATCAGCACCACACTGTGGCTGCCTTTACCTCCTAGTGTGCCCCAGAGCCACTCAATGCAAGGACATTGCAAGAGAAATTCCCAACCGAAATCACTCAATTCCAGGAATTGAACCTGGGTCTCCCGCATGGTAATCAGTTACACCACCGACTGGACCACCCTGGTGGCTCTCATATAATGTTTCATCTTATATCAAATTGCAGTAAATGAATGAAAATTGTCTACGGCAATGTCATGATATGCTAAATATAAATACCCTTTCAGTTCAAGTTGGGCCACTTCACTTTTGCTGTGATTTGACTTATTCTGTGATGTTTAATGTAATATAAATCCAGGTAAGAATGATAACAAATCATAGTCCCATACAGTCAGATGCATAAGTATTGCCAAACAAATTGTCCATCGCCATGTTTTGTTTATTCTCTTTTATTTTACGCAATGGAGCTTCAAGAATTGAAACAAGCTTCCGACACCCTCTGCAGCACCATACATAAAAATCCAGTCATCAAATACACCTAGGATGCAAGAGAAAATAGCGACATTTTTTTAGCAGTACTTGTGCATCCCACTGTACAAGAACTATTTACCTACGTGATAATCACCTTTCCCCCCTTCAATGAGTACTCAAATTCCATTGTTAATTCAGTGGATAAGAACAGATTTTTTAAATTTATAATGGTCTAATCTGTAGCAATAGATAACTTGCATCTTTCCAATAATCAGCGACTGTTTAACCTTTAGACCGCCGAGCAGGTTTTCGAAAGTAGCCTCTCTCTGGCCGCCACCTTTGCGCGCGATTTTTAAATTTTACACTTATTTCAGAAAAACGTTATATCTTCGAGACTATTTGAGCAATCTACTTCGGTTAACTTTTGTTTTGCAGCTAGAACATCAGGGCATGCAACCGTGCAGGAATCAAAACGCCAAAGCCAGTAAGAGGGGTTGGGTGGGCCACGACCCCCAACTTTCAATGAAAACATAAAAATGGGAAGTTTTTCACATATTCGATAATGTAATGCACCCAGGAACTTTCATTCGGTTGAGAAAGGACCATTCTTTGAAAATAAAGCTAAAGTTTGCCTCCCCTTCCAAAAATAGCAGGGGAAAAGGGGGCAAACTCCCCATTATTTATATTTTCATAGAAAGTTGGGGGCCGCAGCCCACCCAACCCCTCTTATTGGCTTTGGCGTTTTGATTCCTGCACGGTTACATGCCCTGATGTTTTAGCTGCAAAACAAAGGTTACCCGAAGTACATTGGTCAAATAGTCTTAAGAGTTCTAACATTTTTTCGGTTTCGCCGAGACCTTTTGGCGCAAATTTCAAATTCGCACACTTATTTGACAAAAGATGTTGTAACTCTGACTATTTAACCAATGTACTTCGGGTAACTTTTGTTTTGCAGCTAGAACATCAGGGCATGCAACCGTGCAGAAATCAAAACGCCAAAGTCAATAAGAGGGGTTGGGTGGGCTGTGGCCCCCAACTTTCTATGATAAATATCATAAAAATGTGGAGTTTTTTCACATATTCTATAATGTAATGCATCCAGGAACATGAAATGACTTTCATTCGGTTAAGAAAGGACCATTCTTTGAAAATAAAGCTAAAGTTTGCCTCCCCTTCCAAAAATAGCAGGGGAAGAGGGGGCAAACTCCCCATTTTTATATTTTCATAGAAAGTTGGGGGCCGCGGCCCACCCAACCCCTCTTATTGGCTTTGGCGTTTTTATTCCTGCACGGTTGCATGCCCCGATGTTCTAGCTGCAAAACAAAAGTTACCCGAAGTAGATTGCTCAAATAGTCTGAGTTATAACATTTTTTGTCAAATGTCAAAATAAGTGTACAAATTTAAAATTCGCACCAGCTTCCATATGTAACTTTGGAGTCGGGGGGGGGGGGGGCATTCTGGGTGGGTGGGTTTTCTTCCACATGACATTTCAAAGTTTTATCTCAACATCTGTCAGTGCGTTTACAACTTCACATACAAGTATGAAGGTGCTATAAGCACATGAACTTTTAATCAGCAGGATGAGTCACCGGTGACCCATCGGCCGACTAAGCCTATATTTTCTATGGGTCACATGTGACCCATTGGCCGAGTAAAGGTTAAAGTCGTCTGCCTGGTGGACTATGAGCACATGATACAGTTTAGAAAGGTGGAAATTTTAGTGAGTAAGAATAACATGGGGGTTAAAAATAGTGAGTTTAGAAATTTTTTTATTGAGGAAAAGAAGCCCACATCATTTCATTTCTTGGAAAGTGTGGCATTCGGCTAATGTCTTGCCTTGTGAGCATGTTTACTTTTGCATGGGAAGAGTGCCAGATTAGTTGAAGGGATCTACTTGTATTCATTTCACTGCAAGAGACATCATATGTAATGTGTGTTTATTTGCTTTATGATCTCAGTGTTCTAATTTTAAGTGCAATGAAGGTGTGAAATGTTTCTCTGATTGTTTTTGCAGGGCTGTTGCTGCTTATCTGCGAGCTTTAAATCTCAGTCCAAATAATGCAGTCGTCCATGGAAACCTGGCCTGTGTTTATTATGAGCAAGGGTATGTATAAAGCATATATTTTTTTTGTGTGCATGTGCTTCAGATGTATTTGCGGTGTGTGATGTTTTAATTGGGGGTTCTGAAAGCTGTATGTGTATCATAGGTTTACAGTAACCATTCATTTTGTGGCTTGTGTTAATACTGTTGATATTAGAGAGTGAATTGATTATGTAATTCATAGCCAATATCAGATAGCAATTACATAGTTCGTTCATTTTATTTGCCAGTGCTTTATGATTTCATTGTGAATTCAAAATCTGTGAATAAAAACTGATTAATAGGCTCAGCTTACTTCTGCCTTTATATTTCATATCCATGTTGCATCCACAAAATGAAAACTAATTTTCTCGGGTTTGATTTCTTTCACATGAACCCCCAAAGAAAACAAATTTATCTCCTGGTGTGATTTGAATTTCGGGATTTATCAAGACAGGTGTGCTAACACAGCCTTGTTTTTAATATAAATGTTTGAATCCATGGGGATGATGCAACCAACAACTGAAATGAACTTCAAAACCAATTCATATTCATCTGTTTGAATTTAACATTTACTATTCATTACATTAAGCATGTTCTAAATTCAATTGCATTTTTAATGCATTTTGTATTATCCTTTCAGGCTCATCGATCTTGCAATTGACACCTACAGACGAGCGATTGAACTTCAGCCTAACTTCCCAGATGCCTACTGTAACTTGGCCAATGCTCTCAAGGAAAAAGGACAGGTAGATAATATGATAAAAGCTTTAAGTATAGTGAAAGTACACCACATTGTTTGCAAATGCAGTTACCAATGTGTAGTTTCAATTCAAAGTGACCTATCAATTTAAGTGTATGTGGAGGAGTTTGTTGTTGAAGGGAGCCTTTTCATACTTAAGAGTTCTCTTTTTGAATATTGAAGTATTAAGATGTTTAGAATAAATTTTAGCTTTTTTGCACCACTGAATGATTATTGGTATGACTTCACTGTTTGTAAGAGGCCTGAACTTTCCTCCAGGAAGTACATGGGTATTTCGCAGAATATACAGTCCCAAATTTATATAGCAGTTAATAGGCGAACCTTGCTTCACAGACTGCTTCAGTACTGTTTACAAGTGAGTCATTGAGATAATGTGTAAAGATAATAACGGCTGTCCAAAATAGGAAAGCTTTGTTGCTTTCCTTTGAAAGCTAAACCATCAATAGAAAGAAGGTGTAAGATGTTTCTATTTAAGGAGAAAAAGTGAGCACATACCTGTTGTCAAAATAAAATATTCAGTGTTCATTGTTCACATATGTACCATATTTCACCACTTAATAGTCACAGATTTTTATGCCAAATTTTGTTGCAAATAAAAGTAGTGTGTGACCAATATTTGAAGTTTTTTTGGCCAGTATTACCGATACTTAAAAGTCATTTATTACCAAGCTGTCTTTGGTGCAATATTTTGGTCGGAATACTTGCGAATATACTTTTAAAATTAATAGTCCAAATTGACGCACATAATTTCTTCAAGACAGTTTAGCACACACAACACATTAGTTGTTATGGATTTGTGCTTTATATTTACATTTTGCATAGAACAAACTTACAAAATTTATTCTTCTATGTCCAAATATTCTGCACGGCTATCATTGTTTGGTTTCATTATCTGACATAACGAATATGTGATGAAAGGTTATAAACCAATTTTTGGACTGAAAAAAAAAAACAGCATAATTATGCGGTGAAATACAGTATACATCTTTGCAAGAACACCATATTAAGCCCCGCGACATGTTAAGTTTGCAGCAACTTTTCACATATATAGAACAGAATGTGCACACCGATTGTAGTTGAGCTGTAATACTGCAATTTTTCTCACAGTCTGGGATATGAACAGCTTGGCGGTTGATGCAAGACTGGCACGGGAGATGCTGAGTGCCGTTCTCGAGTGGACTAATACATAAAACCTGCTGCAAACTTAGCCTGTCGCGGGGCTTAGGTTGTTTACAGAGAGTTGAAAAATGAGGGTGGGGCATTTGTTAAAAAAGGAAAAAATCATTTGATTCTCATATCAACAAACAAAAGCAATCTGTTTCTCTTAAATATTTTCCTTTATTTTTGTAATGTATTTTATTTCGTTTTGTAGGTTGTGGAAGCTGAAGAGTGTTACAACACTGCTCTGCGCCTGTGCCCAACCCATGCAGACTCCCTTAACAATCTGGCCAACATAAAGCGTGAGCAGGGTTACATTGAAGAAGCAACCAGACTGTACCTCAAAGCTCTGGAGGTGTTCCCTGAATTTGCTGCTGCACATTCAAATTTAGCTTCTGTCCTGCAACAACAAGGAAAATTGAACGAAGCCCTAATGCATTACAAGGAGGCCATAAGGTATCTTGAGTTTTCATGTTAACAATTCCTGTATGTACCTAGGTACATATACATTGTTGGTTGGGGGCATTTGTTTATTTGTTCACTTCACCTTAAGATAGTATTTTAACAAGGGGTCCCGGTTTCAATACGTGGCGGAGGCACGTAGTCGTTTGGTTCCCACTTTAAACAAGTCAATATAACATTTTAAGGGTTTTGCTTTATCCATTCTTCGGGGTTTTGAATTTTTTGAAAAAGAATTTTAAGTATTCAAAAATTGCTTACTAAGAAACCATCTTCAAACCTGGACTTAGCTTTAATTTGTAGGGATGGGCCAATACCAATAATCGATATTCTACCGATCTGATATAAAATCCAAAATGGCTCTTGATGAATAGTTCATTGACGACCTTAATAAATGTATGTTACCAGATGATGATTCAAAATAAGCTTTTAATTTAGACATTTACTTTTTATAAAAGTTGGGTATGTTTATATCTATAAAAATTATAACAAAATGGCAAAATATTGCCCTTAATTATAAAGATATTTATAGATATATTGGATCAGTAAAATTAACGGTAATTTAACCGATACACGTTATGCCTATATTTGCCATTACTGATAAAGTACCGATTAGTCTCTCCCATTCCTGATTTATTGTGCATAACACCTGAACTTCTTCATAAATAACACAAACAGAAAAATGATCAAGAGCTACGAATGTAACATGTAACATCACAAAATTATTTTATTTAGATTTTAAGTTGTGAAATTTCGAAATTGTGTTTGAGTGATTAATTTGAACATGCACATGCATACAATTATCCCAGGAGAGATTACTATAATTTATCAGATCTAAACCTATGATTTAAAAATGAGAAAGTAGATTTGAACATTTGTAATAACTACTGAGATACAACTTTGAGTAAGGTCATAATGGAGCACTAACAACATTATGAACATCAGGGAATTGTGTGCTGAACACAAAATGAAATGTGTATCCTTCTCACTATGCTGTTAAGTGCATTATGAACAGTTGCATTTTTTGGAAGCTTTTTATAAGCTAAGGATTCATATTATCATGTCTTTATTATTTAACCCTCCGTTGGTATACGTGTGAGCATGGCACTCACATATGAATATGATGTTTTTTGGCATTTTTCAAATATCGTTTTACATTTATCACATTAAAAATAGTTTATAAATATATATATATTGCCTAATATATCACTTATATGTTAAAATTTATCTTATTTATTACATAATAAGAAAATTATATTCCTTTATTGTAATATTACTGATTACCTAATGTGGAGACAATTTATCACGGAAAACACAACAATTTTTATATTTTTTTTTGGAATTTACTTTTGATGTTAACTAATTTGCACAACATTAGTAATAAATTCGATAATTTATTGCATATTGACGAGAAAGATGATCATTCTACTTCTTAGTTTCATCTTCACAAGGAGTTTGATCCATGTTGCTTTCATTTTATCGCTTTTCAATGACTCCTCAACAGCATTATCATCTGTGCCCTGAGAATCAAACACCCTGTCCAGGTCTTCTCTTTTTGTCATCTCTTGGTTCAGCAAACAATGCTCGGAACTGCTGTTGTTCATTCGTAACGAAAATCAGGTTTCAAAGTTCATTTAGCCAGAAATAATGATTATGAAAAAAATTGGTTCCGTGGTTGGTATACGTGTGAGCGCGGCCCTCACAAAACACAGACTGTCATGAAAATGATATGTGTGTGCAGACAGAGAACAATGCCACAACCTATAACTGGCATCATCTGGTCATAGAAATTCAAAGATACAGCTACACAAGACCAGAAAGTAATATCATTATCTGGTACTGAAAAACTTGCAATTATATCCCAGGGTGAGCACTGCACTCACACGTAAACCAACGGAGGGTTAATAATACTAATTACACTTTGCTTTATTAATAATGTTCATATTATGTATTTCAATAACCATATAGATTAGGAAGTGATCGTACGATAATATTTTGTTTAAAAGCATGAGTACTATTGCCTCAGAATATTACAATTTCTTTTGGAACACCCTGAAAATAAAAAAAAATAAAAGTTAATACTCTTGTCTATCAAAAATTTGAATTGCAATGAAATATTTAGAATTTCATGCTGTGTAACAATTATCTCAATTAAATTTCTGGCCGAGTCCAATATCTCATATTTATGGCAAACATTTAACTTGCAGTTAACTGTCATGAAATTTCATTCAAGGAAGGTTTCAAAGTACGGATGCGTAGCATGAGAAAATTTAAAAGAAATAACTAGAATTTTTTGCTTCTTCTGATCCACCTGGTACATTTTTAAAATTATTTTTTTTCAGAATTCAGCCCACGTTTGCTGATGCCTACAGCAACATGGGCAACACCTTGAAAGAGATGCAAGATATTCAGGGAGCACTGCAGTGCTACACCCGTGCTATTCAAATTAACCCTGCCTTTGCAGATGCACACAGTAACCTCGCTTCAATTCACAAGGTATGTATTGTTATTTTCTGGAGTTTAATGTGTGAGGTGGTTGGTTAGTCATTGCGTAGTGAATCAATTGGTACTTGTGGTTTCAAGTCAAGATAGAGGAGAATTTCAAACTTATTTGCATCGGGTAATCTGGTCACACATTTGCTATTTGACATAAGAGTTTTATTGTTAGAAAATGGCAATGAACACAAGAAGGAATTAAGTCACAGCTCAACCAAAGTTTGAGACTTGGCATTTTCAGAATCACCATAAGGAGTTGCTGCCTCTGTGGTTCAGTTAGGTAAGGGACTAGAATGGAATACTAGGTTCTGACAAATCCTGGTCAAACTACTATTTACCATTTCTTCAGTTAGTTTTATTGTTGTCTGGAATCTCTTATTTGTAGAGGCATGTATATTTTGTTTTTGACGAAATGTGAAATAACACATTGTAATGTTAATTTTTCATGTTTCTGAAAGGTGAGAGTTGCATTTTCCCACTATGTTTTGTCACGAAATTTAGAGTTTATTTACCGACGCGACCTTTATACAGGAATAAACTTAATATTCTGGTAATGACATAAATGTGCTATTAGAAGGGATATGTTTCTTTTGTGGAGTAAGTGCAGTTTTTAAATCAAATTTAGGATTACATTCACATTTTTAAAACCAAAATGTCATTTTATATACTGCTTTTCACCGCTATAACAGCAAAATTTTATTTTATTTACCACTTTTGAACCTGAAATTGACTCAGTTTTTGTACAGAAATGTTGCTTTTCTATTTACCAAAAATATGTGCCTCTACTTATTTGTATTATTCTTATTTATCACTTTTCTACCTGTTTAGTGATGAGAATTAATAATGATTAGATTAAACAGATATAGGGATGGATACCTGTTTCAATGCCAGGACTCAAACTTAAATGACTAGATAATCACATACCTGTTTTAATATGATATTTTTAGATGTGTTATTCTTGGTAACTTCCAAGGTACACAAATATCATGACACATTCACAGATTTAAAATCCTGTTAGTTATGCAAAATTTGGTATAGTTGCAATTCAATATTTTGTTTCTTCCAGGATTCTGGCAATATTCCCGAAGCAATTCAGTCTTACCGCACTGCTTTGAAATTGAAACCTGACTTCCCCGATGCATACTGCAACTTGGCACACTGTCTGCAGATTGTTTGTGATTGGACAGACTATGATGCACGAATGAAGAAACTCGTTAGCATAGTTGCTGAACAGCTTGATAAGAATAGGTTGCCGTCAGTGCACCCTCATCATTCCATGTTGTATCCATTGTCTCATGAATTCCGTCGTGCAATTGCAGCACGTCATGCTAACTTGTGCTTAGAAAAGGTAAGCATTCAAAAAAGAGAAGAAATTAAAACTCTATTAAAAAATACCATGAAGGGGCAATGTTTTGAACTGTCATATCATGTAGAAATCTACTACAATAAGTCATTATTGGCATTCCTGGCGGGTAGATAATCTGGAGTAAAATTTACAAGGAATCTTAGTACTCACGTTTTCCACGATCCTGTTTTTAGTTTATTCTATTAATTTCGGTGGCCACTGCCACCATCCTCGTTGTAACTTGCTGCTTGATGGAAGAAATTAAAAACAGTGTGTATTAAGTTTCTCTGTAATTATTTACTACAGTGTCTCATTTCCTAAAATATGAATGGATTAATAATAAATTAATTTTACTATAATTACGGTAGTTTACCTTATTATTTTGCTTGTACATGTGAAATGAAGAATGTTCTAAAACTTGGTTGCCTTGAATTCTATGTTTGAGTGCTCATCTAAAATATAGTGACCTTCCAGACTTCCATTTACACTAACATAAAACCTGAAAAAATCAGGGTTAAATTTTCAATTTTGTCTCCTGTAATTATGTATTCACTTATCACCATGCATGATCATATATACAGCAGAAACGTAAGCAGTTAAAATTTAAAGAATGTAAGTGAATTTTGAGTTCTCATTGTTTATTGGATTTACTTGGTCTGTTGTTCTAATCTAGGTTGCTTTGCAATATCCAATGCATCGTTTAATTCATTCTTTAGTCTTGACAGACACAGGCTTATAGTCGAAATATCAAACAAATCAAAATCATTGTACAATAAAGTACAATTTTACATCACTGTTTAACATAAAATGCAGACAATCTGAAAAGTTTAAATTTTTTTTGTGAGAATAGAAATATACCACATGTTTGTGGCTGCAAAAATACAGTGGTGCCTCCATAACTAACATAATCCGTTCCAGGAGAGCATTCATTATGCAAGACACACTGTTTCACATGGGTTACTAAAGGAGTAATTTTAATTATTCACGAGCCTGGTCCAAAATCTCGAAATATAAAAAGATATCAAAAAATGCCGTAGAACATCAGTGGACCCTCTACTTTGTCTTCGCAGTCACTTGACTGATGATGACTCGGAGATGGAGTTGAAAGCAGTTATTAATTTTGCTTTCAACACTTTGGTTGGTCTGTTATTTAGTGCATTTATAACAATTATTTTTTACATGAATTGTAGCTGGGTCGCTGCTTGTGTATAAAGTAAAGTATCATATGTGCCTGACCCTGTAGGATAATGAATCACACCTATTGAGGGATTAATCATGTGTGACAATATTCACATGTGGTTCTTTATGCAGGACATTTTCCAGCCTGTGCACATATTCATTACACAAGGCATTCATTATGTGAGGCACCACTGTATATCAGTATCTGAAAATTCTCTACTAATTACTACAAAGAAGCCCTTTTGAATTTGTAGTTTGTAAAATTCAATGTTGCCATATCATGGAATTTAAATAAACCATTTGTTTCATGTTCTTGTATAATATTTTTTTTCCCCCAGATCCATGTGCTTCACAAACCACCTTACAAATATCCCAAAGAAGTGAGTCAAGGTACAAGGCTCAAAATAGGCTATGTGTCATCTGACTTTGGAAACCATCCCACATCTCACTTGATGCAGTCTATACCAGGATTACATGAGAAAACTGTGGTCGAAGTTTATTGTTATGCTCTAAGTCCTGATGATGGTACGACCTTCAGGTCAAAGATAGCACGTGAATCTGAACATTTTATTGATTTATCACAGGTATGTATATCAATGCATGCTCTGGTTTATCATTGGGTAATATACAGTGTTTTAATAAATTAGGAAAAAGACGTGCGTGTGTGTCAACTATGGCGTCTACATCTAGTCTGGTCAGTTGGAAACATATTTTTTTGTATTATTATTAGGGCTGATGTTATCAGGCATCAAAGTTCAAGTGCCTCGTGGAGTCTTAAATATTCTCTAAATGGTGCAATATGTGTAATTTTCATTATTTTTCAAACTACCTAGGGACATTGTGCAGAGGAATGAATGTTATGATTAAATGATTATCTCCTGTGAAATTATTAATATTTTATAGAAATTGGGTAGATTGCCATATTTTTTAGCTGCAATGGAAAATTTTATATGCAAAAATGTGTTTATTGTATTAGTCTGTTAATCTGAGCATAGCTTGTCTAATATCCAAGGTGCCAAGAAGAGAGTTTGTATGTGTGCTCTTACCTGTAGCTTTTCAGCAGCACAAATGGAAATGCAAAGCATTGCACTTTATGGTGTGAAGTCCCAAAAAAACATTAAAGCTAAAATTTACCATTTCACTTCCATGCATCCGTTCTCATCACAAACGTGAATTTTTTCGAACTATGACCCCAAAAAAAAGATGTACTTGTGAAATAGTCTCATAACAAGTGTGTTATGAAAGTGTTTTTTAAGACTTTTAGGCTAAGAATATAGTGCATACAAAGACAGCAGCATGTTTCAGAAACTCCCTACTTCCCTCCTGACAGCCAGTTGGTAGTCCCCTTTCTCCCCCAAGATTGCAAGCTTATAAGATCAATTGTGTAGAATGGTGTCAGTCAATTCAAATACCCTAGAATGCTAACGCATCGTCTGACAGACTACGCATGTTGTATAGTTTTCTTATTTCACCCCCTTCCAATTAACTCTTCCCCTCCCTGCTCCATCTACCTTCATTTGGGTCAGAGAGACAGACTAATGAAGTATCGGCGTCCTTTTACAAGCATTCCTTCATTGTGTGTGTAAAGGTTTTTAATTTTGCATCGTCTGGTGGTCGAAACGTTAGTCTCTACTACGTACACCAAAACTTCCACGACAACTTCGCAAGATTTTGCTAACATTTTGAATGTAGAAATTCAAAAACTAATGCAGTTGCTCAAAAACAACCAAGAAGGAAGATTTGTGCATTTTGCCCCTCTGCTGCTGTTGCTCCAAAGCTGTGTGTGGTGAATGCCAAAGTGTTGTTTTGAGTGCACACAAGACTTATAAAAATGAAATTTTTCATTCCTGCATACTATTCATGTCCTTTGTAAGTAAATACGGACTTTTGCAGTAAATTAAATATGTTTTCCAAATTTACACTGTTTTAATTCTGAAGAAATCAGTAGTCCAGCAGAAGAGTGGTTAGATTTAACACAGGACATGTTAGCTTTCTAGAGTTAATCTACATACTTGAAGTGCTTAAATACCTGTAGTTATAATTACATATAATATAATCTCCTGCATTGATATTTTCAGATTCCATGTAACGGGAAGGCTGCTGATAGAATTAATGCAGATGGTATACATGTTTTAGTGAACATGAATGGGTACACAAAGGGAGCCAGGAATGAGATTTTTGCATTGCGTCCAGCACCCATTCAGGTATGTAAAGTAATTTTTCTAAGCGTAATTCAGGTGCATGGCATGCAAGCAGGTAGCATCGAAGAGGCATTCATAATTGGTTTTTGATGGAAACTCAAAATGTGAAATAACATCACTCTAAACTTCATTTTTCATGTTTCTGAAAGGTATGAGGTGCATTGTGTTGAAGTCTGAATTATCCCGTTAGTTATTCAAATCATGGAAAACTGATTAATTCTGCTGTAAATGGTTGAGAAGCAAAAATTGACTTCTCTTTCACAGGAATAAACTTAATACCCTGACAACTACATAAATGTGCTATTAGAAAGGAAAGTTCATTTTGTGTACTAGTATATGTAGTTTTCAAATCAAATTAAGGGTTACCTAGTCATATCATAAATTCTGTTACAAAGTTAATAATGAACTACAGGTACAGTGAGCAAGCTAATGTATTAATGTTCGGATGTTACAAAGGTACAGGTCTTGCCAACACAGAGCACGCAGCACACAGTCTCGAGGGGAAAGTCTGCCACTGCCTTCACAAGAGAACGCTTGTGACTCTGCAAGGTTTGGATGCCTCTTCCTACAAACCATGCCCTTCAAAAAGGAACAAAACAAGTAGTCCAATGGGCTGAGGTCGGAGCTGCTGGAGGGCCAATCAGCCGGAGCAATGAAATCAGGCGCATTCCTCTGAAGCCACTCCTGTGTGGTCTTTGCCTTATGGGCCGGTGCCGAGTCCTGCTGGAAGCTCCACGGCTCATTTTTGAACATGGTGCTACACGGGTCAACGATTTCACAAGTGGCTCCAACACTGTTGTTTGGTACACTTTTGTAGAGGTTTTCACACCATGTTCACAGAAGTAGAGGTCAGTTGTGCCATCGTACGAACCCCCTCCCCCACACCAAACAATCACTGAGGCAGGATGATTGCCTCTGAGGATCCGTAGCGTGTTTCCACAAACTTCCTGGAATGTCAAGGCATAAACACAGCCATTTTGAAGATTGTAAAACTTCAATCATGAAGATTTTTTTGTCCGTGAAAAGGATCCTCCTGTGGCCACCATTTGCGTAACGCTGAAGGAGTCTTTTTGTTTTATGCTCCCTCTGGACCTTAAGCTGTGAAGTGAGGAAGTGACCAGTACTTCGCCGATAAGCGTGGAGTCCTAGGTCACTTCGGATCACACGCGACATCGACATTTTCAATAAATGTGTGTTTTGAGGTGACTGCAGTGCAAGAGAAGTTGCATATTTAAACCTTTTTATTTTTTTTGAAAATTAGGGCATGAAGGTTATCCATAAAAATTATAACAAAATGGCAGAATTCTGCACTAAATTATAAGATATATATCGGATCTGTAAAATATTCTGTAATTTTATCGATTCAGCGATATACCTATATCGGCCAATACTAATGTTAATATTAAGAATGTATGTATTTTGTTACTAAATCTATCATGCTTAAATAACAAATGTTTCACTTTCTTTTATCTTGCAGGTTATGTGGCTTGGATACCCAGGCACTAGTGGTGCCCCCTTCATGGACTACCTGATAACTGACGCTGTTACTTCACCTGTGGAACTGGCAAATCAATACAGCGAAAAGTTGGCCTACATGTCTAACACATACTTTGTTGGAGATCATAGACAAATGTTCCCACATCTGAAGGAGAGGGTTATTCTAACAGACAAGGTGAGTATATCCATTGAACCGTAGACTGCCACATCAGTGTTTATTATGTTTTTTCTAGTTTATTCAATGGCAAAGTGTGTTATGGCTCAGCAAATGTTTTCTGCTGCACAGCGTGAATTTATTTATGATTCACATGTTTTAACTCAATTGGCATGTGAAGTTCAAAGGCAATTTGAAACAGGTGTAAAAGTTCCATGTTGCAAATAAATCGCTCTTTTAACTAGTTGCGGAAACTTGCATGCTTGATTCGCTGACAGTCTCCAGTGCCAACATATGGCCGCAAGAGCCTCGCTTGCGGGTAGCACAAACGCTGACACGGCGGTCTACACTTCAATGTAGAATAGTGCAGCCGTTTGAATGTTAGAGAATATGATAAGATGGTCGTCTGCTGAACTTATGTTCAGCATGACCAGATCAGGGTGAGATTTGACCAATGGCAGAATGTAAACACCAGATCCACACCTGCCCTGTTTAGGTGTGGGCCTGAAGCAATTTATGTATGTGGGGTCTATGACCAAACATTGTCAGATGAATGCAAGAGATGTTGTTTCCCTATGTTAGTACATCCATGTCATATGTAGTAATTAGAACTGAACCAATGCTGATGCAAATGTATCTTATCAGCTGATCCAGTGGTAATGGTTGGAATTTATTCATTGGTACCAGCTGATAGTGTGTTGCCAAATGTGTTCTTGCATAGGCAGATCAAGAAAGAAAAAAATTGGCAACTTAATTACTTGTGTGAGTCTTGTATGACTAAAAGTAGGAAAGGTAGAACTCTGTTAAATGGTGGTCTGTCACAGAGGATATGCTTTTCTGTCAGTTACGTATATAATTACATTATATATAGGACTGGAACCGTCCATTTATTTTAGCACCATTTATCCTGATCTTCACAGTTAGCCAAAAGTGGCAGAAAAGCAGAGTAAAATAAACTAAATCAATCAATATAGATATCTAGTATAGATGATACAATAATAATGTCCAATTAAAGCGGTTGCTAATTAAAAATTGTATTTTAAAATGCTTAATTAGCCATAGTTTTTTTTTTACATGTACAAGTACTGTTAACATGTAAATATAAAACTAAGTCTATGTTGCACATATTAAGCTAGTGGTTTCATAAGCCTACAGGGTAATTTATTTCTATTGTTCTTATTTTTAATTCAGGAACGCCTAGCGAGCAAAAAGGAAGTTCCTGACAATGTGGCAGTGATCAATGCCACAGACCTTTCTCCTATTATGGAGCATGCTGATGTGAAGGAGATCCGAGAAGTTCTTGGGGCAGACAATAAGCAGAGTCGTCCTGTGGAGATTTCTCTTAAGGTTGCAGAACTTCCAACCACCACACCAATTGAGGTAGGAGATCAAATATGTGGTCTGTTAAGTTTTTCATGTTGAGTGTTGCCCAGTTTAATTACGGCCTGCTGAGTGGTTTGGTGAGACTTTAAAAGTGTCCTTTGAAAATGTGATTTTTTTCTTGTACACACTTTACATCAAACTTATGTTAACCACCTCAGTGATTTTTGGCTTTTCATATGCATCATTTCAACTAATTAGGAATGGGCAGATCAAGCAGTACTTTTATCAATATGTAACCACACTGCTCAAAAGAATTAGGGGATAATGTGAGTTTAGACTGCATGGACAGCCAGACGATAGATAGGTATGAAAACCAAGAACGCCAGTCAATGGGAGGCTTAACACATGCCAAACAGGCAAGGCAAAATTAGTGGTCAACAGCAACATGTTACATGGGACTCACCAACGATGGACTCTGAGAGAGCAATGGACCTCTAATATGGTGTGTGGTGTCCAGCAACCGCTAAAACTGTTGCACATCGCTGTGGCATAGGGAGAATCAGGTTATCCAACAGGTCTTGGGAGATTCTGTGCCACTCCTCGATGAGAACCTGTTCAAGCCCTTGATGAGTCCGATGAGGTGTTTGCAGACTTGCAATACGTCGCCCTAGTGTGTCCCACGCATGCTCAATAGGATTAAGGTCAGGCGAGCATGCTGGCCAGTCCATCCGCTCGATACCTTCCTCATCAAGCATGGTGTCCACCAGCTATGCCCGATGAGGTCGAGCATTATCGTCCATAAAAAGGAATGTGTCCCCTACCGCTGCAGCGTAAGGTACAACTATGGGACGCAAGATCTCATCACGGTATCACAGTGCTGTCAGCGATCCATTCCGGACACTGTAGAGGTCTGTGCGACCACCAATACTGATGCCGGCCCACACGAGAACTCCTCCACCACCAAAAGCATGTCGTTCTTGCACAAATTGTGGATTGTTGCGTGTTCCTCTTTCTCGCCACACAAACAGTCGTCGATTATTGGGATACGTGCTGAACCGAGACTCGTCACTGAACAAAACCGATCGCCATTGTTCATGGTTCCACGCACGATGTTCTTCAGCCCATTCTCTGTGGGCTCTCCAGTGAGGGGCACGCACACCATCGGTAGACGGGCATACAGGCCTACCTGATGAAGGCGATTCCGTATTGTCTGCTACGATACGCGTCTTCCCGTAGCCACGGTGAACTCACGTTTCAGTTCGGTAACATTCATTCGGCGGTTCCGACGGGCTAGTAATGCCAAATACCGGTCATCTTGTGGGGTTGTTGATGTTGACCGACCCTGCCCACGTACCATTCCGGTATCCTGGAAACGCCTCCACAGTCTACAGATGACACTTTGCGACACTCCACACGCTGCTGCCACAACTTGCTGTGTTTGACCAGCTTCCAGTCATCCAATTGCTCTCCAAGCAGTGGACTCGCGTAATTCGCGTTGCGGAGGCATCACGTAATCACCCTATAGCAGCACTGTCTTGTTCCAAGTGAACAGGATGACACAGAGAGGGCAGTACTTTTGCCCATTCCACTCTACGCTCAGGTCATGTGGTGTGGAACGTTGGTAGCCCCCTGGTGCATATTCTTTTCAACCGACTTTTGTGATTACATAACACTACGATATGTACGTTGACCCAGAGAGTAACGATTTGTGCATGTTAGTGGCGAATTCCGTCAATATCGCATTATCCCCTAATTCTTTTGAGCCGTGTATATTAGAGCCACTGTGGTCTAGTCGGTAGGTCATCTGACTGTTACACGGGAGACCTGAACTTGATTCTCTGATGGGTGGTCTGAGATTGGAATTTTTCCGGACTTGTCTCAGCGTAAAGTGGCTCTGGGACTCATCCAGCCTCAAAATCAGTGGGTACCTTGGGAGGTGGGGGTAAAGGATAGCCAGAGCATGGTGCTAATCACATCACCTCCAAAATGGCAAGAGGTAGAGACTGTGTGCAGCTCTACCCCACATCCCCTAAATGTACCTTCATGGCACAGTGCTATTTGCATGGGGAACTTTACCTAACCTTTATTGGTGCCCAGTATTTCTTTAAAGAGCCTGTTTTTTGTGCAGAACTCTCATAGTAGCACCCCCCAGCTAACATTTTCCACTTCATGCGCTGAGTATAGCAGCAACTTTTTTTTTCTCGCCCCCCCCCCCCTTCCCCCCATTTTGGAACACACTGGGAGGAATCCTTTCTCATCTTTTTCATGGTTCAATACCTGGTAGAGGTACATAGTGGTGCAGATCCCATTTTAAATTGTAGGTCCAGTCCCGATTAGGCTTACTGTGCGTAAAATGGACTTACATCAACTCAATCAATCATTAAACACAATATTAAAGTGAATGCCGATTATGTATTTTTTTTTATTTCTAGTACCAATTATCATGTCTATTTTCTAAAATGTATTGCCGTTTTGCCTGCCTTTGTGGTGCCTAGAAAACATTCTCCTTGGGCACAACAGTTTTGAAATCAATTACAGTTAACTAACGCAGTCTGTCATTTACATTTGGCCCATTGAATTCCAAAGCTTAAAATAATTTAAACTGTTGCTGAAGAGTACCTTCAGACTTTTGACTCTTCAATTCTTTCCATTTGCAGACTATGATAGCATCAGGACAGATCCAGACATCATTGAATGGTGTTGTACTGCAGAATGGTTTGGCTACAAATCAGACAAACAATAAGGCTGCAACGGGGGAAGAAGTTCCACAAAGCATTGTGATCACAACACGTCAACAGTACGGCCTACCTGAAGATGCTGTTGTTTATTGCAATTTTAACCAGCTTTATAAAATAGATCCATTGACCTTACAGATGTGGGTATATGTAAGTATCATGCTAAACAATTAGAAATTTATTACTTAAATGTACTGCTGCCAGCTATTGATGGTGAAGAAATATATGGTGCGATCTCGGATCTTTACAAATTGTTCATATAGCCACAGTCGTAGTAAAACTGTTGTTCATTCATTTTCTGTATTTACCGGGGCTAAATATTTATTGCCTTTGATGTTTCAAAACACTTCAGTCTTTCAGAACAGTGACAACACAATGAAATAGTCACAAAAGACAACAATGAAGTTTGATTTTACAATCAAGTTCCATCCTCTTATCCTTGTGAACACGATCCAAGTTTTGACGTGTTATGACATGATTCATCATCAGAATTTAAAATAGATAAAACCAAACAAGAGTGAGGAGACAGTAGACAATGAAGTGCAGAGCTGCTAGTGAGAGAAGGCAGTGTGTTAGTCAAACATGGTCCATTTTCTCTTAACGTATTTTTAATTCATGAAAGATCACGTTTTGCAAGTTATAATGTACTGGTTTTGCCAACCTCCTGGCATTGGTGTTCTTTGTGTGTATCGCTTAATCAGTTTCAGCATAGCTTCATGATTAGCCCAAAGTGGGAGAAAAGCCAAGTAAAATAAACCAAATTAATCAAAAACACTTCATGTTTGTCTTCTTTTTTTAATGATAAATTCCGAAACATTTTCACAAACTGTAAATCTCAGTTGTTGTTTTTTGTGAATATCATTCCATTCCATTGTGGTTAACTTTTGAGAAAGGAACACATGAAGTGCACCAAATTGCTGAAGAAGAAAAATATTTAGCTGCTGTGTACACAATAGTGAAGTCAGAATTGTGTGTTATTTATCAAATTTTAAAAAAATCTTGAAACTCTCATTAAGCATGTGTTTGAATATAGGGCAAAGACCCAATTTGGCCATTATATGCAGGGTAATCCATAAGTCTCCATACGTACAACAACTAATTATTTTTATTTTTCTATTTAGCATTCACTTTTTTCATAAAACAGGTACAGGTTGCTGATCCAAGATGTAGTCGCATGGAGGCCACTGAAGAGATGTTGAATCCAGAAACGTGCAGTCTGCTCCTTGACCCAGTAAATACAATTCATTATGTGTGGAGACTGTTTGGACCACCCTGTAGTTTAAAATGTAGGGTTTAAATTGCCACATACAAAAATACTGTAAACTACATACAATTCTTAATGTTAGTTCTATTACGACTGTGGTTGCATGGATAGTCTGCAAAGATTGCCCAAGTCGTATATTCTAAATCATTATAACTCCATTGGAGATGTATTATCATTGTTTTTGGGGTATATGAAGCAACACTAATCAGGTGTACATCATTTCTGTTAGCTTTATTCAAACTTATTTGATGGTTTAAAAACAATTACAAATGAAACTCAAAATGAAATCATGAAATTTGTATTATGAAGGTTCTCAGTAACTTCTTAATACATTACAAATGAAGAATTTTGTAAAACTGTTGAAAAAAAAAACCTGAAAGAAGGCAAGATAGGAAACAAAAACACAATTTTGAATAACTTAATTTCAAGGATGGTTAATAAATTTGATTAATTTCATTAAAATGCAAAGTTGAAGACCAAACACTTATTTATTAGTATCTTACACGATTACCAGTATGTAGAAAAGTTATTTAAAAATACCTACAAAACCTGGGGAAGTTGAAGAACTTGATTTGACACAATGAGCGAGAACCTCAAATTAGTAAACTTTCCAGACAAAAAAGAAACTGCTTATATATATATCCAAGCTAAACTGCTCAAAAAAATTAGGGGATCAAAGGGAAACAGGAAAGAATGAGATGAAAATCATGTATAATCGATGTTTATGCACATGAATGAACATCAGGAGAGAAGATACAGTAGAGGGTACATTATTACCGACAACAGAAAGGAATGCGAGTTACTTGTGGGGCACTAGAGATAGCAACAGATAGGTGCATAAATTGACATGCCCTTGAAAGGAACTGGCAGGTGCGTGGTCTCCGCAAACACTGCAGCACACCTCCATGGCAAGGACTGAACCATGACTCTTCAGAGAACAGCACCCATCTGCTATCGGCATGCCCCCAATTGAGATACCCTTCATCCCAGTTTCTACGGGCCCTACGGTGTCGTGCGGTTAATGGCACACACGCCATGGGCCTACGTGCATAGAGGTCACCTTCACGTAGGCGACTGTGGATGGTTTCAGATGACAGTACTTCCTGTAGCTGTGACCAGGGAATGTTCCAGCTGCGTTACATTGTCGTCTTGTTTCGATGGTTTGTCAACAGGAGATACTGATCATCTCTTGGTGTTGTTGCATGCGGATGGCCTTGACCTTGCCTTGGTCGCACATTTCCTGTCTTTTAGAACAGTCCACAGGTGGGAAATGACACATTGTGATACTCCAAGGGCAACTGCTACCACTCGCTGTGTCTGTCCAGCTTCCATCCTTCCTATAGCCCTCCATGCCATGGATTCTGGCAAATTGTGCTGTTGCAGTATTGTACCACTTGCCCACGTTCCTTCACGAACTCCTACACTGTTTGCTGGCTGGCTACTGGCATTCCCATGACTGAGTCACGTGTCTTCATACACCAATGTTGCTGTTTCATGTCAAGGAACACTTTCATGTCCATCTTCGTTCATGTCATATTTCCCATGATCCCCTATTTGTTTTGATCATGGTAGATTATCACATGAAAACTAAGGTTGAGCTGATACTATTCTGCCCAATGGCATAATAGAGAAATTGAAAGAATTTAAAATACAGTGGAGTCTTTTTAATTCGAACTTGGATAATTCCAATAACTCTGTAATTCAAACAAGTTTATTCCCCTTGAAATCATTTTAAATTGTTGTTTTTTTTTAAATCTAATTTTGGATAATTCGAATCTTTTTCATGTCCCCTTGGAGTTTGAATTAAAAAGAGTCAATTTTAGTTCAAAATAGATCAGAAAATACAGATTTTACATTTTCCCATATTTTATATTGAAGCAAAATGCAGTAAGAGTTTACATTTTCCAGCATTTTATGTTCTTCACCTTAGTCCCATGAAAAACATAAAATTGAGGTTGCACTATGGAATTCTGGGGCTCCTGATGGCGTAATTGTATAACGTTGTCACCTTGTAATAAAGGATTCCCAGATTCGATACTCGGTCGAGGCACAGTGATTCAGATCCCTCTTTAAACTCTAGATCCAGTCCCAATTAGCCTATCTGTGCATAAAGTAAACTTAAAACATCAATGAATCAAAAGCACTGCGGAATTCCACTAATTTGAACTATACCATCAACTACTAGAGCATTGTTTTAACATGTGGATAATTTCACATACAATAACTATTTAATCATAAAAATCAACTTCTCCCCACAATGCTCTTACCAAATTAATGCAATTTTCAGGAGAATTAAACTGCAAAAGTGCTGGTATTTTTGCAGACAAGGCACGGAACTTCAGAACAGAAAAGTATTTGTGATAAAATTTCAACCAATACTTTACAATATTGATGATACCGATACATCAACATCATTGTCAACTCAACCCTAATTAAAACATGTGATAGGTATCGCAGTGTAGCCAGAGGAAGTTCACAGAAGGTAAAAGGCATTCAATAAGATGGCACTCGCAGCAGAGTTGGAATTGTAGATAGTGGGTGGTGGTTGTTAAGATAGATGTTGATCGAACATAAGAAATAGTGGTAGGGTGGAGATAGGATTATTATACCATAACTCCTAGATGATTGTGTGAACTTCCATGGTTCAGATGTCAATGTCGACATAGGTAAGCGTGATATTTTCAGAATGCATTTTTGTTTTCAGATTTTGAAGCACGTGCCAAATTCCGTCCTCTGGCTGTTGAGGTTCCCAGCTGTTGGCGAACCCAATTTACAGGCTGCAGCTCAACAGCTGGGACTACCTCCAGGTCGAATCTTGTTTAGCAATGTAGCTGCAAAGGAGGAGCATGTCAGGCGGGGACAGCTGGCTGATGTCTGCCTTGATACCCCGCTCTGCAATGGCCATACAACTAGTATGGATGTTCTTTGGACTGGAACTCCCGTAGTTACGTTACCAGGTAATTTTCAAAGTTCATTATTCTCCATGCACAGTGTTAATGTTGTTGCTAGCATTCTGAATTATCAGGGAACTGATTTATATTTAGTAAAAATGTGCTAACTATGTAAATACGTATTTAGTTATTTTCACCAATTGTAAAAATGTACCTCTTTTATAATATATGACATTACACAAGCTACATAAAATACAGTACGCTTACATAGACATTAATTGTAAGACAACACAAAATGTGTTTTCATTTTCTGTTTCCAAAATCATGAATAACAAAGTTTTGTTGTAAGTGTTCGAACTTGAATTTCCTTCTGCTGTCTCGTAAGATGGATTTATATTAAGGCTGAGCTGATACCACTTTGAACCGATACCCACCGATACCGATTCTTGTATAATTTAAATTTAAAATAAAAAAGGATAATTATATGCACACGTGTGTGTGTAATTTTTATTATTATTACATTTTATATGTATGCATTTCTGACGAGGGGCGATGAATAAATTAACCCACCAAACGATGCTCTCTTCCAACGATGCATCTCAACTTTATAATATTTTGTTTAGATATCAGATGTTTCAAATATGTGAGAAATATTAAGTGCAGCTAAGAGCAAGGTAATCATAGTTGTGGTCCCCCTCTCTTTCAATGTTGAAAAATGAGATCATGCCCCTTCAACTTCCTCTAAAACAAAGGGATCACTCTTCCCAAGCTAACATTAAATCATCCATGAATACAAGAATAATTAGTGATTTACCAGCCCTGGACACGTCTAAAAGACTAAAACTAACAGTAAAGCTGTAATGTGAAACCAATCTAGTGTCTTTTTGTCCTTTATGAAAAAGAATAAAAATTAGTAAACGAAATTCTATATCAGGCGATCGATGTGACTTTGCTTTCGATATAATATACTATCGGAAAATGATTTGTAAGGAAATCCAAACACATTACTACATTTTCCAGAAAGTAAGTGCCATCAACTGTGTCATTCGAAGAAAATTGTTCCCTTGCCACGTTCCCTGTGCTGCCAAAACATGCCTGTTGAAACCCAGTTATCCAGGTCTGGACAAACAAAAGTCTAAAGTTGGAAAGTAAAAGGGGGCTTAGCCCAGGTATGTGAATTTCCAGGAATATTCTATGTACAGTCAACGGCAAAGATAATGGTAGGCAAATTGTCCACCGCTATTTTCACTATTTTTTTATTCTACATCCTGTGTTGTTTTAAGAAATGAAACTATCTTGATTCGAAGCAGGCATTGTTCTCTGCTTATTGGCATCTTTATTTCAATTCATTGTCATCACTGTGTAATTAAGACCGAATGAAAATGGTGATGGACAATTCGCTGTTGGGTGTACTATGTCTGAGACATTCCACCACTCACGAGGGGGATGACTGTTTTGACTGCGGGAGGTCTCTAAAAAGAGAGATAGATGTCCACAATACACCAGGTGCCTCATTAGCTACCGGAACCTCATTAGGATTATTGTTACACGAGACCGCATCTGTAGGAACAAAGCTTGGTAGGCTTCGAAGGAACTCCTATGGGGATAATTTCAAGTTGCCCTTGATTTGCAAGATACTCAACCGCGAATCTTATCTGCGTAAGGATCTTTGTATCACATACTTGAGTACAGGTTCACATTAACAAATGCACAACAATTTTTTTTTCCAAAACCAAAGGTAAGTTGGAAGAGCTGAGTGAACCTTTGAAAGGGAACTTATTTTCATTTGGCCGATACATCGGTATCAGCTCAGCCCTAATTTATATTGACTAAAACTGGGTTCAATATCGCAAGAAGTAATGATGGTGTATTTAAAATTTGTCAGTTATTCGCAAGAATATGGAGTATATGTGGAGAAATGTTCTGAAATTTGGAAATATGTAAAAATATAAGTCAAAACCTAATATATGGACAAATAAGGAAAATAGAACTCATTTCAGCTTCATACATAAATAGGTATTTACATATAAATGATTTCCCTGGTATTTTTTTCCTTTAAAAATACAGACTAAATTATATTTCTGCAACAATTTATCAGATATGGAAGTTCAGAATATTTTTTTTGTAAAATAGTGGGATGCGTTCGACAGAATTCACTGGAGACTAGTTCACACATGTACAAGAACTTCTGGAATTAGGTAAAGCTCCTTTTTGTACATCTCTGGATGAATTGCTAAGATGTAATGAACAGTGAATCGATGAAATAGAGGGAACAAGCAGAATGAATCCTCGTACATCCCTAAGCAATCCTAGTTCCTAGTTCTCTTTTGTCACAACAGCTGTCTGATTCCTCTTTTAGTCTGCATAAACATTAGCGATGGAGTGTCTTCTTGTTGTTAAAAATGTGTGGAAATATGTAAAGTATAGATTTTGAACTCGCTCTACTGGGATACATCCAATATTTGTCAAGTACAATTGACGAATTTAGAACAAGAACCTGAATTTGTAGCATATTTTGGAGTATATATATTTGAAAAATTTTGCTGTTTTTACCATATTTATGCACTTATTTCATAACTTACATTAAAATACAGTTCTAGTTATTGCACAACCACTTTTCCAAGTCATGTAACATTGTTGAATTGTGCCTTGGATTGGAAAATCACTCAGTCATAGGATGGTGAAAGCTAGTGGAACGAAAACCTTAAAAAAAATATGTATCATTCGAGCTTGTTTGAAGGTCTTAACATTACCAGCCATCATGGTGGAGCGAAGCTGCATGTAACTGTAGAGAAGGGGAGAAAGCTAGTGATCAGAGAGAAGCGGTATGCTCTGCTGCTAACAGCTGGTAGCTGCAGCTGCATTTTCCTCTTCGCGCATTCTATGGTTGAACCCTCTCGAGACTTGTTTTTGTTTGCTTTGTGACAATAATGTCACATAGTTACAAGACTTTAAATGTGTAAAGGTGCATTTGTGACAATTTTTATTAATACATGCAAAATTTTGCATATATTTTTTATATATGTGTATATATATATATATATGCACACTGAGAAAGTGAAATGTATGAAATATTACGTATTTACAATTTGGTTTGTATGACAAATTGAACTTACAAGGAGATTTTTTCTGATTTCATTAATTTTAGTCTAAAATTAAGATATTTGTAAAATATGTTGGATACTTCCGATAAATAATTCCACTTTTGGACATGTGATAATGTTTTATCTGTGGCATTACTGGTATTCCACATGTTACAAATTGTCCATCTTCAAAAGACCAGTTAAGGGTCGCACAATATTGTACAAACCAGATACGAAAAAGCCTTTAACAGATTTCATAAATGATAACTTATAATATGTAAATTCAATTTTTATTATACTTTTGTACAATACACACATTTTCCCACAGTTATATATTTAAAACTAGAATTTTTTAAGTACATAAGTGTCTGATCAATAACCATTGTATTCATGAAAATCAGAACCTGGCACGATTGCTGCAGGAGGGGAAAAAAATGGCGGAAAACGGCGAGAAGTGAAAGAGAATTGCTTGTTTTCCAGAGTTGCTATCTGAAATTTAATATGCATCACAACATGAGATAATGTGGAACCGTATCACAAATGATCCATTATCATTTTACAATAGTTCTTAGTAAACTAAAAAGCAAAAAGATTAAAAATCAGCAACTTACGTGTGTGAGTATGAGATTTTTCGTACTACGTTTCGGAGGTTACACTACCTCCTTCTTCAGGTTGAAATGATGTTATTCAGACACCTAACATGGTGCCTCGTCGTGAAAGTGAAGGTTAAGGATTTAGGTTAAAATGTAGTATGAAGGACACTTTCTAAAAAAGAAACGAATGTAAATTACACATCTAAAACCGCGCAATCCCATAAAAACAAAAGAGCGTCCAAGGTTGAAGTCGGTGAACTGCCGACCAATGCTCGGGGTATGCGAATGCACGGTGTCAGCCCATAACTGGAGAAAGAAAACTTCTCCTCCTCAGTCCTTCCGAACTGGGGCTCGGGAGTCACCAATCCAAGGTGAAATCGACTTCCACCTCGGCGGCTTTCCTAACCTCAGGAGTAACACGGAAGCCCATCTCGTCCCTATTCACTGCGGCTTTGTCCCATTTTTTAAAGAAATTAACCCAGCCGTCTTCTAAATTCCCATCGTCCCTGTTAAGTTTGTTCCAATTTTTCGCGCATATATAGGCAGCTTCATATACATTTCTGTCCAATTTATTGTTAACCTCCCTTTTAGCAATCTTATGTCGGTTAACCAATATGTGTTCAGATAATCCTGTTTTGGGTATGCCCTCCTTTACGTCCTTATCATGCTCTCCCCACCTAGTTTGCATATTCCTCCCGGTCTGTCCCACATATTCCTTTCCGCATTCACACACTATCCTATATACTCCCTTCCGCTCTTCAGGGTTATTGCGCCCATCCCCCCTCCCTTTCTTATAAGAGGTAAAATGTTTTTCAATACTTCGGGGTGCTCTTATCCCACATTTAATCCCGTAACCCCTCACGGACTTTTCAATTTTCTCGGAGACACCCTTAAAGTATGGGATCCCGACAAAACATGTGTTCTTTTCACCGTTTCCTACCTCAGTTTTTTCCCCCTCTTTGCCATTTTGCGATGCTTCCTGCCTAACAATCTTTTTTGCTTTTCTAGCTACTTTTTCCAGGTCGCGGATAGTATACCCATTCTTTACCCCTACTTTCCTTATCCATTCTTCTTCCTTCTCTTTCTCTTTTTCGTCGTTGCATAGTCTTTCGGCGCGAATGAAAAAGTTAAGAAAAACATTTAATTTAGTCCTATTCGAATGTTGGGACCTCTTATGGAGGTACAGCTCTCCAGCCAACGGTTTATGAAAGACCCCGGTTACGATCCGTTGTCCGGTTTTAGTAAGGCACAAGTCAAGAAAGTGGATCTTTCCGTTGGCCATATCTTCTCTAGTAAATCCAATTCTGGGGTCCTGCCTCCCCAATTGGTCGAAAATGCTGTCAAGCTTGATTTCATTCCCTATGATGAGGATGTCATCCACGTACCTCCCATAATATTTTACTCCCCCCCCCCCTACATGTTCCATAGCGGCCTTTTCGACGTAGTGCATGAAGATGTTGGCCACAAGGCCCGAGATGGGATTGCCCATGGCCAACCCTTCTTTTTGTCGGAAGATTTTATCGTTAACATAGAAGTAATTGTACCCCGTAATGAGAAAAAACCATCGGACATACTCCCAGGCGATCAAGATTTCGACGTTTTGGTCAATTAGCCATCTATACAAACAATCTCCAGCTTTGTCCCGGGGGACACTGGGGTACAGATTAATAACGTCGAAACTACAGATTACGTCCCGTTCATCTATGGTGAGTTTCTCAATAGTTTCTTTGACCATGAGAGAGTTTTTGACGCTATACGGGGTGTCCATATTCATTTTTCCCATCCTTTTAATCATCTCTTTAGCTAAACCATATCCCGGATGGGCATACATGGGGATAATAGGTCTGAGGGGTATCCCTTCCTTATGGGTCTTAGGTATCCCAAAGGCCGTAGGAATATTCCCTTCCTTAACCCCCTTAAGTAATTTCTTTTTTTCCGTGCTTCCCAAGGTAAAACTGGTTTCAATGCCTTTCCTGATTTCTCGTTTGATTTTACTAATGGGGTTAACTTTGATTTCCTCGTAGTCATTACCTCTAAAGCTATCTTCCAACTTACTATGGTATTCCCCTTTCCCGATAATAACCATCTTGTTTTCTTTGTCCGATCTAACCAAATACACGTCACTTTGTTTAACCCATTCTTTCACATTACGAAGACTCCCCCTAAGCTTACTTTCCGTTTTCCCCTTTGGAGCCCTATAATTGGTAATGGGTGGGCCTTGTTCCCTTATGCTTAGGTGCATTTGTTCATCTATAATGTCACGAATTTTTACCCTGACATTGGATTTATCTTCTTTTTCGTCTAATTTTCCTACTATTTTCTCCGCCGCAATGACGAATTCCTCTTTTTCGAAGTTTTCATCCCTAATGGCAAACTTATGCCCCATTTTCATAATCTCCGCTAAGGCTTTGGGGGGTTGAAGTTTTGTTAGATTTAAAATATTGGCTTTATTTTCATCCCCTTTTCCGTGCCTATTCTCTCCCTCCTTAACCCCTTCGTTAATTCCCAATTTATTTAATTTTCTCCTAATATCGAAACAATTAGGAGAAAATTAAATAAATTGGGAATTAACGAAGGGGTTAAGGAGGGAGAGAATAGGCACGGAAAAGGGGATGAAAATAAAGCCAATATTTTAAATCTAACAAAACTTCAACCCCCCAAAGCCTTAGCGGAGATTATGAAAATGGGGCATAAGTTTGCCATTAGGGATGAAAACTTCGAAAAAGAGGAATTCGTCATTGCGGCGGAGAAAATAGTAGGAAAATTAGACGAAAAAGAAGATAAATCCAATGTCAGGGTAAAAATTCGTGACATTATAGATGAACAAATGCACCTAAGCATAAGGGAACAAGGCCCACCCATTACCAATTATAGGGCTCCAAAGGGGAAAACGGAAAGTAAGCTTAGGGGGAGTCTTCGTAATGTGAAAGAATGGGTTAAACAAAGTGACGTGTATTTGGTTAGATCGGACAAAGAAAACAAGATGGTTATTATCGGGAAAGGGGAATACCATAGTAAGTTGGAAGATAGCTTTAGAGGTAATGACTACGAGGAAATCAAAGTTAACCCCATTAGTAAAATCAAACGAGAAATCAGGAAAGGCATTGAAACCAGTTTTACCTTGGGAAGCACGGAAAAAAAGAAATTACTTAAGGGGGTTAAGGAAGGGAATATTCCTACGGCCTTTGGGATACCTAAGACCCATAAGGAAGGGATACCCCTCAGACCTATTATCCCCATGTATGCCCATCCGGGATATGGTTTAGCTAAAGAGATGATTAAAAGGATGGGAAAAATGAATATGGACACCCCGTATAGCGTCAAAAACTCTCTCATGGTCAAAGAAACTATTGAGAAACTCACCATAGATGAACGGGACGTAATCTGTAGTTTCGACGTTATTAATCTGTACCCCAGTGTCCCCCGGGACAAAGCTGGAGATTGTTTGTATAGATGGCTAATTGACCAAAACGTCGAAATCTTGATCGCCTGGGAGTATGTCCGATGGTTTTTTCTCATTACGGGGTACAATTACTTCTATGTTAACGATAAAATCTTCCGACAAAAAGAAGGGTTGGCCATGGGCAATCCCATCTCGGGCCTTGTGGCCAACATCTTCATGCACTACGTCGAAAAGGCCGCTATGGAACATGTAGGGGGGGGGGGAGTAAAATATTATGGGAGGTACGTGGATGACATCCTCATCATAGGGAATGAAATCAAGCTTGACAGCATTTTCGACCAATTGGGGAGGCAGGACCCCAGAATTGGATTTACTAGAGAAGATATGGCCAACGGAAAGATCCACTTTCTTGACTTGTGCCTTACTAAAACCGGACAACGGATCGTAACCGGGGTCTTTCATAAACCGTTGGCTGGAGAGCTGTACCTCCATAAGAGGTCCCAACATTCGAATAGGACTAAATTAAATGTTTTTCTTAACTTTTTCATTCGCGCCGAAAGACTATGCAACGACGAAAAAGAGAAAGAGAAGGAAGAAGAATGGATAAGGAAAGTAGGGGTAAAGAATGGGTATACTATCCGCGACCTGGAAAAAGTAGCTAGAAAAGCAAAAAAGATTGTTAGGCAGGAAGCATCGCAAAATGGCAAAGAGGGGGAAAAAACTGAGGTAGGAAACGGTGAAAAGAACACATGTTTTGTCGGGATCCCATACTTTAAGGGTGTCTCCGAGAAAATTGAAAAGTCCGTGAGGGGTTACGGGATTAAATGTGGGATAAGAGCACCCCGAAGTATTGAAAAACATTTTACCTCTTATAAGAAAGGGAGGGGGGATGGGCGCAATAACCCTGAAGAGCGGAAGGGAGTATATAGGATAGTGTGTGAATGCGGAAAGGAATATGTGGGACAGACCGGGAGGAATATGCAAACTAGGTGGGGAGAGCATGATAAGGACGTAAAGGAGGGCATACCCAAAACAGGATTATCTGAACACATATTGGTTAACCGACATAAGATTGCTAAAAGGGAGGTTAACAATAAATTGGACAGAAATGTATATGAAGCTGCCTATATATGCGCGAAAAATTGGAACAAACTTAACAGGGACGATGGGAATTTAGAAGACGGCTGGGTTAATTTCTTTAAAAAATGGGACAAAGCCGCAGTGAATAGGGACGAGATGGGCTTCCGTGTTACTCCTGAGGTTAGGAAAGCCGCCGAGGTGGAAGTCGATTTCACCTTGGATTGGTGACTCCCGAGCCCCAGTTCGGAAGGACTGAGGAGGAGAAGTTTTCTTTCTCCAGTTATGGGCTGACACCGTGCATTCGCATACCCCGAGCATTGGTCGGCAGTTCACCGACTTCAACCTTGGACGTTCTTTTGTTTTTATGGGATTACGCGGTTTTAGATGTGTAATTTACATTCGTTTCTTTTTTAGAAAGTGTCCTTCATACTACATTTTAACCTAAATCCTTAACCTTCACTTTCACGACGAGGCACCATGTTAGGTGTCTGAATAACATCATTTCAACCTGAAGAAGGAGGTAGTGTAACCTCCGAAACGTAGTACGAAAAATCTCATACTCACACACGTAAGTTGCTGATTTTTAATCTTTTTGCTTTTTAGTTTATATTTATTTGTGAGTAATTCGCACATTATCAGCATGTTATAGTTCTTAGTGCAATGTGGTTCCTCCGGGACTGGTAATGATTTGTTAAAAAAAAAAGCCATGTTTCTGAAAGGATAATGGTGATGATCACACAGGAAAAATGACATCACATAAGTATCAAGAAACATCAATTTGGGTTTGGTACCAAATGCAAAAATAGAACTAAAACCTGTAAGCCAAGGCCCTTCATGGGCTGTAGCGCAAAGGATTATTATTATTATTATTATTATTTATTTCTTAAAGTACTAAAACAAATATTGGTGATATTTAGCATGCAGAAGTATATTGTTTAGGCATATAATTTAATTCAAAAACTCAGTCGTGCATGATTTGAGCAAGAACTGTAACACATGTTCTGGTTTTTACTTTTTAATACATAAGATGGTTTAAAACTCTTCAATATTTGGTTTTAATGAAGTAATATAATTATTTACAAACAAAGAAGAATTTTTGGTTCACAACGCACATTTTAAATGTAAAGCTTGTAAACGTACATTTTTTGTCTATGAACGTATGTAATTTTTTTACCAGGAGAAAGTACAGTTAGAAAACTGAAATTGATATGAAGTACATTTTGTAGATTATTTGATCATATTAATATTACAATAAATTATCTAATCTTGTTGAATCTTATTTGATCATATTAACATTACAATAAATTATCTAATCTTGTTGAATCTTACAGTATTTGTTTTGTTACAGTAATTTTATTTTTTTAAACAATAACTTTGAATTGACTCTATAACTTAATCTGAACATTATTTTCACTAATTGTGGTTGGCACTCTAATGCTGCTCTTACTGCGTACACAATTTTTTTTAGCATACGAGGCAAAATACATGTGCATATATTGGCACACACATAAGCATAATGATAGAGAGGAAGTGTCTTATAGCTTCCTCCAGATATTCCCAGAATGGAGTATAGGTTTGGTACGGCAGTCACACTTGTTTCCTCGTCTTTTTGTTGTCGTCATTGCAATTACTCTAGATAGAAAAGTGATGCAAGAAAAAAAGGGAAAAAAAACGACACAATGAGATCTGTTTCTCTTGGATAACCTAGTGGTTGAGACTATCACTGTAGTTGAGTAGTCCTGTCTGGAATTTGTAGTTAGTTTGATTTCAATGTCAACTTAAACAGACTACCATGCATGTATGTAGTGAACTTAAATATAAGATCAGCAAATTCCCATAGTAATTTTTGTTTGTGAGATATTTATAGTATTTACACTATTTGTGTATTTATTTATTAACACTTGTTGCAGGTGAAACTTTAGCATCTCGCGTAGCAGCTTCCCAGCTAGTAACTTTAGGTTGCCCTGAACTTATATCACGTTCACGGCAAGAATATCAGGACATAGCAATTAGACTGGGAACAGACCATGAGTAGTAAGTAACATTTTGCATTATTTCATTTCATTAAATTAAGACGTGACCTCTGCTGTTTATTAGTGTGTGTTTTCTCGGACCGAAACCTTGAAACATTGTTGTTGACAGTAACATTATTCCTGTAAATGCCAGAACAGGTTTCCTGCTGACCTAGAAAACTCGATGAATTTTTACTTGCTTATAAACATTGTGTTGCTGCAGCCGCTGGCACACGCAGAAATTATCTTCAGAGGGGGCAGCATTCCAGCAGGAACAGGATACACAATAAAATATATTGTAATAACAATTTTTAACCTTCAATTTAATTTGAAAGTTGTTCAATGACAAAAATGGTAATTAGGGGTCATTTGAAAATTTTGATTTTCCAAAGTTTCAGAAGGGGCTGTGACCCCATCAGGTGTTTCTTGTGTGACAAGAATGCTTTGTTTCAAGTTGGAGTCTCTTGTAACTAGAACCAGCTATTGTATGCAATGTGGGTTAGATTAATTTAAAACAATACAAAGTATTTTGAAAACTTGTTTGCAATTATTTGGAAAACCTGGAAAGATCAGGAAATTTGTATTCATGCAGAGGGAGAAGGAATCCAGACACAAGTGGGGTGGGACTCTTTCTTGCAGTTGGTTAACTTTGGCAATCACTGCATCGCCCCAAATTTATTGGAAAGTGATGGTGGTCCAATTGAAACACTGTTGTATGTTGGGAAATTCTGAAAATTCACCCCCAAAACTTGAGGGAAATAGTGTTTTGTTGTTGTTGTTTTTTCCTACCAGCTATTTTCTATGTAATTTCAATTATTTCCCACCGTTTATATATTTTAAAAATTGACTAACCTGCTATATGCATTACATTAAATTTAGTTCATTTGGTTTGTGTGTACCAAGAAGCAGTTTGTAATAGCTATTGTATCAGAAAATATTACAGTTTTTCGAAGTGGTGCTAATTTTTGGTAATGGACTGTACTTATTTAGAAATGTATATTAAAAATGGAGAAATTTAGTGTTATGGAATTATGAAATGCACACTGAAATTTTAAAATTTATACCCCTTATTGAAGGGCAATCCTGCATGGTGTAGTACCTTCCATTGTTTCCTTGGGGAAAGGGGTTGTCTACCCTAATGAGTTTGTTTCAATGATTCTACAGGGTTAGTAAAAAAGGGGCAGATTTCAAAATGTTATTTTTAACAAACAATAAACGATAGAAACATAATCTGCACATCATTGGCAGTTGGTTTCGTTCATGCACTAACAATGATGTTCTTTTTCTCGTTACAAGTAAATGACGATGCCACAGAAAAAGTAGTTTTGTGTGCTAAAATTTGCAAAGTGTGAATCCATTGTGCAACATGAATTCTGCCATATATTCAACAAACAGCCACCTCCTCATAAGCAAATTTCAAACTTGGAACTTTCCTCTGTTCAGTGATGTGCAGATTACATTCCTGTCATGTATGGTTTGATGGAAATAACATTTTGAAATATGCTCCTCTTTTTACTAACCTGGTATGACAACATTAAATTTTGCTTTTATTTTTCATTTTTTTAAAAACTTGAAACTGTCCATAAGTAATTAAAATATCATAAAGTTGTAGAAACAAAATCATGTATACTAATTGATTTCTCTTCACCAGCCTGAAAGCCATGAGGGCAAAAGTGTGGCGAGCCCGAACTGATAGTCCTCTCTTCGACTGCAAGGCTTATGCACAAGGCATGGAGAAGTTGTTCCAGAAAATGTGGGACAGACACGCACGGGGAGAGAAGCCTGATCACATCCCTGACAACTAGAAGCTCAATGACAGTGTGCATTATAATAGCTGAAGCCTTTGTGCTTAAAAAAGGGGGGAAATATGTAATTAATATTTTTTTGAAAAATTTTCGATCGTATGTTAAATTCTCTACCATTCATAATGCACATTTAAAGAAAATGCATCGTTCATACGAACTGTCTTTCATATGTATAAGTACCACAAAAAAAAAGTCAGGTTGCTTTGCATTGTAAAATTTCTTGTGCATCTGTGGACAGTATTGTTTGTAAGTAGCTCCATCATCATTTCATTAAAAGACTGTAATATAGTGTATTTTTGCAGAAGTGATTTAAGTTCTGAGTATGTTGGGTGCTCTCAGATTGCGCTCAGTCATAACATGTGTTCCTGTTTTTTTGAAGTGAAATATCAGACCTTAAGACGGTGTGGAAGAGAGCTATAGTATAGTAATTTATAGTCTTGTAAGAAAGAGCGAGTGAGCATGTGCAAAAGAAAGGAATGAGTTTCTGATCATCCCTTGTTATTAGGACTGATATGATCATCAGATCGTGTGCATTTGCAACAGATAACATGTGATTGTCTTCATATTCTCTTCCTGCTTTGTCGTCTCAGGATAAATTGACTGAGGAGATACTTTTATTTTGTAAGTGTGCTTAATCTCCTGTGACTTCGTTTTAGTCTATCATATTGCTTTGCGTGACGGTGAAAGTGCTGCTTGTGCGAGAAGCATTTGGGTCCCTCCCCCGTTTTGTCTTTATCTGTGTTTTGGTGGCCGGAATCCAACTGTCGTTTGCTGGTCAAAGTTGGAATGGGGCAAGTGATAATTTAATTTACCTCGTTACACTGTTCCGCGACAAGCAGCACTTTTATTTGTCCTGTTGTAATAATTTCGCAATGCTATATTTCGTTTCAACCAAATAAATGTGACCTTTGTGAAATATGTAGAGGGTAGTTTTAATTCTGCTTGCTGTTAATTTCTGAGATATTATCTATATCTGAATCAAACATTCCTCAAATAATTAAGGAAGATGCAGTTCATACACACTGAAAATTACTCTTAATACACAAACTGTAGATTCCTTAAGTATCCAATAACCTTATTGTACATGGAAGCTTTTTAAAATAGAATGGAAATGAATTTTCTTAATTGTGGAACATTCAATGTGAAGTTTGATAACTCAACTGAACAATGGATAGAAGAAAATATTCATTTCTGACTGCTGATGCTATTTTGTCAACAATAATTAAATTAGTTCATTTGGTCCATTGTGTTGTTTTTATGTTCAGTTATAAGGTAGGAAAAATATCATGAAATTATAAATGTATATTATTCACCTCCCTCATTCTGTTCCAATTTTCATATCACTCCAGAAAATTAACCCAACTTTAAGGCTGTATATAAGTGATATGATTTTTAGTTTTTAAGGATGAGTTTGTGGATATACTGTGGCTCAGCTAACATTCTTTCCTTTTTTTGGAGTTCAAGTTTGTAAGACTTTTGCTAGCACAACAAACTAGATATGATATGAATTATTTCTAGTTTGTTGTATAAGGGGCTGCTGAAAAGCTTGTGGCCCAACAATGTTCCCAAACAATTTGAAGCAAGATCATATTGTGTCTTAACCTTTTGCCGCCCAAGCATCTCGAACGAGATACCCAAATGTAACCCTCACTGTCCCAAGCATCTCGATCGAGACGTTGTCAAGGTCGAAGTTTTTACGTTATAACTTTTCTATTTTTGGCTAGAATTTCGATTTTATTTTTTTATATTGTTCCTAACACATGTATTTAACAGAAATGGTTTCTTGCATTTTTTTTGTCTTCATGAAAATGGAGGGGGAAAAGGTACTTCTCTTTTGCGGCTTATTTCATCGTCAAATTTTTGCCGACAAAGGAAGACCGGCTTTGTTGTTCTAAAGCAATGCTTTTCACTCCCTCCTGTTATCTGCGTTCGAAGGAAGCTTGTTTATAAGTATCCGATGTCAAAATGAAAGTTTCCCGTGAGGGCGGAAGCAGGGGGTGGGGTGGGGGAGGGGGAAAACTGGTTGTTGAATCTGCGTTGTGAGAATGGGAATTCGAAGCAAGCTGAAGGAAACCTTTGTTTGTGAGCACAAGTGTTCCACAATGTTGAACAGAGGTCACCCAGCATTGTCTAAAAATAAAATGTCAAGCAGCTGCAAGAATCGGCGTTCTAGCTTTTCGTCCGTGAAAGTTGTGCCTAGGTGTGTGTCGTTTTGTGCCCAAGTGGGAGGATATTTTTTGACTGAAGTGACATACTTCCAAGGACTTTTTTGTCATCTACGTGTTTGTGAAAAGTGTGCTAGCGATAATTTCTATGTGCATTTTGAACTTTTCATATCCTTTTTTTTGGGGGGGAGAAGCCCAATTTTTTTAAAAAAAAAAATCGAATTTTCCCTCTTTCCCCCTCCATTTGTGCGCCGAATGTGCATAAATTATATATTGCCTGAATCTCTGATTCATTCGGTATATCGTTCATATCTCCAGGGCAAATAGTCTCTGAGCTAAAGTCATTTCAAGGTACCACTGCATTTTGAAGCTTGAATCAGTGGCGTGCCGACCATTCCTTTTGGGGGGTATAACTCAAGTTACATTGGTCATATGATAATAATGCAAATATTTTTGTGTTCCTTACATGTTAGCGATTATTTCCATGTGCATGTCGACACTGTCATGTACTTTTTGCTTGAGGGGAGGGTGGGGGAACAATTTTTTTTGCCGAAATTTTGGAATTTTGAGACTTAGCCCCCCGCCACATATACGCCGAATTTGCAAAAAAAAATTCATATAGTCTGAATCTCTGGTTCATTCCGCGTACGACGGTATATCACTCATCTCTCTAGGGCAATTAGCCTCCGATCTACACTCATTTAATTGAAACTCTGCATTTTGCTCAAAATCGTCTCTGGACAGAGAGGCTTACATGTGAAAAAGGCCTTGGGCGGCAAAAGGTTAAAAGTGCATATCCTTGTATGTTCACGTATGAAAAATCAGAGCGTTAATCGAAGCCTTTCCTATTTTTTTAAAAGCCTATGAAGTGAGCATATATATGCCCAGCAAGGAAAATTTACAAATACAGAAACCAGGACTGTGATGAAATTGTTGTTCCAGGGCAAGTCTACCCTACAGGTGTCTTCTCCTTTTTACCCATCCTACTACCACCCGCTTCATGTTTAAATATGGTGAATTCTCAATGGATGAATTCGTGACCTGATTCTTGACAACTGCTGCATATCAGTGAAATGCCATGTGGGAATGACTGGCCATTTCACGGGAATGCAATGGTGCCATATTTCACTATGATCTGGACATACGCAAACTCGCAGCGAAATAGGTACCAAAAATCTGTCCGCAAACCACAAATATGAAAGGGTGGAGGCATCCAGGAAAATCATGTCCCATTTTGATAACTTCAAATAATGGACGAAACCTGGTTCTGTTACCTTGATCCAGAGACAAAACAACAGTTGATGGAATGTCAACACTATGGTTCACCTCATCCCAAGAAGTTCAAAGCACAAAGTTTGCAGGGAAGATCTTTGGGTCATATTTCTGGGATAAGAACGGCATATTACTTATACTGGCCAGATTATAGTTTATTTACGAATATAAATTTTAACTAGCTTGGTGGATATGCTACATTGCTGACAGTATACAGTACACTTGAACACTTAAATCGTGCAGTTCGCAACACTGAGTACATCAGCAGCAGAACCGATGGCACATTCTGCTTTCTTCCATCCCTTACGGGCTGGAAAACAAAATTTGCCCCAGCACAAATGCTCTCCCATTAAACCCTTCAAGGTCACCAGGGGATTTCTCGGGCTCCTGGTGGCATTGTACTCAGGCTACAGGATGGCCAGGGTGATACCAAGCAGATGTTTTGTCAACATGCCACGATAGGGTGTTGATGGCCCCATATCATAAAAGGAGAACCTTGAAGTCTTGGAGGTTGATAATCTGTTGAGGCAACCCAGAAGAAATAATGTGAAACCAAAAGTTAATGAATTAATTTGTAACAGTTATGCTGTGTGCCACCACTGCTGGCCTTGCTGTACCGGAGTGCAAGCGCATGATCATTACTCGCTCGACAGAAGGAGATTGTAAAGCAGCAATGCCATGGAAAGCTCAAAAAGGAGTTCTGTTCCTCCACGACAATGCCCCAGCTCATCGAGCATTGCAAACACAGCTGAAACTGAGTGACTTAGACTTTGTCTCTTGATCATCCTCCCCCCCATTCCCTGATGTTGCTTCATCAGACTACTTTCTCTTTCCCAAACTTTTTTGATCAGGAGGTGGTCACTGCTATGAAACATTGCTGTGAGGAGCATATTTCAGGTATTTTTTTTTCTTTAGTTGTCTGCAAAGGTGGAGCACCGTCCCATGAAATGCATTGAGCTTCGAGGAAAGTATGTTGAGTAACTGTGAAATTTCATCATTCCTTCTGGGTCGGGCCACAAATTTTTCAACACCTGCTCATATGATGTGTTTATGCTCATAAATAATAAACAAAATATATTTGGTACAGGTTATGTTCCTTCCATATTTCCTCATTCCAAATTTGATTGGTTTTCTGATTAATTTTGAAGGACCACTGCCTTCGTTAACAAAGGTCTGGGAGAGAGGTAGTGTGCGACATCCTTTGTTAATGAAGTCAGTGTTCCTTTGAAATTAATCAGAAAACCAATTAAAGTTGCATCACGGAATATAGCCTGTACAGTACTAAAACTTGGTTTGTCATGGCCAGTTTAGAGCAAAACTACCCATATATTATAGTTTTGATATGGATGATTTTATTGGGTTTTTGATCTTGATCTGTCATCAGTTTCATGTAATCATCATTCCTCATCACAGTTAACAATAGCTAATAATAGAATACTTATTCTAATTAAGTCTTGAAGATTATACAGAATGTCTGAACTGAGATTGTCACATTTCAAATCTGTCATAATTCACTGCAGAAAAGTAAATATGTGCATTATATCTGTACATTAGGATCAGATGAATAGAAGTGGAGATTTCTCACCTAAATGTGGGACATGGTGCATTTGCAAGGTTAAAATTACACCCGCCGAAGAGTGCAAATATGGTAGTTGCATGCAGGGGTGAATTTTGTTGTGCAAATGCAGCTTTGTGCTGTACTTGACGGAGGCAGTGTTGCTACATAAGGGAGATTTTATGAAGAATATAGAAATTGCCAGAAAATTTTAAGTAGTCAAGACTTCTGTTTCTGTTAATTTAGATAAACACGCACAGTAAACCAGATCAGATTTTCAGAATATGCTACTAACTGAAAGTCTTCAAATAGACACACCCAAGCAGTATTCATTTGCGTGCGACCAACATACAGCAGTGGCTTTACAGTTTTTATCGCATATTGCTTTCGCAGATAATTTTTCTCGCAAATGGAAAATAATATATTTCTACGATAAACGCCAAGGTCATTGCCAATTCAACGTAAAAGCTCATACTACAGATCTAATGACTACAAAATACATAATTCTATCCCATACGGTGAGAATTATTAAATAAATATGATTATATTGTTCAATATGTGTTTTTCCTCTTAACTGAACAAGTGGAAATAGCAGATATTTGCAGTGGCATGCCCAGGACTTTTTATTTACTAATCATTCATCATTTTGCCATCTTTTTCTACCTTTGACAGTCTTATTTTTATATTGAGCCTAAGCTGGGATTATGAGCCTCACCAACCCCTCGTAGAGCACACCACTGGACACTCAGAAGAATCTTGATGTCTCCAGAGAAACCCTCAGTGTGGCTGTAAACATGGTGATGGGGGCTGAAAAAAGACCTGTTATGACCCAGACCTAAAAAAATGAGGGGGAGTCAAGGTTGTTGGACCATGTCGGAAGGTCTGTCTGTTCGGAAGCGTTCGACTGTTCTCGGCACTGGCAGAGACCAGAGAGATTCGCACCATTCTGTGATGAGCTGAGCCATGCAACACCCATTGCCTTCAATATGAAACTTGGATTTGGTGCAAGGGGTAGTACTGGGTCCTCATTTCGATGCACTAAACTTTAGCGAATCTCTTGCATATTTTGTTCTGTTTCATGCTATCGCTTGGCTTATTTCACCCAAATATGCGAATATCCTGACTTTTTTTTTTTTTAGTTCTTCTCTCAGATATTTAAAATGCAATATTTTTAACGTTTTACTTGGTCATCGCCACATCTCCCGATGCCTCGCCTTCCCTCTGCACATGACAGTAGGTTAAAAACAGGATCTCTAAAACTACACCATGACGATAAAAACAACTCTTCCTTACCAGTCCAAGATTACCCTTTTGACATCACTTAACCAGTACTAGCTAGTGCTTCAATACTGGGTTCTTGCACCAGTGTGCCAAAAGGTGAAAAAATGTATGTAATAAAATATATTTGATATACAGGGTGAGGCAAAAGTCCAGCACCACCCTTTTAATTTGAAACATCTTGACGGAGGATGATGAGAAACTTTGGATATGGGTAATGGTGGAGAAACTTTGGATATGGGTAATGGTGCACACCAGATGGGGCTAGTATGCATCATGGTGGCCATCTTGGAATTACCTCCAGATTTTCAAATGGGAAGGGGGGGTGGTTATTTTTCCCCTAACTTTATTTGGTGAGGATATTGTGACATTTGAAGTTCACATTTGGCATGCTACAACATGTGCTGTGCTCTGTGTGTTGCCCATTCTGTGCCACACAAACTGCAAGATGTTTCCACCAGTCCTTATGATGACCCCCAAAGGTAGAAGTCAAGGGATGTAAGGTTCGGAGAATGGGGTGGCCACTCAGTGGATCCTCTCCGACCAAATGATTGACCTGGGAACTGCTCATCCAACCACTGTTTGACATAAAGCATAGTACGGAAGCTTGCCATCATGTTAAAGGGAACACCTACCTCTTCCTGAAGAATGTTCAGATACCGCTCCCTATTCAAGTTTCCATGGATGAAGACAGGTCCCATGATTTGGGTATTCCATATCCCACACCACATCATTTACCTTTTCTGTACCAATTTCCCTATGAAGATCTGTCCATGATGGGGTGATATCTGACCAATAATGATGCTTCTGTTCGTTTACCTCACTGTTCACAAAGAATCATCGCTAAACAGAACACTTTCCTGAACATGGGATCCTCATTGCACCTAGCCAAAGCCCAGTCTGCTAACTGTACACGCCTGCCTGGGTCATCCTCAGTTATGAACTGCTACATTGGAATTTTCTAGGGGTGCCATTTGTTCGTATGCAACACCAGGAGTATGGATCTCTGACTCCTCACACTGACGCCAAGTGTTGAGTACTGCGTTTCAGGCTCTTCACCAAGGATGTCACGATTGCCGTTGCTATTTCCACATCGGTAGCGGTTCTCGGCCGTCCACTATGTTCTGTGGTGTTTGGATCCCGTCTCTAAACTTCTGCAACACTGTGGTATGTGAGATGTCATCTCTCTCTCTCTGTATGCTAGGTGTTGAAATCCTCTGCGAAGACCCTGGTATTGTGCTCCCTGCTTATCACACCACTTGCAATCCCTTCTTGGAGGGTTAGAGCCATGTTACATCACCTGGAACGAATAAATAACAACCCATTACATTACGCCAAATGTGAACTTCAACTGTGAAGATACCCTCGTCAAATAGAGTTAGGGGGGAAATAACTGCATACTCTTATTTCTGAGAAAACTCGCATCTTAAATGTGCTTCCCATTAGAAAGTCTGGAGGTAATTCCAAGATGGCCATCATGATGCATACCAGTCCCAGTACCCATATCCATTCATGATCCTCAGTCAAGCCGTAAACAAATTAAAAGGGTGGTGCTGGACTTTTGCCTCGCCTGTAGATTCACATACTGGAGAAGAGGCACTTTATTCCCTAGTGTCATTTGTATTGACTCTCCAACCATGTCATGAAACAGTCCCTCCTTACGAGAAATTTTGAAGATTCAAAGAAATAGCATGTGGAGGTTTGCAAACTGGGAAAATAGCTTCATTTTCAGCATTTAATATGAAGGGGTTACTGTTATGTCCTAATATTTATGACATAAACAGAAATAATTATCTCAAGATTGGAACTTCATAATTAATATATTAAAACTTGTAACAAGGTGGATTACATGATTAAAAACTTAAATCATCCATAAGACATAACAACAAGATGCATAATCGTTGCTATGCACAGACTATGTACATTGGCCATAACTGCTAGTTCACCACATACAATAATGTATTTATATATCAATCTTCTCCCCTTCAAGAGAAAACAAACTTATGAGGGGTAAAACACTCTTGGCCTTTTTACTCTTTCAGATTTCCTTCTTACAAAATCACTTCCTCCCTTCGAAGACAAACTTGTTCCTGGACCAAGTCTGCTCGCTTCCTTCGAATATGAGCTACTCTCTTGCTTCGGAGACGATCTCTGAGCATTGTGTTCTTCACTGTCGCTTAGTTCCTGCCGATGCATTTCATTTTTAATTGGAGGATATAAATATGCATGATATGCACTATCGTCATATTCCTTGGGTATTTCTGACTGATTTGAATCTCCTCCTGTTTCATGAAGAATCTTTAAAAATGAATAGTGTACATTTCTGTATCTGCCACTTTCTACATCTCTTACTTCATACACAGCAAAACTGCATCTTTCAATAATCTCTCCTTTTCGATATATCTTTCTTTCAGGGCAGTAATAATATACGTTACTTCCAATTGAAAATTTCTCACATTCATAATGAACATTTTTAGTGTCATCTTTAATGATTATATTACTTGCAGTGTTGTAAGAAAACATTAATGAACTTGGAGATGTTCCAGTTGATGGCAATGGAGTGTTGTTATGCCAGTGTATTACTGTACGCAGTAGTGATTCTACTTCAGTATTCAATTTTCTAACATCCCCTTTTGGAAAATCTCCTATGAGGGTTAGATACCTTTTCACGGTATTGACTGTTCTCTCAGCCAACCCGTTTCCCGAAGGTTTATATGGGCAGGAATGCTTTAGTTCAATGCCCAACCTTTGGCAGAACATCTTAAATTGTTCACTTGCAAAGGGTTGTCCATTATCTGAGACTAACTCTTTTGGAGAACCAAGTATGTAAAATTGGCTTTTTAAATGTCTAATTGCTTCCTGAGCCGTTAAATTAGAACATTGCCAAACATTCAAAAATTTCGTGTGAGCATCAACACACAACAGGAATAAATAACCTTTGAAATAGAAATGATCGACATGTACACGTTCCATAGGTTGTGATGTCGGTGTCCATGATATAAATTGTCCTTTTGCTGGAGCTCTTGCATTCGTCTGACAAGCATCACATTTTGCAACAAAACTTTCAATGTCAGAAGTCATTTTAGGCCACCAAACTAAATCTCTGCAAATCTGTTTTAATCTCACTACGCCACTGTGCAGACCATGAATTTGAGTGAGAAACTTGCATCGCAGTGTCCCTGGCAATACAATTCTATTTCCCCACATCAACAATCCATCTTCTGTTGACAGTTCCAGACGTTTCTTCCATAAAGCTATTGCTTCCTCATTCATATGTGGATCAATTCCTCTTGGCCAACCATTCTTAACGTAAATTGTTATTTTAGACAACAATTCATCGCTTTTTGTATGCTCCTTGATCTCAGATATGCGTAACGGTTGTAACTTTTGTTCTAGATCTGCATACGCTGTTAAAACAAAATCTGATTGCAATTCTTCAGGTAGTGGTAATCTTGACAAAGCGTCTGCTATTGGAACCTTCTTAGAATACACTATTTCGTAATTCAGAGATGCCATGAATATTTTCCACCTCTGCCAACGTGCATTGTGTTGCATTGGCACTGGTGTATTAGAATCAAGCAAAGATTTCGCAGTCGTTGAATCAGTGTATATTGTAAATTTTTGACCTGCCAGATATAAGTAAAAATGTTTCACAGACGAAACAATGGCTAATGCCTCTCTTTCTCCCTGACAGTAATTCTTCTGAGCAGGTGAAAGTGTAGCTGAAAAACACGCCACTGTTCGATGTTCGCCATTTATCTTGTGCCCTAATCGTCCTCCAACACCGTAGCAAGAACTATCCGTTTCTAGGATTATTTCTTTTGAAGGATCGAAAGGAATTATAGCAGGTGTCTGAACAATCTTATCTTTAACAGCCTTAAATTCCGATATACATTGATTAGACCACAACCATTTTTCGCCTTTCCTCAGAAGTCGATATAGGTGTGGTATTGTAGATGACAAGTTGTGTAGAAAACGACTTTGAAATGCAACCATCCCTAAGAAACTTTGCAGTTGTACCTTATCCTTTGGCTCTGGACTTTCTAAAATAGCACGCACATGCTTTTCAGTTGGTGTGATTCCATTTGCCGTGAAACGTCTTCCTAAGTAAATCACTTCTTGCACTAGGAATTCAGATTTACTTAAATTGACTTTAACATTATAATCTTTAAAGCGCTCCAGAACTTGTTTTGTTCTTAGGAAACATTCTTGTAGACTATCTCCAGAAATGATAACATCATCAATAAATGCTGCAACTCTTTCCAGTCCTGTTAAAATTGAATCAATTACCTGTTGGAAAAGCTGAGATGAAACATTTGTACCAAATGGTAAACGTTGCATTCTGTACAAGTGAGAATCATAATTTAAACACAATATGTTTTGTGAGTCTGGATGCAAACTAACTTGTAAAAATGCTGAACGTAAATCAAGCCTGGTGTAGTACTTTCCTATTTTAACTTTTTGTAAAATATCAGGAAAGTCTGGTAGAGGATACACTAAACCATCGGTTTGAAAATTGACCGTCTTCGAGTAATCTACACAGATACGTATAGAATTATTTGATTTCTTAACTGGCACAATAGGACTTGCCCATTCTGAATGTTCTATAGGTGCTATAATATTCTGCTTACACATATTATCTATTTCTTCTTTTATTTGATCTCGTAATGAATATGCTATTCTGTACGCTTTCCTGAACACAGGCCTAGCATTCTTCTGTAAAGGTATTGATACCTTGAAACCTTTAATGGGTGTACTAATATCCTCATTAAACAATTCTGCAAAAGATGTCAGTAATTGTGAACGACAGTCTTCAATGTTCATTTGTTTTACATTATTTGAATTATGTACGTCGGCTTTATGTTTCTTCAGAATCATGACTTTGCTAGTTTGCCCTTGCACATTTGATGTTCGTGAACATTCACCCACGTCATCAATCTTCTGTACATGTACCTTTGGAGTATCCATTATGCCTGAACGCTGAATTTTCGAACAAGCATCTGGTAGCGAATCTTTTGATTCTAGACCTAAGCATGCATGTGTAGAATCTTCCTTTTGAACATAATCAGTTTCAGGAAACTCATTTATAAGTTTGCTGCGCCAATCACCAAATAATATGTTCATTCCAACTCTACCAATTAATATATTTGTATTGATATTATCGCCAACAACAAAAGGCATCATGTACATTTTGCCATGATAGTAAAGTTTCAAGTTTAATTGGCCTAATAAACACAATCTTTCACCTGATATCGAGGTATATGAATTTAATAACGGACTCAGTGTGAAGTTGCCAATAAGATTAGTTAACAAATCTTTTGAAATGAAATTAGCAAAACTACCAGAATCGACAATAGCTTCTAACGATTGGTCTTGTATTATAATATCAATGTACAAAGGTAAACGTTCATTTCTCAATGAAATCTGATCAGCTGCGTGTTGCAAATTAGAAATAGATTCGTTTACTTTCTTATTGTACATTTGTTGCGTGTTTGTAGTTAAGAAAGTATATGCACTATCTTCTTGCACAGAGAATAAGCTATGTTGAGAATTGTATTCTCCATAACCATTAGCTTTGGTATCCAAATTACTGTTCCTCATTTCACAATTTTCTTTATACATACTAGATAAATTGACTGCAGGTTCCTTGCATTGTTTATTTCTATCGAAACATGCAGCCAAGAAATGCCCTTTCTTCTTACAGAAACTGCAAATAGCATTGAATGCAGGACAGTTCTCTTTGAATGTACAACCTAACCTTGCACAGCGCTTACATTTTATATCCTTTGCCTGATTTTGCCCTGATACAAATTTTTGGCTCAATGCAGTATGTGGTTTAGATTGTGGCATGCCTTTGTATGCATTATTTGTTCCGAATCTTGATTCTCTTGTATCTTGTTGATTCTTTGAAAAATGAGCTTTAGCAAACGAATTGTTTGTACCGAATCTACGTGAGCCTTGTATTTGTTTATTTTCACCTACCAAAAATGCATTTTGATTGACTTTATTTTTATTTGTGCGTATTATCTCATGTTGGAGTACTACATCACAAACCTTTTCGAATGTGTTGGGCATGTCTGACAGTAATCTATCTTTTAGTATACTATCGGGTAGTCCAAACACAAGTTTTTCTCTAAGACGAGTGTCTAATTCATCTGTTGTAAACTCACAAGTTATTGCAGCAACTTTTAAACGATTTATGTACGATGTAGCTGTCTCACTTTGCTCTTGCTTTATTTGCATAAAAGCGAATCTTTGAATCCATTTATTAACCTGTGGTGCATATATTTTTCGCAGTGTATCAAAGAATTCCTCCAAGGTGCAATCTTGTGGATCCTTTGGACTTAATCTGTGTTCAAGCTCTTGATATGGTAAACTACCGATTACAGAAATAAGAGTAAACACTCGTTTCCTTTCTTGTATATCGTTAGCCTCAACAAAAGCCTTGAATCTTTTAATATACGAATTTATATCCTGGCTTGGGTCATAAGCCTCAAATGCAGGTATAAAACTTATGTGTTTTTCCATACTGGCTCACTTGGACTTAATTACTATAATTCTACTTACAGTAGTAATTATTTATCTTCTTTAATCCTCGTCGCCATTTTGTTATGTCCTAATATTTATGACATAAACAGAAATAATTATCTCAAGATTGGAACTTCATAATTAATATATTAAAACTTGTAACAAGGTGGATTACATGATTAAAAACTTAAATCATCCATAAGACATAACAACAAGATGCATAATCGTTGCTATGCACAGACTATGTACATTGGCCATAACTGCTAGTTCACCACATACAATAATGTATTTATATATCAGTTACATGCATCATATCATAAACTCCACAAACTTAAGGCAAGCAACTTAACCACACTGAGCATTGCAAGTGTTAAATAGGCCCACATTCAGACTTGGGCACCACAGAAAAATCTTGAAACACTAAGGGTGCCATGAAAGGAAAAAGTTTGGGAATCACTGCACGAAGGAATAAGTGCACTCTCTTCTCCAGGATGTAAATCTATATGTGAAACATGCATTTTTTTTTTTGCATTGTGCTGCAAGAACCCATTATTGAAGCACTACCTAGTACTGATTGTGATGTCAAAGGGTCATTTTGGGCTGGTAAGGAAAATAAGGCTTCAGCGTCATAGCAGGGTATTTTTTTTTTTTTTTAGGGATGGCAAGATCGATATTGTGGGGTTGCACCAAAATTCCACCTCACCTGGATAAAACTTTTATCTTGAGCCAGCCCTGATAACCATCCACCTTTGTTCCTTCTCGCCTACCACACACATTGGATACATGAAAAGTAATAAAAATTTAGCACTTGTGTATTAAAAAGTCCAGATGGGTATTTTAATTCGTATTATTGGTTGCTTTACATTGTTTTTCTGGCATTTTTGTGTAATCACGACATGAGGATGAGTGATGATTAGACTAAATTGATGAAGGGACACACTCGGATATATCTAGACAACACATGCCACTCTCAAATACGTATATCTAGACAACGTATGGCCATGCAGGGACTTGAACCAGGCAGTGTCCGTAGCAAGATGGAAAGGATGGCTGGCTAAGACTTAAATCTTCATGGAAAATGCAGAAATTGCTTACTGGAGTTTGGAGCATGTAAATGGCACGCATTGGCCAGGACCAACCTGGATCCTGAAGTAATCTCCATGGTAACAATATCTTCATCTGGTTGAAATATGTGAATTATCTCTCCGAAAATGGCGGAAGCACATTTCTAATTCCTTGGATCCCACTTTAAATTGTAGGTCCAGTCTCGATTTATCTGATCATAAAGTGGACCAAACATTTTTCTCCAGTCACTATAAAATTATCTACAAAAGAAGTTTTTGATCATCTGCCGGTTTACCTGATATTTTAGCAACTTTTCATGCCATTTTGGAGCTACATACCCGTTTTGTTTTCACACCCAACGAGAAAAAGTTGGAAATTTTTAAATATCACCTCCTGCGAGTATTGATGCCACATGAAAAAAAAACTGATAATCTACATTTTTTTCTCGCTTTGCTCGCAATGTTAAATAAGAAGAGAGTACAGCATTTAGTGTGCTGTTTAAGTAATCGTGAACGAATCGACTATAGCTGCAGTACAAGACAAAAGAATATTGGTATTGATTATTAATGTCGGTTCTAACATGTAATACTTAGTGTTAGTATACTAGGCTATATTTATTTAACCATGTGCATAATTTTCAATGATTATGTTCTCGTGTGTTGTAATAATTGTACCAAATATATTGCAGGAGTAGAGACATAAATTGTCAATGAATTTTGTACTCGTGATAAAATCCATGTATTGTTTTCTATGGATTACTAAAGGATTAATAGAAGGGTGAATTCGTTGCAGGAGGCACCAAATTCTATTCTCGCCCCAGGCTTAGAAATGTCTCAAAAATTGAATCGGGCATGCGAACATGCCAGCTTTGGTTATCAGGCAACTGCAGCAAAAATGTATGGTGGATTTTCTATTTTATCATTAAATTGTAGAACAAGTTGTGATAAATATTTGAATTGTGGGTTTTAAATCTTATTCCCGTCCACTGCTCAAATGCACATGTCAGCTCAATTAAAGAAAACAACATATTACTGGTTTCGATGGAGTAAGAAGATAGTCTTCCCACACCTTCTTGCTCTTGCTAGCGACTCTGCCTTCAATTGATTTCTGGAAGGAAAGAACTGAAGAATCCACACTGAACTTCAGCAAACCTCGTAACTCCTAAAGGTCACATGTTGCAGATATGAGTTGTCAGCTCTGTGTGCACATTGCACAGAAACGTAGCAGTTAGGGGCCTCACTTGAGCAACCTTGTGTTCTGACATCACGGGAGGCTAGATGCCTACGTTTTTAGGTTAGGGTACCTATGTTTAGTTCTCTCAGCCTAAATAATAATTTTTCATTTTATTTATGCTAATGTAACCTAACCTCCTATACCTCGTCTGACGTCAGAACACAAGGTAGCAAAACTGTTGTGCGAAAGGGAAGACCCCAGCAATTGACGGTGCAGTCAAATTCAAACTTTGTCGAAGTATGGAACATGTTCATGGCCGTATTTAGAGGGGGGGTTTCTAGGGTTAACCCCCCCGAAACTTCTGACATGGTGGATTAATGGAAGTTCAGATACCAAAATCTGTAACAAATTTTCAATTTTTTTTCGAAGCATCACAAAAATACAAGGAGACAATGTTGAAACGATCGAGCTAGAATTTTCATACATTTGGAATTCTGAAAGTTAAGTGAAACAGGATTTATTCTCAGAATCGTAACCAACCCGCGACCCCTCCATTATCACTTCTGCTGTCATCTTTCCAGTGTTGTTCCTGCGTCACAAGGAATATAGACTGAAGATTCCCTTATGATTGTCCCAAAATTCCCTTTCGAGCTTTTAAATTCCCCGTCCGATAAAGTTTAAAATCCCCCTTGATAGGAGTTCAAACCTAGGATCTCCAGTTTTGTAGCGCATTTAGTTCGCGATAGAGGTTACAATCCATGCACCAGGCTAAGTTTTTAAAAAGAATAACTGGTTCCACACTTTTCAAAATTCCAAAAATTTAATTTTAAAGTTAAACAACAAAAACTTTATGACTAAAATTTCCATCTAACTTTTAAAGCTTTTTCTTGAAGGTGTCTAAAGTTTAATGACGAAGCATAATAATTGTGCATTTCAGTACACACTGAAACGTAAAAAAACAAAAAGAAACTTGTGCTGGATATTCACTCATCTGCTGGATTGAGTAAGCCCCCCTCAAGGATATAATAATAATAATTATTAGTATTATCATGGAATAAAATTGTTTTATTATTATGAAATTTTAATAATTATTGTACAATTATTGTTATTATTTCTATTATTCAAATTTCTGGCGACGCCCATGGGAACAATTATGAATGAACCCCCCCCCCCGAAACTTTTTCCTGCCTACGGCCGTGAACATGTTCGATATCGCTGCTTCTGTTACCAGTGTGGAAGAGCAAGCAAATTACGGACCACATTTCCTTCTATGAAAGTTTGTCTTGGCAAAAATCTCGCTAGTTGAAAGGCAAGTAATTATGTATAAGTTATTTCCGACATGGCCCTAAAGGAAACAAGAAATAATAAGTGAATCGTAAAGTATGACAGTGAGGAGAGACTGATATCGCCAGAAATATTTGTAAGGGGGCGGGGGCTTTAATAAAACCTGAATAGTAGAAATAAAGGTAAAGTGCTCCCCTGTGCGCACCATGCCATGAAGGCGTATAGGCGGGGGGGGGGGGGGGGTAATCATTAGTAATATCTCGTGGTTGGTTATGATTATCATACAGTAATGTGTTTTTATACGGTTAGTGTATTGAAATGCATATTGTCTTTTATTAACTTTTACACCTTGTTGACGAAAAAACTAATAAAAGTTAGGAGAAAATTTAGTCATAAAGTTTATATTGTGTGACCTCTCTCTAGTTTTTGCAATTTCGAAAACTGTGGAACCATGGTTCCTGTATTTTATACTCCATTTTTTCGATTTAACTCAGTTTTTATTTGGTTATTTGCTCTAATACTAATTGAACTTTATTTCTGTTATGAACAATAACAAGATACAGTTCCGATTATTTTCTGACTTGAAATGAACTATACTCATTTTCAGGGGGTGGGGATGGGGGTCGAAGGACCAGTTCGACCCTCTCTCCTGATGCCGTAGTGATAATGAAGTCTTCTTATAATCAAGGGGTCCCGGGTTTGATCCACGATCCACCTTGCATAGCTAACTCCAGTCCCGATTAGCCATCTGAGCTGAAAGTGGGCTTGAAACAAACTTTGCACATTACTAGCAAAAAATAGAGATCATCAAATTTTACAGAATCAATGCCCTTCAAATTTCTGTAAACAAATTTTGCACGTCCATAAAAAAAAAATACGTAGATGCTGTATTGGTTTTTAAACCTTAGGGTTCCTTTGTCAATTTATTTTCCAGGTATCTGCCTTTGTCATTTTCGGTGCATTTGTTATTGTTATAATTTATCCTTAATATCTCTTGGTCTTTTTATGAGGCTTACTATTGAATGTTCTCGCCTATACCTTCGTCTATCTTTGGCGCCTATTGTTGTTTTCATTGTTCAGTCTATTTGAATTACTCCACGGAACGAACCCGGGGACCCTTTGCTATTACAAGGCTACAGAGTTATCACTACGCCGCCGGAAAGGCCCTCCTGGTTGCGTTGTTTGTTCCTTCGTCTTTTTCATGACCACGTGATTAATCTAGAGGTATCAGAGACGCGAAAGAACCTAAATACAAAACGAAAATTTTGTCCGATAGTCTGTACATAGACACCGTTACACAGTCTATTCAGTTCTGCTCTTGCCCCCGAATGTGGAGTGTTTTGTTTCTTGCCCAGGGGCTGTCCGTTTAGGGATCCTATTCTGGCTTAACGTTTAATTTAATTGACCTCGTTTTTCTGCCACTTTTGGCTAATCGTGAAGATGATGAATGGCACTGACTGCGTCAAATTTTCTAGTGTAGGTCACTGGATGATTTTCAAAGATCTGATTGATTGATTGATTTTATTTTACTTCGCGTTTTGTGCCTTTTGGCTAATTTGCGAAGATGGGGATGAGTGATGAAATTGGTGAATGCGTAGCGTTCCAACATGAACGCGGGGATCTTAAATAGGGATGTAACTTGCCCCTCCCGATTAGTACTATTGATGTTAGAGACAGCCCTGAACGGGCCAGGTACAAATATCTAACTTAACATTAATATAGACTCATGATTAGGTTTTATACTGAACTGAGCAATGCGAATGAAGGGTGTAGGATAGCTTACCCTACTGGGTTTAGAAAACAGACCAATCGCTCCTGCTTCTCCGATGATTCCAAGTAAAAAGCCCCCGTGTCGCTCTCATGCGCACCTATTTAAACCCTCGCTTGGCCTCTCGTCACCTCTAGCCAAAGGCCAGTATTCTTACCATTTCCTGTGAAAGGCTTATCCTACACATTTCTGAGCAGGAGCTGACAAGATCTGCCAGGGTCAATATTTCTTAATCGAACGGATATGCTACGAATGGATATTCACAAACAACCATGCCCGAGCGGGAATCGAACCCGAGACCCCTAGCGTCGCAGCGCGATGTGCTAACCTCTCAGCCACAGGGTCCGGCTCAAAGATCTGAGTTGGACACATCTAATAAAGATTATATATATATATATATATATATATATATATATATATATATATATATATATTGCCATTGTAACATAATGCAAACAAGTAAGTTTCCCATCATATTCGCCATCCATACATTTTCATTTTATTGTTATAGCCTAATGATTTTTTCTATTACATTTTGACCACACATGGCACCGATAGATATTGATGAACCAGACCTCTGAAAAACTTTAGTTAAGGCCCCACATATTGTCTGCCCCAGGCCCCGCAATCACTGTGCCTGAACCCCTCTCGCTGAAACTAAAAAGTGGAACGTTTGAAACTTATTTTTTCTTTACATTCAATTTGTTAACATGCTCTTCTTTAGCTTACAATCTTACTTTAAATTTTGTAAATCATTTAATTGCATTCATGTGGGAAAAGGTGCTGTCCGTTTCATAGTAACCTTATGTGTTGTCGGTGATTGCACTAATGAACCGTTTTGAAAAATCTAGTGGGAAATTTTGTGAAAAAAAAGTGTACTGTTGGGATAAATATTGTTCTCTGGAGGTACTTAGCGCAATAGGGTAAACCCTCTAAATTCTCTTCTGGAATTTGAAATGCTTTTTAATGGGTTATTTTTGCCGTATATGAGAAGATTTCCGACTTAACCCCGACCGTGAACATCGGCTTACGAGCTAAAATGGATCGCACGTGTGTCAGGGCAACAATTCCACTTTCCCGAGCGCTGGTACGGTATCAGATGCATTCGGTATTCTACCACGCCGGCCAGGGCGGGAGGGAAAGGGTGGGAGGAGTTGTGGCAAGAGGTCGATACTTGCAGCTAAAAATACCCCGGCCCGGTTGCCATGGAGACGCTAGAAGTTTGTCTTCGCACAAACGTCGAAGCTTACTGCAGCAGTCGGCTTCTTTGGTCCGATTTCCAAGAGCACAGGGGCAGCCATTGTCATCTTCGTCGCATTTAGGGATCAGGAGTTCAACTCTCGGAATTTTTATGTTTCACCCCTAGTTTTGGCGGCCCATGTGGTCAAACTTTTATGTGCTAGGGGTGGCTAGACGGATCTGGAAACTTTGTCCATATCTATACTACTGCCAATTCATATCGACTTTTCTAAGTCCCTAGAACACCCTAGTCAAATTCAAGAGTTGGATAACTTTCTCCATAAAAGTAGAATTAGGCATGTATCTAGAAATATATTTCGGAGGGGGGGGGGGTCAGAACCAAGTGTCTCAGAAATAATAACAATGATAATGTAAATGTCTATTCATAATATAAATTAATAATTGTATTATTATTATTATTATTACATAAATAGGCAAAAAGACTGTTAGGAATGTAGATATAACAGCTCGTATTCATTATCTAGCTTTCGTGAAGTTAAGATGATGAAATGTGTATAAAAATAACTGTCTTGGAAAGGAAATTAATATCAAAAAGGTAAAGAATATTTATTGAATATAAAAAAAGGATGTTAGATTCAGTTGATGAAAACTAAGTTTCTGATTAATATTTAATGCATATTATAACAAGTAGTAGTGTGTATAAATCTTCTTGGGTACTGTCATTAAAAGTCTAATGATATCAATCTAATACTTCCCGTCCAGTAAGTTCGCCGGATATAAATAACCGTCGATTATACAACATATGCTAGAGAAGTATATTTTCATTATTTAATTTTGTACTTGGTACGTATTGCGGAGGAGGGGTCAGGACCCCCTCCCCCAAATACGTCCTTGGGTTACCGTAAGTTTCTTTCTAAAAGTAACGCCTTGGAGTTACTGTAACCTTGTTTCCAAAGGCAGCTCGCTAATGTTGTCATTACTTAGTTTCAGCGGCTCGTAGAGAACTGAATCGGTACAGAATAGGGATGGCCAAACGGATCCGGATCCGAGAGTTTGGTATCTCAATCCCATTATAATATTACCACACCTTCAAAGGTATTATGATCTTCGATTACAAAGAAATTTTTCATTAGTTAGTCCTTCAAGATTTTTTTTCAAGTGTTGTTCCTAAAATACTTTGCTACGCATCGGCAAACACACTCGTGCACAAAAATAATTGTACTTGTTTAACATAAAATGTCAGAGGTGATTTTGTAAATGCCATTGAAACGAATATGTATTCATTCGAATGTATTGGAAATGGAAACACACATAAATGTGAGACATTCCATTCCAGGATGAAACCTTTAACACATTTAACAAGATAGAAATGTTATACAAAAATTATACAATTGTTCTACAGTTACAGTTTACAAATTAAAATAAAACAATATAATATATGCAGTGTTACGTAATTACAAAGTGTAAGACTAACGAGGGATGTTATCTAAGTGTCCCCCTCCGATTTCCATGAAATTTGGCAGGTGTAGGCTATAGAGAGGCCGTGGTTTCGGGGTCAGATCCCCACTTCAATTTCTCCTCATCTTGACATTTGAGGGGGGGGGTTGCCCCCTAAAACCGTTTTTTAGCTGAAACACAAAAACACATACTTCTTCCTTTGGGCCTCTCCACATGCCTGCCAAATTTCATGGAAATCGGAGTGGCACACAGGGGTCAGATCCCCGCGTCAATTTGTCTTCATCTTGACATTTGAGGGGGGTTTTGCCCCCTAAAACAGTTTTTTTTAGCTGAAACACAAAAACACGTATTTCTTCCTTTGGTCCCCTGTATACACCTGCCAAGTTTCATGGAAATCGGAGGGGGACATAGGGGTCAGATTCCCACTTCAATTTGTCCTCATTTGAGGGGGGGGGGTTTACCCCCTAAAACAGTTTTTTAGCCGAAACAAAAAAACACGTATTTGTTCCTTTTGGCCCCCCTATACACCCACATTAACATACAACACGTTTAATAATGATTATGTTCTCCTCACAGTGTGTGTATTCCAAAAGTCGCTTATCAATTACAATGGTTTCGTTACATTGAAAAGGAATTTTGGGAAAGTTTTCGAAAATAAATTTTTGTTTTAGGGATTTTTTCGTCTTAAGTGCATAATTATCTTTTTATAGTATATTTACGAGGGTTGCTGGAAACGTGTCTGCAAACTACCACCAAGAGTGGCGCTAGTGTTCCGCTATTATAAAAATCGGAAGAACATACATTTTTTATGTTTAAATTATATTTAATTGTTTGTTTAAGCCTATTCGTTTATTTTTCACAGAAGTTTGAAGAAGTAGTTTCATGTGAGAAATATAAATTTCTCGTGAACACTTTCGGCCAATGATTTTTTATGATTTCAAATGTAGTTTAACACCGAAACAATGCATCGAGCGACTTCATTTGGCTTTTGGGGATGAAGCACCATCCAAAGGACTGTGTACAATTGGTTTTCCGAATTCCAGCGTGGTCGCACATTTCTCAGTGATGAATTTCGTGGAGGTCGTCCATCCACGTCTGTTGTTGCTGTGCGTGAATTGATTGAGAGAAATCGGCATGTGACATACCGTGAGATTCAGACATCCTTGAACATTGACATGAAAGCAATACATACGATTTTGCATGGTCATCTGAACGTACGGAAACTTTCAAGCCGTTGGATCCCACACAACTTGACCGAAGCTCAAAAACAGGCTCGTGTAAATTGGTGTAAAGAAATGCTCAAAAAATTCAACCGAGGCAAGTCAAATTTGGTGTATACTACATCGTTACAGGGGACGAAACTTGGATTTATTCATAGGAACCCGAAACTAAACAGCAATCCATTCTTTCAAAGTGAGCCGAAACCAACAAAAGTTGTCCGTTCGAGGAGTGCTGGCAAGCAAATGATTGCTTGTTACTTCGGTTATACGACTGGACATGTGGCAACAATAGCTTTAGAAGATCGAAGGACTGTAAATGCTGAGTGGTATACAACAATTTGTTTGCCAGAGGTCATCAATGAATTGTGTAAAACAAACCCAAATCGTCGCATTATTCTTCACCACGACAACGCCAGTTCCCACTCAGCACACCAAACTGTTGATTTTTTTGTCCAGTAAAAATGTCGAATTAATGACTCATTTTGGTTACTGTCCTGATTTATCACCTAATGACTTATTTTTGTTCCCACACATGAAAAATAAAATGCGTGGTGAGTAGTGTTGCCCACGAGACGAGACTTTGGCCTGTCTCGTCTCGTGGAAATGCTGTCTCGTCTCGAAAATATTCGTTTGTCTTATGACACATGCTCAATCTCGTCTCGCCTCGAATTTTTAAAAGCCTGTCCCGTCTCGTCCCGTGGGCAACACTAGTGGTGAGCGATTTGTGTCGCCTGAAGCAGCTGTTGACGCATTCCGAACAGCTGTTTCTGAGGTATCAGCTTCAGAGTGGAAAAAAATGGTTTCAAAATTGGTTTGAGCGTATGCAAAAGTGTATCGATCTTAAGGGTGAATACTTTGAAAAACAATAAAGCCATTCCCAGAATTTCACGTCTTTTTTCATATTGATTGCAGAAACTCTTCCAGCAGCCCTCGTACCCAGCGATAAGAACAATAACTTTATGTAAATATTTCGTTTGATATGTTTGGCTTTTTTAAAAAAAGAAACACATTTCAACACGCCACAGGCTGGCAACTTTGCGCGGGCCTTACGTTTGAAACCGTGATATGACGAATAATCTGGCGGGAACGTAAGCAGGCGTTCTGGAACTCATTCACTCGTCTTATTAAATCGCGCTCCCGCGTGTCTGTATTTTCATGAACACGTGGCTTCGTTAACGTTCGACATAAAGAGTTACCTTTCTGCGGATACAATAAAACTTCTTTCGCATCACTCCGTGTTCCTTGTTAGCAACTACTTTCAGTGTGCCGAAGTCCTCGAGTGCAATAAACCAGGGTTGCCAACACCTTTTCAACAATTCCCTGGATTTTTCGTACACTTAGTACTCCGACAGTTTGTTTCTTTATACAGCATATTTTCAGAAGATACAATTCAACATACAAGTGTATCAATATATGGTGTATAAAACACAACTTATTACTAACTTCTTTGACCCTGTACAGTCAAGAACACAAGTCCACTATGATTCAGATATGAAACAGTATAGAAAGTAGGATTCGTAATTTGAATCCGTCGTTTGCTCTCTCCCAATTCTGTTATTCTGTATTTTAAAAACAAATCACCTGCCAAGAAAACATGAACGTGAAATCAAAACGTTTTTTGTATTGTAAGAAGCCTCAAAATTGCTTTTCTTAATGGGCGTCACCAGATTTTTTCCGGGGGGGGGGGGGCAAATGATAAAAGTTAAATAGCAGAAAAAATAACTAGTATTATTATCACGGTTATAAATGTCATTATACAATAGTTTATCGCTACGATAAGGATGAATACACAACTGATGAAATTGACAAAGATCCGTGGTGTACTCTATCTACCACGGAGGACTGGTTCTTTCATTATTGTGAAAAAAAATCTTCGGGTTTTTCTGTTAGCATTTAGCAATGTGATAATTCAATACTTTAACGAAAAGAAGAATACTTTCAGATGAATCGACTCAGTTCGGAAAATTAACTTTCCTTCTTCCAGGATTTTCCATTGGGGGTGTTAGTTAGTTGTGGGTTGGAAACATTGTAAGAAACAAAGCACTTCCGTTCAGGAGGCAATGCACGCACTGCACAAGACCCCCACCCCTCTGCTCCCATCCACCACGCATTTTGAAATACGTCATGTACGGACTGAGTAGCTATGTGAAAAATTCCATTGCCTTTCCCCGGCTGTTCAACACAAAAAGTTTAAAAATTCATGAGCGGAGTTTATTCACATCGACTTTACATGAACTGCCCTGCAATCAGTATTTCTTGTCACTTGTCTCAATTGTTCCGACTATTTGCGAGAGTCGGTAACTGCATCAGTTGGAAAAACGAGCAACTAGAGACAGCTTCAACAACGTGGGAAATATTCTGTGAGCAGTGATGTTATGACATCACGTAATTATTGTTGGCTGAGCAGCTATACTCTGTCCCAGGAATCTGTGGAGCAAGGCTGCGCATAACGGTAGAGAAGGGAAGAAAGCGAGTTGGCGGAGCGAAGCAGTGCGACCTGCTGCAAAGAACTGGTAGCTGTAGTCCCGTTACCCGCTCCACACTCTACCTTTCCCTCTCACATGTTCATTGGTCGATCCCTGGACAGCTTTATTTGATAAGTTCAACATGCATACATACATTATATGGATAGGCGCCGACTATGGGGGAAGGGGGGGGCAAGGCACTTTTTGCCCCTCCAAAATGCACGCAGGACACATTTTATGTATATTTAAATGTATTGTTTATGCCGATTTTGTCCCCCCCCCCAAATTTATCTGCATACTGTAGCTATATTTTTTCCAGGATTTTTTTTCTATAAAAGGGTGCAGAATAATAAGTGAATGGCAATTTGCGGCCATCTTGATTGTTATACAAAGCCTTGTCTTGTTCCTTGTAGAATTCAACATCGCGTAGAACACAAAGTGAAGCAACACATAAGTTCAGGGATTTTAGAAGTCTTCTCTGTATCTTTTTAAACGCAAATTAAGTCCTGTCGCGCAATGAACAAACAAGTAAGGAACCAGAACAGTCAAATTATCATCCATCCATATCATGCACGGTTTCGCGACGCCGAGCGAAAGGTGTGGGCCAAAGCGCAATGCATTGTGGACTGAAGGAAGCGTCAGAGACAAGGATTTCTTTGTTCTGCCCTTCTCGCTTCGTACTTTGACATCCGGAAGTTTGCGTTTTGTGCGTATCAGGAACGATATGAAATGACGCAACTACTTTCGCATTGAGGAAAGCAAGAGTTATCGCTTGAGTGTTTGTTCTCTGCGAAGCTCCTTCCTCCCCCCCCCCTCTCAACCTACTTCGCAGTCACGCATTTGTTTCGCAGGAGAGCGTGTAGGCAATGTTTCCATCTCTTATTTATATGCACACTGTGAACCAAAGAGGCTAATATGTATCTGTTGGCTATTTTAATGTATTTGCAAAGCTCTTGTAAATAAACACAAGGTCAATAGATGGATGGCACTGGTAGTTTTTAATCCATTGAATGCTGAATGAAATGAACAACTGAACATCAAGTGTAAAAAGACGAGTATGAAGGGGTAGAGCAACATAAGGGCTTAAGTCGATCGCCTTTTGTTAAGCCAATCGGGCGCGAATTCTTGCCTTACTATTTATGTTATGAACAGATCACGGTCTGGCTAATTCAGTGCAGTTGGCAACGTGATATGGCAAATCTTACAATTACAACCAGTGATTCAAATCGGCAGTCGCCATCTTGCGTAAGTTGTTTTTGTTTTTTTTTACCTCGAAGTGTCTGAAGCTTTTGTATTTCTGACATATTCGGCTGGGTGCGAGACAAGTGGCATGAAGTTCTGTGACTGGTGTTACTTGGCTCGTCCCAATTGGCGAAACCTGGAATTACTACTATATTCATGTATCCAATTGTACAAAATTCAATTTTTGAAATTGTGACTTCTCTTTGTATATTATTTATGTATACATTGTAATATGTGTACGTACGTTTGTGTACATATGCATCGTCATCTTTGAATTATTTACAAAACACAGAATATACTATAACGAACCATATCATACCTGACACACTTGCACGTCAGAAGAAAGTCAAGATTTGATCTAAAAAAGGTGGGGATATTTTTATCTGTCCGAATTTTGTCATTGTAAGTACCTACACTTGGCGACAGAAATATTTTGACCTCACATCTGATTCTCCACTTTATCTTTCAAATAATCCAGAACGAGTTCTTAAATCTTTAGCTACTTATATCAAAATTGTATCGATTTATTGAAACCTCTTTTTTGAAAATGTGCTTATAATGTGACCAGTATGTAAGGGTTGCAACACTAATGTTGTCAATCGTAAGCTTCTCATCCGTTAAATGATCTAGAAATTTTATCACGTTTTGAGAACTTTTGTCCTGCCTTTAACCGAACCTTATTTTCATGTGCTGCACGAAAAAGAAAGAAGAATCCTCTTTGTATACAGCATGGTTTGCTTCTCTGGAAAGGGAAGTTAGTTTGTTTGTAATTCAATCCAAATCGTTTATCCTTATACGTATTTATTTAACCTTACAGCTGAATGCAACGATAATAGCAAATAGTTTACTGTATTTATTTTTACTGATATTTACTGTAATTTAGGCATTTTATAAACTTTATATAATTTTCGTCTCAATGGACTAATTGCACGAAGCAAATAAAAAAAATACGTCGAAGAAACAATCATTACGTTATGCTTTTAAAAAGCGAATAAAAACATGCTGCATAAAGTAAACTTACTCTGTCGCTTTTTCGGCTGTTATACTTATCATGTTAGAATGGCTCATGAATATGAACTTCCCTACATTGCATTACTTGCATTACGAATAAGTGGCAGTATTTGCAGTATTTGCTCACACAAATCAATTATAATATTGTATTTGTACTTACTGGACGTGTATTTCTTACCGCGGGAGAAAAAAAATAAACCTGTAGGATAACAATGAATGTGCATAAATCTTGCTTGTAATTCATACCCCTGTATAAACTTCGAAGCTTATTTTCTGAACTTAAAAGTAAAAATGTTAAAATTTTGTTTCACATCTATACAACGCCCCTCTCGTATATTTCGAAATTACAATTGAATCGCACAAAAGCTATAAGGGGATTCCATCGTCCACACGAGAGATTGTCTATTGTTTTGTTTTTCTGTCTTTTTGCCCGTCAAGTGACGCCACTGTACTTGAGTATCATTCCTGAATTTCGTGTCCATGGATCTCCGGAAGGAAAAGATGAAAATCTTCATTGAACCAAAGAAACTTGCAGGTCACATGATTCAGCCTGCTGCTGGTTTGTGTGTGAGCTCGCGATGTAGCAATTGTAGAGGGCGTCAAATTGCAGAGTCGTGCTTGTTATTTTCCCAGGCTGTTTTCTGGGGTTTGTTGTTCAATGTGCAATCGAGGAAAGTGGTGTTTAAAAATGTGTGTTCCAATCACGGACAAATAGTGTACATACACATGTTTCTGTCTCCGATACGTTGAAGAATTTTTCCATGTCACTTTGTCTTGACGAGGACTTCAAGGGAGGTAAGTAATAAATGCCAGCCTATTTACGTATAAATACGCAAATGAAGTGAACTTCCTTGTGTTTGTTTGTACCGTAATTACACATGCAAAAAATACACTACAGCTGTTGCCGGCCTCCGGACCGGAATGGTTAGCGCAACACGTTTCAACGCTATCCTGATATTAGTGTATGTGTAGGGGGTTACAGATGTCCATTGCAAATTCTCTGGGGCTAACTAACATGGGCCTAACTTTGAGGGGGAGGGGCAGAATTGAAAAGTTTTCCATCCCATAAAAATAATGTCCAAGACTATTTTGCTAAATAACTAACACTTGAGAGACCAAAAAATCACGCCTTATTTCTTTGATCCTCAAGTTAGGAGGTTAACAAACATATTCTTGTAAATTTTAACATTTGAAAATTTTGGAGAGCAAGTGGACATGATGTTGAACCATCCTCCACTTTGAAGGGGACGATAACATAGCGACGGTGACTTTTTCCAATGGAGAGAATAGATACAATGATCAATGGCCATTGTTGAACCAATCAGATGTGCGGGTGCCCCCCCCCAACGATTTTAGAACACGTCGTAATAAGGTAATCTTGCGAGCTTACTACTCGTAAAGTAGCAAAGAGCATTGTAATGGCCTTATACCCCAACGAAAGTTTTATGATGAAAAATATTGTCACAAGAGTTTTCCTTATTTTCTGTTGAAATGCGTCTACCGTACTATAAAATCCGGGGGGGGGGGCTAAGATCTGTTTTGAGGTGCTTCAGCCCCCCCCCCTTGCAGTGGAGTCGGCGTTTCAGCCGGCGCGGGGACAGTCTTTATGCCAGTGACACTCTGTTGCCGCGTTTACCTACGAAGGAACTTGCGGTCAAAGCACCAATTAGGCCTAGTGCTTGGGCAAGAATTGGCAACATTAAAATCCCTCCTCCCCGAAGCAGCCAGCATGGAAACAGGATTTTGTCAAATTAGCCGTTTTGCGCTGTGAATGGAGACCGGTTCTTACGGCGACTCCACTGTAGGCCCCTATTTAGAGTACCATGGGTTGACTACGTGAGCATAGAATGAACTTAAAAACAAAGCAAGCTTCGATGACTTAAAAAAAAAACTGGAACCTTCGGTGACGAGGTTGTCACCTCACTCAAACCGTCTCCGAAGTGAACACCACTACCAAACGAAAGGTGCGCCGTTTTGAGAGTGGATCAGTTGAATTTGCATATTGAGGGAGGGGATTCATGTTAATGGGACCGTTACTTTTCGTCCTTTTGTCGTAACAATTTGGAATTTTTCAAAACGAAAATTTGGTGAATGGTTAGCTTCTATTTACAAGACCTTCGGCTACGAAATATGACCCCAATGCTTCAAAGCTTGCGACTACCACGTGCATGATAAAAGTAACAGCCCTGGTGAGTCTAGAGCTGTATTTCATCGTCGGTTTGTTCAACTGATCCACCGCTCACTGGGCGTTGCTTCGCAGGTGATGGAGATGTCCTTGTGCGCCCTGGGTGCGGCCATTCTGAAAATTACTCTGGTCCCGCGTTGCCAAGTGTATATCCGCGGGGGAATTCTCCCAAGGTCCTTGGGATATATCTGTGGAGGGATATCGGAGCAGTACGTCAAGGCGATGGCAGTGTCCCCATTGCTCTTGCTGCAGGATTTTTTTTTCTTGTTACTACTTATTCTTTCTTGTTCTCTTGGCTCACATTTGGTGGAGTCTGTATGATGTCTACCGGGATGGGTGATGAGTGGGAATTTTGACGTTTGGGAGCTGGGGTTTAGGGAGAATTGACACCGAAACGACAGGCGACACTTGTCGCTTGAGGATTTCACCAATCGAACGCATGCTTTTTGCGGCCTGACATGCTGCTGTTAATTTGTTCACAATTCCGTTCAGTTCGCAAACTGTTCCCAACTTCTCACAATTACTTGCTTACTTTTCGGGTTGTGAAGGATCACACACACACACACACACAAACACCACTCTTACGACATCATTTTTCGTGGTGAAGGAGCATTCTAATATCGTGACAGTGCTTTCAATATTCGCTTCATGTGCTTTGCCATGAAAGTATTAACCCTACGCAGTACCGCCGGGCCAGGAACCGCCGCGGAGACCGCCTTTATGGCAGTGACCCTCTGTTGCCGCGTTTACATGCGAAGGAACTCACGATCAAACAGCCAATTACGCCGCCCGCTTGGGCAGAAGCGACAACGTTAAAATTCGTCCTCCCACTCTAAGAAGTATGCAAGTGTTGCCACCAAAAGTGGTGTTCACAGAACACTTCTTTGTGTTAATGCGGAATTGGCGTTGTTTAACACCATTTTTGGTGTCCTATTACACCATCCAAGTATGGAGGCCTTAGGTGTTATGCTGCACCATTTACGGTGTTACACCACTTTCTGTGGCAACTCAGTTGCACATTTTTTTAGAGTGAAAGCATCCATTAGGGAAACAGGATCTTGTCAAAATAAACGTTCTGCGCTTTGATTGCACACCGGTTTGTACGTCGGCTCCATTATAGATTCTGGTTTACTACAACTGGGGGTAGAGAGTCGTTGCTATGAGAATGTCCTTCGTGATGGGGTTAAGGGTGGGATTAAACAATTTCAGGTGAGCCTTGCATCGGTTGTCACGGTGGTTCTCTTCCCCCCCCCCTTTTTCCTTCACACACACGTACTGTACGTACATAACACTGGGCTCTTTGCAGGGTTGCCCTGTCAAGAAGAGTGAAAAAATACAATATTTCAAGAGTAATAACACCATTAAGCCTTGTTTCCATGATAACCAAAAATCCAATATGCTGACCAAGGCAGAATTTACTTTATACGTTTTAAAAACATAAACTAAACGTTACGTTTCAACCTTCTAGCAAGGTCTTCTTCATACTCTGTAAAAAAAAATGTATTTGTACAGAGTCTGAAGAAGACCTTGCTACAAGGTTGAAACGTAGCGTTTAGTTTATGTTTTTAAAGTACAGTAAATTCTGCCTTGGTCAGCATATTGGATTTTTGGTTTTCAAGAATGAACCTAATTAATTAAATTTTCGGAACGTTGATGCACTAAATGAAAATATCAGAAAGTGATTCACTAGAAATATCATTTCTCAGTGTTCAGATATAATTTGGAAACTTTCTGTCGTCCGGTTTTTGAGATAATCGTGACCATAGTACCCCGTAAGGGTACAAAGAAAATGCTCAGGTCTTCGCCAGGATGGATGATCACCTTGAGCATCCAACCCTGCAAGGTGGTTTCCTCAAGCTTTCTCCATTATGCTCACTTCATATTTCTTCCTCCACTTTTCTTCATTTGTTTCTTTGTTTACCGTTCCTCCGTATTGACAGAATGGAATTTCTTTGTTAGCTATGTTCTTCTAGCTCGTTTCCCGCCATTCTTTCGTTCTCTCTCGTTTCCCATGTTTTACTCTATACTTCGTTCGTTCTCCCTTTTTCCCCTGTTTATCTTTATATTTCTTTCGTTCTCTCTCTCATTTCTCTTTTTATCTATCTACTTTTTTCGGTCTCTCATTTCTCTTTCTATATATATACAGGGTGTTTCAAAAATACTTTTACAAACTTTGAGGGCTGGTTCCTCAAACCAAAACAATAAAAAAGTTCATATAAACATATGTCCGAAAATCCTTAGTTTCTCAGTTTTTAATGAAAGTTTACGCTCAACGCATTTCAAGGTACAATCCACCAATTTCCCTTGCAAATAAGAAGAAGCATGTGGTTAATGCATGATGGGGCTCCAGCACATTTCGGTCGCATTGCTTGAGAAGCACTGGCTGATATCTACCATGACAGATGGATAGGTAGGGTGATGACCAGTTTCATGGCCTGCACGTTCCCCCGACATCGATCCTTTGGATTTCTATCTGTGGGGCCACCGAAAACAATTGTCTTATGCAGTTGACATTTCTAATGTAGACACACTTCATCAACGTGTGATGAAAGCCTGCGAAACCGTTCGACACCGTGTGGGAGTATGTGAAAGGGTGCGCCGGTCCATGATCCGACGTGTGCATGCGTGTGTGGAAGCAAGAGGACGACATTTTGAACATTTATTATGAGTTTCTGAGTTGATGACAGTTTCATCACTTGCTAATAAGCTGGCAATATCTAACAGATTTGTCATTATGTTCTTTCATTAAAAACTGAGAAACTAAGGATTTTCGGACATATGTGTATATTAACTTTTTTTCTTGTTTTGGTTTGAGAAACCAGCCCTCAAAGTTTGTAAAAGTATTTTTGTAACACCCTGTATATACATCTTTCGTTCTCCCTCTCTCTTTCCCTTTGTTATCTACGTACTTCTTTCGTTCTCTTTCTTTTCCCCTTTTTATCTACTTCTCTCGTTCTCTCTTTTCCCTGTTTTTATCTATCCACTTCTTTCGTCCTCTCTCTCTCTCTCTCTTCACCTCTATTTCCTCCTACCATTCTCACTCTTCTGTTTTTCTTTCTTTCGTTCTTTTCTTCCTCTTGTGTATATTTTTTACTTATTTCCTTCTTCCCTTTTCTCATATCTGTCTCTCCCTCTCTGTCCTTCATTTTGCTTCTTCTTTCTTTTCATATTTCTTCATAGTTGCTCATTATATCATCCTTCTCACTTGTTAATTCTGGAAATTGCTTATGTGGGCAGGCTACACAGTGGCTTACATCTGCGAAGGAACATTAAATTTTTGTATGGTCTTTCCTACACGGTGCAGGAGGCTACACCCGACAAGTAGGATTGGTGTGCGGGGGATGGGTGAGTCCAAAAAACGTGGTGTGTAGCGAAGCTGAAGAGACCTCCATGATTTGACAGTTTCTTCTTATGCCACAAGAGCTACTTTGTGTGCCGAAGGAGCCGAAAAGAAGTAAGGGAAATAAGTTATTTTTGACGTGTTGTATACCTCGTTGCTTGGACACGTCATCGAGTCCGGAGAGCTGGAAAACTGCAAAATCTGTATGTAATTCGGCAGAACCGAGCAAAGGAGGGAGGAGAGTGGGGCAGTGTAGCCGATGAGTCACCAAAAGTCAAACAACCTCACGGCTCGTGAAGAAAAAAAGTAGTAGCAGTTCTTTACGACATCTGGGCAGAGGCAAAGTGCCAAATCCTTTTCTCCACACATCTGGACCCTCACCTACAAGGGAGAGAAACAGTGTCGCTAACCACATTGAAATGTATCTATGCAAGGGATTTTTTTTAAAGTTTTATGTTGCGAGTATATAGAACTAGAGGTTGAAACGTAAGTGCCCACTATCTGATACACCTCTCGCCGCCTTTGCACTTTCTATAAATCAATCTCCATTTCACGATGAAAATTTATTTGCAAGTTTTCAGGATAAAAAGGTAATTATAGTTTCGTCGGCACTTTATTTCACGTCTGGTTTTGCTATATTGCTGCTATTTATTTTACGCCTCTTCGTGAATTCATATCATTCTGTGATTTTTTTTCTTCTTTCACGTTTGTCTGTAACACTATTTTTACGTACATTCCTTTTCTGGTAATTATTCTCTCTCCTTTACTGTATATTTCCTTTCTATCGGTGCCTATTTACTCTTCTTTCAATGTCTATTTCCACGTTTTTCACGTGGAATGTACAGTGTGTTTCAAAAGTCGCGCTACATGAACTTTCATGGAAATGAAAACTGAAGGACGTCCGCAGGATTTTTTCCAGGGAGGGGCAAGGAAGTTATTTTTTCCGGGGGGGCAAACAAGTCACATTTTCCCCCAAAAGAATGTAGTTCCCTAAAAAAATTGCTTAAATTTGAATTTATGGTGTTAATGCAATAATTAACACATATTATTGTGGCTAAAATGAAATTATATGTGTGAAATACATAATTTTTGGTTGACTCATTTTCCAGAGGGGGCACGGCCCCCCCTTGCCTCCCTTCCGGACGCCCATGATATTAACACCAGGCTTTCTGCATTATGAAGCCTCATCCATTGGGATATCATTAATGCTTATGGTTACCAGTTCAGTCCATACAGGAAATTTTGGACACTAATTAATGCCTTATAAGTCAGAGCGAGCTTCCTCCATATTGCTAATTTCGGGGGGGAAAGGGATAGGAAACTATCCCAGGGATCATAATATGCAGTTTTCTGGCTGACACCATGCAAATTAGAGGTGTGCAACCAGCAGGGGTTATGTGCAGTAGCCTACATATGAATCTAGGAATAGCAATTTTATGGGAGAATTGAAAAGTGGCATTTTAGTGGCTTATAATCTTGGTTGGCTACACCAGCAGAATATAATTTGCCCACGGGCAAAATGTATCCAAGTACTGACAAATGCAATTGCATTAAAAATTATAATTTCCGTTTATATAAAATCGCTATTGCATTGCCGCATCCATCAAATGCTCCACATGACCCAATTTGGTTAGAAACCACAGATTACCATGACGTCAATCACGAAAATGCGAGTTGTGATCCTGTGTTATTTTCTTATCCCATTTTGCAACCGAAATTAGCATTCTGTACACTACTTGAGCCATTAGTTAATAATGTATGGAACAACTGTATGGATTGAACTGGGGATCAAAAGTACTAAAAATCTCAGTGGGCGAGACTTCATAATGTAGCAAATTCGGTGTAAATATCTATCCCAGTAAGTAATAAGGCGAATTTAGGTAAAAATGGCAAAATGAAAATGGCAAGCGGAAAAAATGGCAACGGTAGAAATGGCAATAATAGAAATGGGAAATGCAATATATTCTGATTTTATGTGAAAATTGAGAAATTATGTCTAGTGTTGCATCATTTGTAATTAAATATAATATAATTTTGATGTCTTAACACTGTCTTTGAATAGAAAAATTGTATTTGATGTTCCCAAAAATTATTTTTAAATTCTTCATTCTTTAATCTGGTAGAACTTGGGGCACCTATAAAATTACTATAAAATCACATATTAATGAAAGGTGACCTTTTGAATAATTTCAAGCATGTGAAATGAAACTTGGAGGGTAGCATAGCAGGTGTTTTAATTTTGACTGAAAACAAGTTTCCATCTTGGGCGCACCTGCTGACCAATCACACAAGTATGACTTCACCCCATATATCCATGATTCGTCACCTGTTACAATCTTATATACGTCTTTTGAAGCACCACGATTGTATTTATTGAGCATTTGTTTGCACCAATTGACGTGAGTTTTTGTCAAATTGTGTGGGATCCAACGAGAACATACCTTTCTCACAGCTAAATGATCATGTAATATTTTATATATGCTGGTGGAACTAATGCCTATGGTTGCCTCAATCTCACAGTATGTCACATGACGATCTTGCAGTATTAGGTTTTGCACAGCATCAATGTTTTCTTGAACAACAACTGATTTTGGACGACCTTCGCGAATCTCGTCGGTGAGCGAATGGCGGCCACGATTAAATTCGTTATACCAGAGTTTCACAGTGGCAAAGGATGGGGCTTCATCGCCAAATGTGGAAGTAAGTTGATCGATGCACTCTTGTCTTGATAATCCACGTCGAAAATCGTAAAAAATCATCGCACGAAAATGTTCACTAGTTAATTCCATTTTATTGTTGTCGCGCAATCTCCAAGGCAACATAAACAACACAAATCCAGCTATTGACAAAACATTTGAAGTACGTTATGGTCAATAATGCCAGACGATTCCGTGCCTACGTCAAATCGCGCCTAACTTCAATCAGTGTCGCCAAGACTCAAAATATAAATAGTGGCCCTCGTAAGGTGGAGGTGTGCTGACAGGAACAAATTTAAGTGTCGAGGAATTTTAAAAACAAATTCATATAAACAAAAACCTGTGCTGCATACTGCATCAATGTTTTTCTTTCCTCCGAATTACATATGATTTGCTTATAACAATTATTTATATTTCCCTAGTTTTGGAACCCAAACGCAACCACTGGATATATACTATAAATAAGAATTGTTGCTGTAAACCAAGTGAAAGTTTCAGAATACGTGCCTATGACTTTTGCCTTTGTGGGTACATGCAGTCGTTCGCATTCTAAAAAGGAAGAAGAATAAGTCTATAGTAGTCGTATTCTGATACATTGTTACGTTCATGCAATCATGTAAGATTGATTTGGAACTGTACCACGAACATTTTATTAGGTTTGGTAACCTTATTCGGTAATATAGTGTATAAATTATCATAAACTAATTTCACACGTATCAGGTATTGCATTCTTAAGACCCTGATGAATACTCTTTACAATTTACATGTGAATTATTTATATCAATTATTTATCATTTGCTTTTCCTTTCTTCTTGTCGGCATTTTTACTTTCGCCATTCTCACTTTTGCCATTTTTTCCGTTTGCCATTTTTTCCGTTTGCCATTTTTTCCGTTTGCCATTTTTTCCTTTTGCCATTTTTTCCTTTTGCCATTATTTCCTTTTGCCATTATTTCCCTTTGCCATTATTTCCGTTTGCCATTTTTTCCATTTGCCATTTTTACTTGGCCATTTTTTCCTTTGCCATTTTTACCGGACACCAATAAGGCATCAGCTTTGTTTTCGAATTGCGCGACTTGCGAAACATGCTATATCATAATTTGACGTAAACTTGCGCAAATCCACAGGCAGTGGTTGGCAACACTGACAAGGGAGAGCGATAAGTTGATCAACTACAGGGAGGTTATTTCAGTCGTTCACCGCCAGAGTGACGGCCGTTCGACGGACTCTTCATGCAACAGGTCCCGGCAAATTGCATTGCAGGAAGTCCGTAACAGAAACTGCTTGTTTTGTAATGTTTCCACTTTTCACAATTACAGTTACAATTACAATTGAAATAAGCACGTAACTTGTTGCAAGGATGCTGGAAAAGGTGCCCTCCCAAATACAAATATTTCTGGCACCTTATTTCTGACATGTAATCTTAGATTAGACATCGCTACTTTATCCTCAGTTGTCGCGACAGCGCGGGCAGCTTATCGGGGAGTTGTCAGCCGCGAGAACGCGCTTCATACTGCACGTGTCGGCAGTGATGCCAACCGTAGGGACATTTCCCTACTCATAGGGACTTTTCACTAAATTTCGCCCGCGTAGGGACGTAGGGACAGATTTTGCCAAATGAGGGAAAACGTAGGTACTTTTTTCTATATTGGAAAATGACATTTTATGAATTAGTTTATCTGGATACTTTTGCGAGGAGGAGAAAAAAGAACTAACTAACAAATCTCCATCAGAATTTTGGAACATGTTATCGGTTACCAAAAACTTTCAAGGCAAGTTCTTTTTTGAAAACATTTCCACTCTCGCGAAAATAGTGCTGCATTCTAACGCGGAAACGGAAAGAATATTTTCAATGTTAAGTGATACAAAAACAAAAGAGGGAAATAAAATGGGACCAAAATTGTTAAAGACTGCAGGAAATGCAGCATATATCACCAACCAACATCTATCTCTTCACACCAGCAACATGTATGACTTCAAATAACATAATCAACAGTAAACGACTCAACGTTATTCATTAGGGGTGTGCGGGATCCCGAAAAGTCAGGACCGGGATCGGGAAAAAAAATTCCCGTCCCAATCCCGACTTCGGGAAATGACTTCCTGACTTTTCGGGATCCCGAGCAGTCGGGAAATACCGAATGGTCACTTTAAAAAGTCGTTAATTCTCGACGTTTTCTGCATTGTAAGTTTCTGGAACTTATCGAAAATTGTAAGTTTTTATTCTAGAAATACAAAAACAATCACTTAAAGAGAAAATGACTTGTAGATTTCGAGAATTCGGGAAATTGCAAATTTTTTAGTCCCGAATGTCGGGATTTTAAAAAAAATTCCCGTCCCGACCCAAAAAATTCTGTCCCGCACACCACTATTATTCATTAAGGCAAGAATTTACAATACCGGACCATTCTGTAATTTCTATGCTACGTCTTATACTCACGAAATAATTAGTCGTGATGATTTATCTCAAGTTAACAGGTTGGGGTGAGGTGAAAAAATTGTTCATTAACGTGTAGAAGTTGTAAAACAAGCTTTTCAATTCTCGCAATGATTCTCCGTATACAAGTATGGTAGCCATATTTGTTGATATGAACAAATTACAATTAGTTACGCTGTCTACATCGTTGCCACACTGTTGATTTCATACTTGGAGAGCATAAATTGTGTAAGAATGGCGGAAGAGAACAGTAAAAATGTTGTTAAAGTTGTACAGATTGTTAGGTGGAGTGTGCAGGAGGATGGCTCTGGGCTAATTAATAAACTTATGGATTTCAGTATATTGCCCAAAGAACGTGCTTACATGTGACAGCGACAATCACGATGTAGAAGAACTGATTTGATTACAGGTAAATTTGGCAACAGTACATCAATCATAAAATTGCAGGATACGAAAATGGCGTCTTCGATGATGAACGTTTTCCGTTAAAGTGCTACGAAATAAAGATTTTTTTATCGGTTCGTAATCACAATTACCGCAAAAGCATTCAGGAATAGCCACACTGACCATTCTCGGTAAGGTTAGGTTAAATTAGGTTAGGCAAGGCAAACATAGTTAAAATTTGGGCTAAAAAAAAACATGCACGGGTAGCCCCACAAACCATTGACGGATAGCCCCACGAACCATTCAGGTACGGTTAGGTTAGGTTAGGATAGGCAAACATAGTTAAAATTTGGGGTCGTAGTAATATCAGGAATGTATATTTCGTTTTTTAAGTATTGGAAACACAAAATCTTCCGGTAAATAATGAGCAATCGTGCCGATCGCGGACCACTCAATTTAACTTATTTTGCAATTTCTACACGTGACCCCCCAAATGTTAACTTCAAATTCGTGATTAGGAGGCCTCAATTAGTGAGTATGCGAAATATTACAAAAATCGGGGAGGGGTCCTGTATTGTAAATTCGCTCCTTCATTAATTGTGGAAGCACCGAGCAGAAAGATTTGGTAAGTAAATGTGTATATTTTATCTTCTGTTTTGCATGCTCATGAGGTGTTGTTTTTTTAGTCACTTTACTTGGCGTAGGGACATTTTGACTACGTCTGTAGGGACATTGCCGAAAAATGGTTAGCAACACTGTCGGCTACCAGACGTAGTCAGTGTACGTTCATGTTCACTTCTGTTTGCGTTTATCAGTACGCGTGTTGTTTATAATGTGTTATTGTACTGTGCTACTCATTGCCAGTGCTTTATTGTGTGTTACTTGTTATTCATTCATTACTTATGCCGTTAAACAAATATGGTCTTGAACAGAGAGTTTTTATGTACGATAATTACGTGAAAACGAATTCTTGCAGAAAAGTGGTCAGGGAATTGCGAGAGACAGGATCTCTTGAACCTAAGAAACGTGTTGTATTGCTGTTGAAGGAGGTCATTTTCAACATCTCTTATAACACAGGAGGTTAGTGATCATCATTATTATTACTTTTAAATATCATTTTACGCTTTCGGTTTGCTTTATGCGCCGGGATGCTGTCTTCCCTTTCTGACAACTGACGATAAAGTAACGATGTCTAATCTAAGATTTTCTGTCAGAAATAAGGTGCCAGAAATATTTGTATTTGGGAGGACACCTTTTCCACACACACACAGCATCCTTGCGACAAGGTACGTGCTTATTTCAATTGTAATTGTGAAAAGTGGAAACATTACAAAACAAGCGGTTTCTGTTACGGACTTCCTGAACGCAATTTGCCGGGACCTGTTGCATGAAGAGTCCGCCGAACGGCCGCAACGCTGGCGGTGAACGACTGAAATAACCTCCCGTATTACCCAGAGAAAACTCTGCTGCGTAAACAAACAGCGTGAGGGTTTTCGCATTGAGAGTTATGAATCTGTTCTAGTTAAATATAGTGGATGGAATGCGTCTCTCTTCCTCTGTGCCTTAGATATCAACACGGTTCATGAATGTTAGCACGTGTCTTAATTTATTCGTTTATTCGGAGGTCACAGATTCATGGGCGTCTGCAATTGTTGCACGCTGCCTCACCTTGTACAAAATATGTTCTGGGCGCTGTTGTCAGTTCTCGTGATGTTTCTCTGCAGTGTTGCTACTGGGAAAACTTCCCTAAAGGAAATTAACAAAAATTACTTGGCATTTTTTAAAAATTGATAAACCTTTCACTCCGGTTGATAATGCTCATTTTTTTGGGGATGCGTTACATTGCGGTTATGCGTCCATGAAGGACTTTTTTTTTTAAAAAAAAAAAAAAAAGACAGTGAGCGCGGATTGGTCAGCGCAGCGCCCCAGAACGCCATGGGCCCTATAGGCCCATGTCAAGGTTAAACACAGACGAACATCATCAGAAACCGAAAAAAGAAAAATGCGACGAGATATCTTTCTTTCTTAGTTGTTATTTCCTCGTAACAAAAGACCCCCTGGGGATCGAGATTTGAGGCAGTGGTAGGGATGTATAAGAAAGACCTACTTTAGGTAGAATTCACACCGAAGCGACAAGGCGACACGAGTAATGTTGGGCGATATCAACTAGACGATATATCTGTGCAAACTACTCCGCCACAGAGGTTGGCTGCATGGCTATTCATTCCCTTCCTTATGTATTTCTGGTATCTGGTTCTTACTTCCGTTTTTTAGTGTTCCAGTTGTTGACTTGCCTGTAATGTCTTTTATGCACACACTCTTTCAGTACTTTTCCAGTTGCCTACTTACTGTACTGTTTATTTTTTTATCTTACTTGAATAAATCGTATCTTATAAGATCAAGGATTTCTCTGATGGAGTTTAAACAACGATGTCGTAATCAAGGGGTTCCGAGTTCGATTCTCAGAGGTTGATACCGACTCTGATTCTTTGATCGGTGAAATTTATACAAAACATAACTTCTGGTACCCGTGCAAAGTAATACAGCCGTCATTGTCACAAATAGTCTGGCACAGACATAATTCATTCACACAACTGTTTAAATTATTTATAATACAATTCCAATAGTTAATTTAAATTTAATATCAAATTTGTTCATGCATCCATTAGCATTTTCACCCACATTCCCTAGAATCTTGGTTGATTCCAGACTTACTCCTTCAACTGTTTGCCAACTGCACTTATCGAAAGGATAAAAAGAAGCGACGCCAAAATACCAAAGTATCGTCTGTAGTGAAATTTTCCTCAGGTTGGAACCACTGCCGTGACATTTCAGATTGTGTTATGTGGTACTTGAAAAGAGCTAGAATTTTGTCACCCACCATTTTTTTTTTTTCATTGAATGGAGTGAGTCATGCAGATCGTGCTTGAAAACCAGAGTTGCTTTCCATGTGGAAACAGAACCAACAAGAGATCTGGCATCACTGCAACGGTCAGTTTTAGCGTGCGTCCTTGGAATGAAAACGGCATGACGTAACTTCCCGAGCGTCTTCTCTAGCACGTGTTGGCAGAAGCATGGCAACATTGGAGAATGCGATCATCTGCCACAAACAGAGCTGGGGATTGACTGAAAAAAAAGGGGGATAGCGAAACGAGTCTTGGCAACACTGCACGAAGCGGTTTGTGGCATCTGTGCAATCTTGTTTTATTTCTCTCTTTCTTTCCTTTTTTTTTAAACGTAAAAGCAAATAAGGGAAAAGTCAACTTGAAATACGAGGAGAGAGTGCGTAAGGTAGATGACATGCAGGATCTAGGAAACAAGTTTCTTGGTGTGTTGACAAGTTTTACAGTTTTGCTGTTTTTACGTTGCCCGATCTGATGACATTATGCTTGTTCGGGATTAAGAGTTACTGTAGGCGTTGGGTGCTGCCATCTACACGTTTGATTCTAATTGCGAATGAGAGAAAGAAACACAAAACCACGACCAAACGGTACAAACTTATTTATTTTACCATCTGCCATAACCTGCCTCTCGGAAGTCCGAGTTAAACTCAAGTTAACAAGGCAAGCCAACAAGAGACGAGCGTTTCACTTGGAAGGCTCCTTCAGAGATTAGAAACACAAAAAAAGATTGAAAAGCTTGAAGGACATGCAGTTCGCGTGCTGACCTCGAGTATTGACCGCGCTAGTCCAAAGCGAAATTAAACCCACGTGGCATCAGGATGTGCGTGGAAAAGTACGGCGACTTGTTTGATAAAAATTTCCACCGCGAGCAAATTAGAAGGCGGATTTCATGCGATACATGCTTGTTACGGCAAGAAGTTAGACACGATACGAATGTCAGATTCTGTGGTGTTCGGTGGTAGCCATGTTGATAGTTTTTCGTTTCTGAGACACAGCAACAACAGAGCGTGAAGCAGCAGGTCATATTAGATCAGCAAGCCCTCCTGCTATACAGTAGCGGCGTTGCGTTTGAGTGCCAAAAGGGGGGGGGGGGAGTTTACTTAGTTGACAAGGCTTAGCATTAAGATGCTGTAGTGCAGGGGCAAAAAGTGGGGGGCAGTTGCAACCCTAATCTCCGCCATTGGCTGCAATTATTATTATTATTTGGAAATTACTTTAAAACTGTTTTCTTACATATGTTTCGAAAATCTTTCTTTGGTTACTATACTGAGTGTTATTGCAAAATATGTGAGTAGGCCCAGAGGAATTCATGACCGAGCAACTGATTACAGCTCTTGGTTAGGTGGCGTACACAGAAATTTCGTGAATGGGGTACGTAACCCCCACAACCCTTCTGGGCACACCACTTCTTTATTCACGAAGCAATTCCCATTCTAGAGAAAACTGGCTACCGATCACAATAATGACAATTGTTCCCAAATACGTGTAACTTCGCATAACAGTGATGGTCAGCCTGTATTCTTTCATTTGTACATTTTCTCATGATACACCCGAATATATGAAAATAGGCTACTTCTTGCAGTGCAATAAGTTATGGAGATTGTATTTAATTTGAGTCAACTCTCATGTATTTGAATTTATCATTTGATTATTCACCAGTTATTAAATATTCACCTGTACACGTCTCGCAATAAAAAGAACTTGTATTGCTCCCTCGACAGTGTGTGTTGAATAATTTAACATCTCTCCGGATTCGATTCCCGTTCTAGGTATTTCTTTGCGACACTATCCCTTCATCATTTTCGTCAAAATCATTCATCCTCATCGTCGCGGTTAGCCAAAATTTGCAATTCAGCAACTCCCCTCCATTTCATCCCTCAGCTATTTCTGAGAGATGGGATCGGCCTAAGCCTTATCCACCCCAAGGAACACCCTCATGTGCTTGTTATGCGCTGTGTTGCCTATCTCACAGTCAGACTGACTGACTACTGTAATCATTTGATATTATTTCATAGGTCTGTCCGTGTCAGCCTATCAAATTTTGTAGTTGCAACATGTCCCTTATTATCATGTAACCTTTCATCCTCGTCTACGCGATTATAGTCAAAATCCGAAGGAAAGCGGCGTAAAATAAGAAGCTATACAAATCGAAATACGTGGGATGATAAATTTGACTGCAAGTCTTTCTAAACCTAAAGACCCAACAATCAACGAGTGTTTACCTGGATGAACGCTCTCTTTATTTCTACACGATGATGACACTGAACTTTCAAGATGGCGACCGTGGGTGTTTCTCCCCACACAGACAGCGTCTCTTTTCTCGTATCGTGAGATCACGTGATCCACTTTCACTCCCGCCTTTCACTTCCTCAACCCCCCCAAGGTTCCGAAGAGAAAGTCAATACTACGGTGGTCCACCCCCTGCTCTCGATTGGACTCGCCCACCGGTGCCTTGGAGTTTGAGGGCAAAAAACCGGGAAAAAGGACGCTAGCAGAACTGAGAAGCATCTTTTTTAATGCCTTTCTCTATTTTTCATTAGGGGGAGGGGGGATGGAGGCGAATTCCCCTTCTGACTGTTAATTTTTGTCACTTTGCGTTGAACTATAATGGGGCATTCCATCGTTACGTGCATCAAGAGTTTTTACACATAAAATATAAGGTTCTCGACATGAGATTTGATTAAAATATTCATAATGTACTAATTTCATAGAATTATAAATCACTATGTGATGTCTACTAACAAATGGAAAAGAACTTTAGTATGAAAAGCATTAACGAAAATGTGTTACATTGTGTGACACTTTAAAAATGTAGCAAAATTTGACTTCATTTGTCTGTTAAACGTAGGCTACAGATCCTAGTAATTTTTTCTTGGTGAAAGATGCAAGTTATATGCATTCACAAACATTTAAACGCTAAAAAGAAATAATTTTCATATTGATTCATTTTGTTATTTACATGTAGTAGGACCAATGCATAAATTTATACAGATACATCCCGATGCTAAGAGTAGTTACTGGACCCCCACCCTTTTCTAACTGGAAATTGTTCAAATACCACACTGGTTTGATGGCGCCATGCCAACCAATCCTCACTGTACAGGATTCGAATGTTCTAAATTTGTCAGAACATGACACTACTTCCCCCCTCTCTTTTTCTGTGGCTGGCACCCGTGGCGGAGTGGTTAGCACATCGCGCTAAGACACCAGGGGTCCCGGGTTCAAATCCCTGCCTGGGCATGGATGTTTGTGAGTGTCCATTCATCACTCATCCTCATGTTCTCAAATTAGCCAAAAGTGGCACAAAAAGCGTAGTAAAATAAAGCAATCCAATCAATCTTTTGTCTGTGTAAAATGTATGTTAAAATGAAACTGTATAAATACTCTTCATTATCGAATTGTTTGGTCTAGAGACAAACACGCATAGTATTATTAGCACTATTATTAAAGTTATTAACAGTATATACAAAAGCAATATCAACAAGAAGATATTATTAACTGTATAGCTTTTACGTTTAAATACAATCATTAAAATACGCGTTTCATATTTTTACAATATTGCAATATGCTTCATTTATGCCAATTACGGTAATCATCATTAGTGTTCCACCATTATTATTTTTTCAGAATTTAAATTAATCCATGGACGTATAATCCATGGAACTTCGCGTATTCACACTGAAAATTTTAGGACTACAACACTGTGTAAGTATACCCAAACAATTGTGCTACGAACCCGCCAAATATTCCAAGAATATGTAGATACATATTTCCTAATGGTTCCTATAATTTCTCAACATGGATATCAGTGAAAACGATTGAATTCTATCATTTATATTTTAACAGAAAATGGTTATGCTGTTTGTTTTAAGTTTTGGTCACAAATAACAGCGCCATTAATTCATCGATACCAACATGTATAAAAGAAATTAATAAATATTGCGCAGATATCCATAACATCCTGCCTACATGATCAAAAAGAAAAAGAGAGATGGTTGAGCTACCTGGTGTAAAATAGAAGTCACAGTGCATACGGGAACAACCCCACGTCGCTGTGTTCTTCATACACAATATGGGATAGGGATTTAAAAAGCCCTGAAATCCTGGCCAGAACCGCGAAAGTCGAATTTCATAGTTAAAAGGGGGATACAGGAACAACGTTGATGTTAATCAAATAATTCAGAATTAAAAAAAAACAACAGTATTTACTTTGAATAACTGCACTCTGACTTTATCTTTTAAAAAAAAATCATCATAAATACGATTGATTGAGTTAGTTTTTTGAGTCCACTTTATGCACAGTGAGGCTAATCGGGACTGGACCTACAGTTTAAAGTGGAATCCGAACCACTGTGTGTCTCCAATTCATAAATACGAAGAACGAACTAGAAAAGGATGAAAAGAGGAATCTACAACATTGGGTTAAAAGTCAAATTTAAAAATTTGCTCCGAAGTAACGTAACATAAATTTTGAATGAAAATTTGAATTTCAATTAAATTTGCAGAAGTTTCCTCGGAAGAGTAAATATGTATCCAAGGTTTTAATTTGCAGTTTCTTGAGTGTTTGCTTCCAAACTTTTCTTGTGTGCCGAAGAGGCAGGTCCAAAGTAGCTTTAAGTTACCTCTTGAGGGAAAATGAAGTATCTGCAAAGGGTATAGATTCATTGAAGAAAGAGCGTTTAATTTCCCTTCTTGGTAATGCACAAAATTTCACGCTGTAGCCTTTCATATACCCTGCCTGTCCCTGCTAACTCTGGAGCAAGGCCCCACATAGCATGTGACTATCTTTTCAGTGCTAGAATTAATAAAATACTGGCGGGTTCTGTTCGATATTAAAACTTCGGAATATTCATTTCGCAATTCGATATTTTGAATTGTTCAAATTGTTTAATGACAATAACAAACGCAAGAAAGTGTAATATTTAACACGTTTCCTTTTTTCGGTTATTCTCTCCTTTCTGCCTCTTAGGCCTCCCCGATGGCGCAGTGGTATCGCTGTCGCCTTGTAATCAAGGTGACCCGGGTTCGATACTCGGTGGAGGCACATGGTGGTTCGAATCCCACTTTAAACTGTAGGTCCAGTCTCGATTAGCCTTACTGTGCATAAAGTGGACTTAAAACGCCAAATGAATGAATCAATCAAACCTTTCTGCCTCTCGAAGATATCGCGACGATGAGTTTGAATGGTGAACTGATGAAATTTATGGCAAACAGGATGGTAACGCATGCCTTAACCATGGTTCGAACGTGAGCCCTCTACCTTGGTTGTCCATTATACCTGGCAACTCTGCTACGTAGGTCTACAAACATTCATTTAAACCCGCAATGGATGATATTCTACTTGACGTCATCACGCAGTGCACTTCGGGAAGAAACAGTTGAATACTCATGAAGTCAAACACATTCGCGGGAAAGCATGAGAGAAAATTTGCGATATTTTATACGTACACAACTCATTCTTCATAGGATCATGATAATCATACCCAGTGTGCGAATTAGTGGGGGATTTCCCCTACAAAAAAAAGTTATCCCCGGCAAAAGCATATTATTATTATCCCAGCCAGGGGTGTTTTGACCACCTCAAAGGAAAAGAGATTGAAACAATTTAGTATACCATATCTTAAGTTCATTAATGATCCAATAATCAAATATTTCCCTGTCGAAGAGAGCCTTGTGGACAGTGGACACCATTATGAAAGTGACCAATGTCACAGAGCCAAGAACAGGCAGTTTCCAGGCAGTGTTGTGTTGTGGCATAGTGTTGATTTGTTTATATTTTACATGCATTAAAGTATTCACAAGAAACTTGTAGGTTAGTAAGTTAGATGGACTTTAAGTTTGAACTTGGCAATAGAAATTTTGCCAAATTTTCGGTGTTAATCGTTCGATAGCTCTTTTTGTGTACAAGTTTGGGTTTTCCTAAAATGTAATTAAACTGTTTCTAACATGTAACTGGTAACAAATACAAATTTGCATCCCCAAAAAAACTACCTCCCGAAATGAAAGCATAAATACTCCATCGAGTAGGCATCTCCCCCCCCCCAAAAAGGAAAAAGCTTACGCACAATGCTTATACCCGGCATGTTTTCGACGCATTATCTGATATCTCTGCCCGAAATATGGCGACGGGCATGATTTCGTGCAATTAATTGTGGGGGAAGTTGTTCGCTGAATATCATCCATTACAGGTTGTTCGATGAATACCATCCATTACAGGTTGTTCGATGAATATCATCCATTACAGGTTGTTCACTGAATATCGTCCATTACAGGAACTCCATTTTTTATCGATTCTCCCTCTTGAAATTAAGTTACAATTTTGTATATTCTTAAATTATGATACACTAAACTGTTACTGATAGCATGTTGTCAGAGAGGAGGATACCGACCGTCGTTGTGGAGTGGTTAGCACAGCGCGGTACAAAGCCAAGCCAGAGGTTCCCAGTTCAAATCCCGGCCTGGGCATGCATGTTCTTTGTGAGTGTCCCTTCACAAATTTCATCATCATTCATCCTCGCGATTAGCCAAAAGTGGCAGAAAGCGAAGTAAAATAAACCAAATCAATCAGTGAGGAGGATGTTCTTTTCCCAGGTTTAGTTGAATTAGAAAATTCAGATGGTTGAAATTCCCCCTTCGTTTTTCTCTTGCTAACGTATCCAGCAGTAGAATGGCGAAGCACAACCCGACGCTGTCTATTCTTAACCGAAGCGAAAGAGATGAAACGAAAGCGAGTGTGTACGCAACCTTTCTCGAATAATCCTCATAACTGAATGCGTACATCTATTCTAAGCGGCGGCACATCAAAGGGTTTCTAATTCGGGAAATGAATCTTCCCCCTCGCCCCGATGCCTTTGTTGGCTTTCCTTTACGGTTATAGCATATCGATTTGCACCAGATGACACAAGCCCTATAGTGTGTATCGCTTCCACAAAAGCTCGCTTTTTTTTTTCTTTTTAACTTCTGGCTTACGACTTCGACGTTATCGGGCAAAGAAAATGATAATTTCGACTCACGGCAGCTTCGGACAAAAGTTCTGTAATAATAGCTTACTACGAGGAAAACAGCAGAGGGGAGGCCAGCGATAAACATCTTAGTAATTACTTTCTTCCCTCTCCCCCCAAGAAGAAAAGGAGATAGAAAAAACCCTTATTTATTGGCCACAAGAGCTGCCAATCACGCAACCACCACGGGGGTGAACCACCCCTGGTTTGCTGCCATTGGATTTCTTCCACGAAATTCCTGCAACCCGCCGAGAGGCTACGCACTTTTCCCCTCCCCTCCCCCCTCCTCCTGCGCCCTCCCCCGTTGGACCTATAGTCTTCGCAGGCATCAATTTGCCCTTCCCCAAACCAAGCGGCGCATTGCACTCTGTCGCAGGGTTGCAAGGTTCATGATTTTATCGCAACACGAGATTTTTTTCTTCATCTTGGAGGTATGGAAATAGATTTTATTAATGTGAATCTCGTATAAAGCTACAGATGTTATTCATTTATATGGTTTCGTAATAATTCCTCTTCTGCATTCAATATAGGGTGCAATGTAGAGTTTCGTGGGTTCTTTCTATTTGAGTTTTTTGGAGCTTTTCAGTTCATTTTCTTTTGTTTATCTATCTGCTTTTGTAGTTATACCTTTTGCTCTTTGTTTGCGGGTGAATTTCGTGTTCGTGTTTGAATGTCGCTTTTCTAGGATCCTAGGTTAATCCTGGATGGATGAAATACACGGGAAAAAATTCCCAACGTCCTTTACAATTTGTTTCAATATATTTCTCTGTCCCTTAAATCGATAGCATTTACTCAGTAATTACCCATAAGAAGCGAGAGAGACTATTGAAAATGTTTTTAAATATATTTATTTTGTGCAGCTAACTGAAAATATAATAGATAATTCATGCGCCATATTGTTCATGCATTATAAAATTGATCAATTTTTTTTAGCATATTTGTGTCAAAAAATAGAGAGACTGGCTGGAGGAAATAAAGATTTATAAATGCTAACCAAAAATTCACAAATATATACTGTTGACTTTTTAAATTTTGAAGGTTTTATGGAAATGGGTGGCTGGCTACCTTGCCCTACAATAGAAACCATAATGGCATTTACCAAACACGCACTTTATTCTTTACCAAAAAATAAAAGTGACGGATGTTTGCGTGTGCCGAATGTGTTTCATTGTGTTTTTATTACATTACATTGCTCTTCTAACTCTTTACTGGAATCGCGCCGATGAAGATGAATATTGAAATCGATGAAGCAGCACTCGCAAATGAACGCTCATGTCTAGGCCGATACTCCAACCCGAGAACGTGAGCATTACACTTCCAGTGGAGGGGCTATGAATTAGAAACTAAAGCTAATCCTTACAACATGCTGCAACTTAACTACTGAATGCGGGTTAGAACATGATCAATATTAAAGCACTTCTCTTGCGCGCCATTTTCCCTGTGTTCTCAGGAAAAACAAATTCTGACTTTTTGAAACTTTTCCCTGGCAACCCTGCTCGCCGCGGCTAGGTCATCGACCTTAGGAGCCTGGCTCCAAACTTGGGTTCTTCAGCGATGGCCAACACGCAATGGCTTTCGCGCGTGTATGTGTGTGTGTGTGTGTGTGTGTGTGTGCGAACGGGCGATACCAAAATCGCACAGGGTGAACCAGCTTTTGTCTATCACGCACGCACATCTATGCAATTTGCATTAACTTCGCTTAAAAAAAATGTTCCTTATCGTTTCCTTCAATTCGTGAAAGCCTCAATTTAAATACTGTTTTGCCTCGCTTGAGTTCCACGTTAATCCAAAATGGTTTCTCGCTAACAAAGGAAAACGAGGTGCTCAAATCTTAGCTTGTTCTTGTCAACGGAAGAACTTTGTACGTACAAGAGATTTATTATGTATCAAATAAACAAACACAAAAGTCATTACCCAATTATAGTCTTCTTATAATAATTACTACACATGTGCATGCCCTGTTCTTTATTCAAGGTAAGTGTTTACCTACGTACATAAACCCAGGGTGTGAAATCATTGAAGACTGTTGGGGGATATTAAAACACACATTACCAGCTGGTTAAACATGTCAATAAATTACAAAATAGTTTAAATGGTTTGACTACACTCTGTATAAGTTTTTGTTTGGTTTTTGCTTACTATTAATATAAATAAGTTAGATTTATTTATTTATATAACATTTTTACACTACATTTGTGTTGTACGTGTATAATGATATTTGATACATAAACATATAATTGATACCATGACTGCGATTACATGATTATACGTATATAAAACTGATACATAACTGTGAATATATGATTATGTATCCCTATGCATATGTACCATAATTTTAATGGTCTACAAGTATATAATTATGCCTAAAGAACAGGAAGGTTACACAGATTTATGTTGTATTAGAGTAGATAGGACTATCTACTAAATTAAGACGTGGTGATAAAATGATAGTAAACAATAGTGATTAACGTACAATATTCGCATCACCTTTAATGTTAGCCTCCTCTGTTTTACGTTTTGTTTTTACATGTTCTGCTTCTGGACACTTTGATATTTCTAATTCCTTTGTTATTAGGATAAACAGTTACGTAAATGTGTGTGTATCGTCTAATTTGGAATCACTTGCTATATGAAATGTGTGTTTGATTTTGTGTCCACTTTATGCACAGTAAGGCTAAGCGGGACTAGACTTACAGTTTAAAAGATATGAAAAGTGAATAAGAGAAGATGAAGATGGTGGTGATTATATTAAAAACAAAGATGAAAAGTACATTTTGCATTCTTGCTTTACTATGATTGTGCATATAATGTTATTGGTGTAGACCTGTTAATAGATTAATAGATAGAGCGAGAGAGAGAGAGAGAGAGAGAGCATGCAACAAATCACCATACACCACATAGACATTATCCTTCGTTCTGTTTATGTGCTTTTGATATTCTCCACAGTAAATCTGAAGTTATTTCTAATCTTCATTCTTGCAACAAAAACTCTCACCCTCGGAAATTTTGTGTGGGGAAAATCCCCCCAAGGATTTCGTACCCGGCCCAAAAACCTATTCGTACTTTAATTGTGATTTCTCTTTTCTGCTGAGGCTAATCGCGACTATCAGAGATTTATCCAGAATTTTTCGTATGGGGTGTAATTTTTTTTAGGGAGTGTAATTTACCTTTACACCATGTAAAGTTAAATTTATAGCCAAAAGCTTTTGTGAAAATTGTTATTAAAAATATTTTTATGAATGTGCAAAAAAATATTTGTCTTGTAACGTTGTAGCGTTATAAAGACAATACAAACATTCAGATGAATTATAGATAGAAGTTCTAAGAAATGATTGATCAACTGTAACCTGCTTAACATAATATAACATGCAAGAACTATAATAAGATTTTACACATTTACGCTTGGAGACCGGGGTGAGTTGTACATGTTTTTTTATATTTAAAATTTTGCAGCTCTTAAAAATTACGATCTACTCTTGATGAAATACTATGAACAATATATTGTATTATTATTAGTTTTGAAACTTATTTGCTTTCAAATTGTCCCGTGGCAAATAGGTCGATCTGACCAAATTATGTCCAGAATTGAGCCTAAATCAAATCATTCGTGCTCATGAGTTGTTCCTTGTAGGCTAATAGCCATAATCTGTTTTTGGAAATTTGTTTCGAAATGTGTGTGGAAATTTGTGTATCTTTTTTATATAAGGTGGCCATAGTTAAGCTTCTATAGAGCAACTTACAAACCTCTGAGATAAATTTCTGAAATTAGAAGAAATAACTCCTCAATTTTGTAAAATTGCTTGTAACTTAAATAATAATAATAATAATGACATAAGTAATTACGACCGTTACATATGGCCACCTTGGGAACAGGGCTCCCAAAGGTGGCCCGCGGCGGTTGCTTAGAAAATTTTACTTCTGCTCATGAAAACATATTAATTCATGTTTATTCACGTTAGAGAAAATTGTTGGGCTCGCTCCCGAACACAATAACTTACATAAAATTTGTTCTGGTTAGCCGAGACAGTTGGTTTTCTTCATAGTGTGCCAGAGGGAAGCTAGGTATACAATAATATAATGCCACTTGTTAGCTGTGTTAAATACTAATAGGATTTTCGTAAATTGTGCCACCTTGGGAACACGGGCTATTTTGGCTCACCTATACCTTACCAATGATTTAATATTCCTAAGAAATTGTTTCAATACAGTTACTGGATACAAAATTCATAGCAAATAGTTAACCAAACTACGCTGGTTATTCGAAAGAAAAAATGTTCTGTGTATAGTTTACATGAACAATACAAATATTTTTCTATTGGAATAAAAACACTTGGTAACTCACAATGTTGTTCGTACAGATGAAGTGTGAGAAGTAAACTAAAGCAAAAATTACAATAAGCCTTAGTACATTAGGTATTCTCCCTATGTCGTTATAACACACATGGTGATTTATTTACAACAGTTTGTTCCTTCATAAACTTTATTACAATGAAGAAACACATTTTTAGCACAAACATGCTACTTTGATCTCACATTTCTGTTCGTACAGTTGCAATGAAAACAGAAAAACAAACATAAAAATGTTACAAAATGAGACAGTTTAATAGCCAGATGCATAACCCTTGACCTTAATAACTGCTTGGCATCCCCTGTGCAACATCTTAAACCGTAGGATCCAAAAATGGACAGAAATATTCGACAAAATTTCACCACTACAAGCGGGCTTCAGGAAAGGGTACAGCACGTTAGACAACATATTCATATTACAAACTCTCGTACAGAGGAAAATAAAACAGAAGCGGGGGAAATTATACGCATGTTTCATTGATTTTGAAAAAGCATTCGACAAAGTTCATAGGGATATTTTGTGGGGAAAATTGTATGAGAAGGGAATGTCCGCGCGCATGATCAGAGCACTGCAAGCAATATATGCGAGGGTAGAATTCGGAGTAAGATGCGAAGGAAACCAAGTCTCGGCACTGTAGCCTTCGCTCAGGGGACTCGAACAAGGATCACCAGTGCTATTTTCACTGTTCTTATATTAGGTAGCGCATGAAATTAAAATGAACCAGGATTCTATCCCATGTATAGGAGTGCAAAGTATACCAGTCCTTATGTATACAGACGACATAGTCATCTTGTCCGAGACAATAGAGGGTCTTCAAAGGGGCATAGATAGCATATATGAGGGGGTGCATCAAATATAAAATGAAGGTAAACATTAAAAAGACAAAAATTATTGCTTGTTCATCAGTAGTGTTAGGTACATTAAACTATGGAATAGAACTGTGGGGGTTAAGGGGGGACAACACAATAATTGGCATACAAACAGAATTTTATAAGAGAGTAATGGGCGTAAGCAGAGGCACGGCCAACTGTGGGATTCTTAAGGAATTGGGACTGAACAGAGACGCGGTACAAGCACGGATGAGGGTTGTTAAATATTGGATGCGATTATCACAAGAGGGCCAAACTACGCTGAGGGGACAATGTTTGGAAATACAGACAAGAGAGCATAACGTTTACAGCTGGGGCCTGGAAGTGAAAAATCTCTTATATAATAGCGGAATGGGTTGGGTATGGGAAGAGGGAGGAAGGGGGGAGACATCTCAACAGAAAATCAAATCAGGGACAGGTTACTCGACATAGACAGGCAAGAAATAATAGCAGACTGCCAAACAAAGACCTCAATCAGGGAACAGCTAAGAGTAAGAGAAATCTTTATAGTGTAAGTGTGTGTAAAGCAACATGTATGCGTGTTTTGGTGAGAGTGCAGGAAAAGAGAAGTGAGGAGAAAGACTGAAAGAAGAACTGTCGAGGGAGGGGAAGAATGTGTATATAGGGAACAAAGTAAGAGTAGAAAAATCAAAAATATGTAGTGCGTACAGCCTATGGCTCGCACAAAAAGAAAATAAATCTAATCTAATCTAATCTATAAGCGACCAAGATCTTGCAGGTGTTTGGGCTGATTCCCTCCCACTCTAAAGCGACGGCCCTCTTCAGCTTTTCTTTTGACTTGCACGGACACGTTTCTTCAAAAAATGTCCATAAATGCTCAATCGGATTCAAATCTGAACTTTGAACTAGTGTTTTCCAACTGCTTTGGTACATTCAAAGTCAACCATTACCTGTTGAGTTGAGCAGTATGTTTGCTCTAGTTATCCTGCTGGAACGTGAACACATGTGGCAACCCCATTTTGTCACGTTATTCTTCAGGATATTATTAGAGACATGTTTGTCCATGATTCCACCAATGACTGGCATTTTCCCAACTCCTTTAGTCGACATACAGGCCCAGGCCCAGATCATAATGTATCCTCCACCATGTTTTACCGTAGGCGTTGTATTGGCAACATTGTCCTGCGTATTTATCTTCCTCCACACTCTCGTCACACCAACCGATCAGTGCAGGTTTATTTTGGTTTCATCGGACCAGATCACGTTGTCCCAAAACTCCTGATCCTTACGTAAATGCTCTTTAGCAAATCCGACTCTGTCGATACGTTTGCCCTGTACGAACAACATTGTGAGTAACTGTATATTACTTGCAATTAGACTTTTTCGAATGTCTTCTTAAGATATAAGAAAATCTCAATTCAGTTACTTTTAAAGTTGTGATTTGATTGCGAAATTTACAACACTTCAATGTCACTTTTCATAATGTACACGTACATATACATACATGCTTCGATTGGGAAAAATCGGATGAACGTTTACGAAGATATAGAAATATGTAATTACGTTAACAAAACAGGAGTTCACACCAGTCAAATGGGAAAGTCCAATTACTTTCATAAAGTTCCCGATGGTTCTTACAACAGAATTATCCTGTTTGTGTGATTGATTCTCACACGTGTAAGCTGTGATCGAGGACCGCACGTTCAACCGAAGCGTTTTACAGTATAACGGATGAATGACGTCACTATAGGGGAAAGGAGAGAACACGAGTGCCAGGCTAATATTACTAATGTTGACTTTGTGTGTGGAGAGTTTCGTACATAGATGACGTGTGTTTTACAAGACGCGTTGCCCGAGGTTCTTGCGCGTGCTTAACGTAAATAACGAACGCTTGGGGAAAGGCGATATCTAACTGAGGTTTCGTATTTCCCTCCGCCCACAACACAGTATAAACGTGTAAGAGTGTATTTCAACATCAAACTGTGTGTATGTATGTACCTGTACGTGTACATATTTGTGTGTGTTTGAAAATTTTCATAACTATATTCTTTACAGGACAGTTTAGAGATAATTATTTCAGCAGAAATTGATGCATTAAAAAGTGAAAGTTTGTTATCGTCGAAATGATCTTGTCTGATCTTCCAAATTGATGCATTTTAGTGCATCACAGGAAACTTCATCTGATAAAAATACCCATTTATACATTTCTATGTGTGTTTCGACACACTAAAAGGTGCATCATTTGCAGTTTATGCACGTTAACGTGTTATTGAAATCAATATATATATATATGTGTGTTGACACGTTTTGGGTTCTGTGTGCAGCTAGGGGGATTGAAGTCTAGAGCGCCGTTCAGAGAGGACGCCATTCATTTCTTTCTCTTTTTTAATAAATCAGAGTCAGAGTATGCGATGGAGAAATTTACACTTCGAAATTTCTGTTTCTGGAAGTGTAGTAATAGTTCATAGCTACGGGGCTGTAGCACATCCATTATTACACCACGTGAAGAAAATAGAACCTGGATTTCTAGACACCAAAAACCGCACAAATATGCATTAAAAACTTAGGAAGAAAACGACAACAGACGGTAGAAATAAAAATGTATAGGTATAATTGACACTCATTATAGTCTATTGTGAATATTGAAAGGGTTCAAATTAAAATTTTCTAATGCAAAAATGAATACTTCCATATCATTAACAGCTGCAATTCCATAACGGATGCAGACTATTGTAATGTAATGTAATGTAATAATTGTATAATTTTGATTTAACGAAAACAGCATGGAATATTTATAGGTCATTTTAGAAACACATTAAAAAATATTGGATCCAACCTGAAATATAAAAGTTTTGTTTAACAACAATTGCCCCGATGATGGGGCATTAACAAAGGACTGTTATTCTAGTACCGGAATTCGAACCTGGAACCTTTGACCGTTCGACACGCTTGGTCAGAGCTGTGACGGGCGGGCTTCCTCGATAGGTGCGGCAGAGTGAACTTTTTTCTAGTTGCCACTTATAGGTGCATAGTATACTGTGCACACTGCGGATGACATCAAGGTAACGGCAGCTCTTATATGTTTATTGAATATTTATTGTACAGTCTTCTGTGGGAAACGTGAACGAAAAGGAAAAATATTTTTTGCAATTGAAACGTTATTTTGTTCCCCTTTGTAAGCATTTTACGTACTTTTAGGAACAAATAACCGAAGCTAAGTAATTATAGGCACTACACAATTTACGTAAAATGATTGTTAACGTGAAACCTGTTTTTGTACCGAAATCATACAAATCTGGTCACAGAAACAATTTTTCGGTGTTGTTTTTTTCTTTTTCACTTTTCAGTGTTTCTTCCCCCAAGGTGCGCGTTTTTATTTTAGTGCAAATTTCTGCCAAATACACCTAAAATTATATCTTCATTGTGCTTTTAAACTAGTATTTTATTTTTTACGTCGCATGGCCTACGCCTATTCGTGATTCATGTTGCAAACAATTTTTGAGGATGTTATTCTCTATTTCTCCCCGACAGAACCCCGCCGCTTTGCTTGGTGATGCAAAAAGTTTGAAAAAATCGAGGGTAATATCCATTTACACGCGGTTTCATGTATCTGTCGAAATTATTCCATGTATAACACGCAACATAGTATTTTTTTGGGGCGGGTTAACATATTTGAAAGAGTTCACATTATGCACGCGCAAATATCACAACGTTGGATTTTCGCGTTATTTTCCGTTTTTGAAGCACAAAATGTGTTGAAATTCGCGAAAAGAGTCATAATTCGCATTTTGTGCCAAATTTGCGTTATTTCGTGATCTTAAATGCATAAAACATGTATTTAGAACATGTCACTACACATACATAAACTCCTTTGTTTGCAACGATAAAAATATTTTGGTGTTATCGCATTGACGAGAAATCAAGGTTTGTTTCAGACACAGTGCTGCAGTCATTTCACTGTAAGAAGTTGATGGAAGAAATCATGGCCTGAGGCAGTCCGCTGCCATCCATCCAACTGCCGTAAAAAAAAATACCGTGGAATTTTTAAAGTATCAACGGTCATTTCACAGTTAAACCGGGAGGACGCACGTGGCGGGGATTTGACCGCAAATTTCTTCCTTTACTTGCCCTTTTGCGCATACGTGTTGGTTTTTCCCCAACATTATCTATGCTGGACATATGGGAGACGCTCTGGCCAGCCAACAGTTTTAACAGTGGCTTTCTACCATTTAAACGGCACACTTCAGTTTCATCTGCGGTGCTTTTGACCGCGCGCTTTTTCTCGTGTTATAGAAGGAGGGACAACGTAATAAAGAGCTTGGAAGGCAATTTCAATGAGTAAGATATGACATCTTTGGCGATGAAGAATGTAAATCAGAAAAGGAAAGAAAATGCATCCACTTTTCACTCTACGTCTGCTGTGAACACATAGTTTTTTAATGTGTGGAATATGCAAATGGAATCTTGATGGCGATGAAGTGGAAGTGAAGAAAAGAGATTAAAAAAAACAAAAAACAAAAAAAATCTGGAGTATTATAGCCGAAAATATACTACAATTGTAAATACCTTGTAGTATCATAATTCTGTCCTCTATAAAACCTTTGCATCAAACTTATGTAAAATTATGTTTGTTTCATAATTATATTGTATTCTTACAATAAAAAGAACAATAACAATTACCTATTAATCTTTTGTAAAATCGTGTCTCTTTTGCCTATTATATTCTTACAAAAATAGAGAACAAAACATTTTCTTTTAAACAGTGTATCAAACTTTTGAAAACTCTCAATAGTTTTATTTATAGTATTGAAAAAAATATATATACATACAAAAGAAAGAAGGAAACAAGAAAATTAATTTTGAATTATGATGAAACAAACCCAATAGATGACCGCGCGCGCCTCCTCACGTAAGATGTCGCCGTGCACGTTCTCCAGGGTTACCCTAACTAATGTAATTTTGATGACTTTGTTGTTTTTTTAAAATATATTTATAATGCACGCAACTACAATTTTTAATCATTATCTAAATTAACAGACTGTTAAATTCCAGCAGCAAATTTTTTTTAAATTTGATTTGAAGGTAAATTGTAACAGTTTTTATAGGCTCACAACACATTAGAGAAATTAGTTATATTTCATGATTTCGCCAGAAGATGCAAATATCGAAGAAAAACCTGGTTCAATTATCTAGTCTTGGGAAAGGGCACCAATTATAGCGTGTGGATAATTGGACGAATATCAAAATGCGCAACGGATCGTTGGATTTTTGCCCTGCAGCTGGCCACTGGGTGCAATCCACTCCCCCTTCCTATCCCCCTCCCACTTTGGAAATTTAAGCAAAACCTTTCGGGGGTGTCCCAGAACCGGCCAATGGGGAGTCAGGGTGTTCTCGTTTGGGGGGTGGTAGCAGCCTGTGTGTGTGTGTGCAGACACCACGCCTCCTTTATCTCCCCCTCTTGATATTTTGTTAAGGAAGGGCTCGGCAGGTGGTGATTGTCAGGCGTGATACCCACGCGGGAAACCTGATTCGGAAGTCACGTGATGAGGACAATTTGCATAATTAGCAAGCTTTTTTTTTTTTTTTTTCTTCTTTTCGGTCTTGTCCTGTCGCTGGTTCGTTCTTCTTCTTCGCTTCCGTCCTTGTACAATTGGAGAAATGTTCCCTGTTTACAGCTGACACTGCCTCCCACCCTCTTCTCCCTTCTGGTTCAGACGACATGCAGTCGCTTTGCTGAGCTCCAATTCTGAGAAATTATTTTTAAAATTTATGCTCGTTTGGCGTCTTGTCTCCTCACCGTTTCCCTTGCGAAGTGAGCTTGTTGGCTATTCCGTGTGTCTGTGCCGTGGGAGGGATAATACGTTGCAGAACTGCTTGTTTTGCAATGCACAGTGGCGAATTAACTACCTTATCTTGTGAGCTCTCTTTACCTATCTGGCTAGCTAGCTGCATTGAAGATTTATTGTTGACTGAGACAATTGATTGATTTGCTGTATTTTACATCCCTTTTCTGCCACTTCGGGATAATCGCGGCGATGAGTATGAATGGATGAAGGGACAATCACAGGTGGAATTACCGTAAATTTTACAATATTCTATCGTTAAAACTTAACAGTCTGTTAATTTCACGTCGGCACTGCCCTGTGGTGTGAGTAGAATGAGAAATAAACATGGCGTAGGTCAGACACAGGGGTGCCCTTCCCCCCCCCTTCCAAGGACATGGACGCTTCCCCCCAAGAGAAATGTTCGTCACAAACCCCCCCCCCCACCCATACACGCATGCACACACACACACACAAATATAGTTTGGATAAACACGCAGTAAATGATTTTTGTTTGAATGTTGATAATTTGATTTCATTTTTTAAAAAAACTAAATTTTTCGAAACTTTTGACATCGAAACCGTATTTTACAATTATCCAGTCAGTCGTAGCACAGCAACACTTACAAGAAACAAGTCGTGCCTGAAATCATCCAACACTAAAACTGAAATCCGCATGTTGGAAGTTCCGAGCCGACTCGCAAAAGAAAGGTGCATGTCATTAGAGACCTTTCATTACAGTTGAAATTAAGAGACTAAAGAAAGTTGTACATAATAACCATAACTAAAAATCAATAACAAGTCAATCAAACGAAACGATCCCTCCTGTATTTTTATGTGAAGATATGTAGAATTGGTAGTTAAAGTATAAAATTTTGTTCCCCCCAAAAATTATCATGTCGCAGGTGTGTCATGAACCCCCCCCCCCCCCTTCTTGTCCACTCCTGGTCAAACACACTCATAAATATTACAGACATCCGAAGTTAACGGAGAAATGATGGTCTAAGACGGTGTACCATTCAACTATCGTAAAAAATATACATATGACCATGATCGCTTTTAAAGTATCAACGGCCATTATATAGCTAACTCAATTTAATTTAATGATTCAGTTTTCAAATATATATATATTTATGGTGTTCACAACAGAAAAGTGTATTATTTATCTTTATGCATGATAAAATATTCCAGTTTAAAACATATTGCGTTTCCTTTTATCGTGTATAACGAACTTCTAACAGTAAAGTGTAATACAGGTTCAGAATTTTTATAATACTTTACTGAATGAAATCTAAAGTAAAGCATCTAACAATTATTTTGACCACGTGCTTGCAGATCTGAATAAAAAAAGAATGCATCTTATAGGACACACGGGATCCAAGAAGATTATAATATGTTCTAGCGAAAATTATTGATAACTATGACATGTCCAAAATTTATTAGTAGACCTTTACAAATCCACTTTTTGCAAAACGGAATCTTTCTTAGCAGAAAACTGAATTTTTCGACTTTCATTGGAGGGAAATTCAAGTCAATTCATCCATACAGGGCCCCGCTATAACTCCCAGCCGCCATTCACATCGCAGAACGGTTATTTTGACAAAATCCTGTTTTCCTACTGGCCGCTTCGGGGAGAAGGGATTCTAAGGTTGCTGCTTGATGCCCAAGCAGTAGACCAAATTGGTTATTTTACCGCAAGTTCCTTCCATAAATGCGTTCTCCGCGCCTGCTGGTATCGTGGCGATACTCTACTCTATGGGCCGTGTTCCTCTCTTGGAACGAAACTTGATTTCGCACGTCCTCCCTTCCTATGCTATCCTCCATGACGTCATCGACTCTCATAAATTCGATCTTGCACTCGCAGAATAAAAGTACAAGTCAGCTGTTTCTTGGTGAGTCGTAAAAGTATTTCCCAAAGTGGCTTCGTTTTCCCCTCCATACTCCCTCCCAAGCATTCGACATTTTTTTTTCACTTCCCTCGCCTTTCCAGGAATTTTTACGTCCCACAGCCCACCTTCGGCAACGCTGACTGAGGAATCGATTTTCCCGCCTCGCTGTTCTCCTGTTGCCATAACAACGCTTTTATTTATAGCCCCACTGGCCACGAGATCTACGCGGTGGGGTTACATCCACCTTACGATTTCCATACAATTCTAACTGAAGGAATCAAACCTATTCTCATGAGATTTGTTTTTCGCACACCCCTCTCTCTTTTAAAACATATTTCTTTCAGTCTATATTTATCTCTTTTTCACTCCGTTTTTATCTGTGCAGTGGCGGCGATTAGGGAAGGACGAGGGATGGCAGTTGCCCCCCACTTTTCGCCAATTTTGCCCCCGTACTATGCAAAAACTTATCTACAAATGGAAATAAAGTGTCATTTGCCCCCACAGTTTTTGCATCTTGCCCCCCCCCCCCGGTTTTGGAACCCAATCGCCGCCACTGTCTGTGTCAGTAGCGATGGCAGAGAAGGGGAGGGAGTCTCAAGAATTCTCAGATGATCGAATTCACAATTGCAATAGTAAAGCTGCCATTAGATATTGATGCCACAATATTTTATTCCCAAAAATTTGGCGTGTCAAGGAAGGGCGGAGACAACTATGCCTCTGGGAAGGGGCATGTACCGCCCTGACCCCTGTATAACTTTGTCGCTGATCTGTTCATTTCTTTCTCTCTCTCTCTCTCTCTCTCTCTCTCTCTCTCTCTCTCTCTCTCTCTCTCTCTCTCTCTCTCTCTCTCTCTCTCTGTGTTATTCTTTCACTCATTAATCACTCTTATCATTTTCGTCTCTCTCACAGCCGACTTCCGTGGCGGGGTGGTTAGCACAGCGCGCCACGAAGCTATGGGAGCCCCGGGTTCAAATCCAGGCCCGGGCATGGAAGTTCTTTGCGAGTTTCCCTTCGTCAATCTCAAAATTTCGGATGGGGCTGTAGCCCCATCAACTCCCCCTGCGTATACGTCAGTGTAGGCAGAGGTATAACCAGCATTTTCAATCTGGGAAGTGTAAGTTTGCATTTAGGAGTGTAAATTTAGAGCCAAATTGACCATAAATTGGGCATTTGTGAAAAATTTAAAGGGGGTGTTGAGGAATTTGGGGGGAGGGGATTGAGGTGTGTGGATAAATCACTGCGCATGGATTTGTTTATACCAACTTCGAGCTTACTGTAGGCGACAGATCCTTGCTCCGTAATTTTATACCATGATACGAGGCTCTAACAAGAAGCGCCTAGGCCAACACGAGGAGACATGCCGGACGCATTAGAAAAAAAAAAATCCTTCAGATAATCTCCAAGCCGCCCCTCAAGAGCCAACGGTGAAGACCTTGGACACTTCCCCTCCTCCCCTCCCCCGGCAACGCATCTTCTGATTCGGCGCTGTATCCGGTTGCACGTTGTCAGGGTTCGAGGAATCTGACGGGGCTCCAAGCTTCGAATATCTCGTTTCCCTCGCTCTTCCAACAATCGAACAACAATGTATAGTGCTCTGCACATTTTTCTGTCACCCTTTCGACAATAACACCCTCCTCATATACCCACAGAAAAGCAAACGCACCAATGAAAAGAAAAAGTATCTAAAAGCCAATGTCTAACCGTATCAGATGTTGAATATGCACCAAAATACTATTTAAACCATACCCAACTCACTATAATATATCGGGTATATTAAACAAATACTTACGAACAAAATTATATTTTTATTTTTAATGTAGTCCGTCCTGATGTTCAAAATAGTGAATTTTTTTTTTTTGGAATGCATTAAATAATGTTATGTATTGAATAATGCATTAAATGTTAGTAGCCTACTTCGATTTCAAATTGAGTTTTTCAGATGACTTTTTCCAATCATTAACAACAAATTAATAAAAAAGTATTAATAACAATAAAAAATAACATGGAAAGTAAACAGATTGTGTGGAATAAAGAAAGCATACGTCATCCAAATTCTTCGTTTTTTCTTGATTCGTTAAAAATGCATCGGGTCAGAAGTTTCAGTCAGAGATGAATTGAGGAAAACCAAAGATGATGCACTCAGTTGTATCAATCAATGTATTTTTAAAGCGCACAAATTAAATCTAAAAATTTCTTTTCTGTGCCAAAGGAAAAACTACGTATACTTTCTTTCGACTAATAATACACTTTTGGTTAATCTTTTTGACAAGAAACAAAACATTTGGTAGCTTTTATTACATTTCATAATTTTGGCCACATTATTTGGTATAACTCTAAACAAAAACTTACGATAACTAAATTTGACTCTGGTGAACAGTCTTTTTTTTTGTTGCCTATTCAAATAAGTACTGAAAATGATTTTTTTTCTGTCTGTGGTGGGGAAAAAAATGTAGACGTTTCATCCTGTATTGAAGATAGATGTTTCAAAACATATTTTTAGAAGGATATATTTATTATTTCTCATATGTTTGAAAAAAAGAACATGTTCCTCAGACCAAACTATACTCGAGTCTCAGTGTCGTAACTGCTTGCTCGTATTATACATTACATTAGGCCAGCAGTTCCCAAACGTTTTGTTTTTGAGTGGGAGAGAAATAATAACCGCCACCCTTGTGCCAAAGGCACGAATGTTCGCTTTTGGCTTTTTTTAACTAACTGTATTTCTCAAGTTGTTAATCAAGGGGTCCCGGGTTCGATACCCGGTGGAGGCACATGGCACAGTGGTTCGGATCCCACTTTAAACTGTAGGTCCAGTCCCGATTAGCCTTCCTGTGCATAAAGTGGACTTAAAACAACAAATCAATCAATCAATCAAGTTGTTAATCTATATTTTATCGTGTCAAGCACATGAAATATTATTCCACTTCTATAAATAGCCTAAATGTTGATCCAAACTTATTTTTTCCCATCGAGAGGTATTAAAAATTTGAGCTTCAAATGCCATATTCTCAAAATATCAATTTTGTACAAGGGCGATAATATTTTCACATAGAGCCTAAATGGTTCACCGAATATCAACAGTATAGACAATTAAAGTTACTATTAGGCACATATGCATATTAAACATGAAGTTTTATTTTATTCGAAATATCGTTTTCTTCCTAACCTATTACACAGTACAGGGCCGCACAAATTCGGAAATTTGTGATGTAAGGGAATTCAGGGAGAAGTCTATAAGAAAGATGGGGTGTAAAAATTGTTCTGGAAAGTAAAAACCTATTAAATTACGTGAAAAGATGGGAATTTTATTAAATTTTACCACAGACAAATGCATTACATTTGTCTGTGATTTTACTGTTATAAAAATCTGCGACTCAAAATATTAACTGCTTTAGTTTCAAAGGTAAAACCTTAACACCTTCACGTTTGGCGATCTCTCTCGAGTATCCGGGTGAGATGCCTCCCCTAAAAATTACATTTAGATCATATTACATAAACAAGGATGTATTTAGGGAGCAGGGTCCCGGCCGAAATACTTACTAAGTACAAACAAAAAAATAATGAAATAATAAAATAACAAAATTTAAATAATGAAAATATACTTGTTGTTTAATCGAGTGATATTTTCCCGTCAAACCCATTGGAAGGCAAAGATTATATTGTGATCATGACTTTCAATGACAGTACCAAAGAATATTTATGGAAGATTTGTTTCTACTTAGCTATAACGTAAAACCCATACAATATCACCAGGAATTTTACTTTTCGTCAACTGGATCTAACATCCTTTTCTTATAGGCTATTCAATAAGTATTCAATTCTTTATCTATTTGACATTAATTTCCTTGCCAGGGCTTTTTTTTTTTTTTTTTTTTTTTTTTTTTTTTTTTTTTTTTTACAAATTTTCCCGACACACGTAAGGTAGGTAATGAATACGCGCTGTTATGTCAGTATTCTTATACCATCCTTTTACTTATTCATGTAATAAAAATATATTAATTAATTGCACATTTTGATTAATACTATTTTAATTAATTTAATATAATTATATTTATTTTAGTTTAAGCATTATTATTATTATTATGAGACACTTGGTTCTGACCCCCGAAACATATTTTTAGATACGTACCTTTATATAAGAAAATATACTTATTATGAATGACAAAAGTACTTAATTTAAACTTTTTTCGAAGGGAGTCTTACACCTATGCCCAAGCCGGGATTCGAAACCAGAACCTTCGAACCCAAAACGAAAACACTAGGCCACCGAGGCAGCTGTTAGATTAAAAAAAATCATATGTTAATAAGATCATCACGAATCGGTACTTCTTGAAAAATAAAAACGAATTTTATTCATATATTTTAAGATGTGGTGCGGCAATTATCCAACCAGTTACGGGATGACGTGTGGTCAGCACGACAAACCCCCAGTCTTTGTTGTAGCTTTTCCATGACCGGGTTACACTCTCTATCGTAGCTCCCCAATTTCCTCATGATGGTGGGTGGCCACAGGTCCCACATACGGTGCAAATTTAAGGAGAATAGTTGTTACGCCTCCCCCCCCCCTTTCAGAAGACTCGAACCAGCGCGCGTGCTCCAGCCCTAGCCCAAAGCCTGACTCCGTCTGTACACCCACCGTGCGGGACGTTGAGAATAATAATTGAATTAAATAGTAGACAGTGTGCATGCAGTATGTTCTCAGCAGAAAAAAAATGTTATTTAAAGTATTCAGCTTGAAAAAATCACATCGTTATAGATTATTATTATTACACATTATTCTAAGTAAAATTTCTATGAAAAAAATATAAAATCCGGCTGATATCTCAGAAAGAAAAATAATTAGGAATTAACGTTTCTTGCTTTCAATGAAGCAAATCGTCAATTAGCTATCCTATCAAAATTGAGCATTTTTGCAATTTCTTTATCAATTGACAATGGCGATCTTCTGATCTTCTCTTCTGACCCATTTACGATCCCAGGTAGGTTATTATTATTATTACTATAATTATGTTTAGCTTCAACAGGGAAAGTCATGTACCGAATTGAATGGTGCCATATATTTTCACGTGGTGACTTCCCGGAACAAGGGTCGAGTAACACCTTGTATGTTTGCATTCTCACCTCACATTCTGCCAAGTCCTACATTCCTCCGTCGCATATTCTAACTTTGGTGTCTTTTTTTTTCTTTTTTTTTTTTCAAAAAGCTTTGAATGACACCCTAGGCTCCGCGGAAAAGAGAGAGAGAGAAACGCTCTCTTTCTCAGCCCCCCCCCCCCCTTTTTGAAAGGGATAGAGAAAGGAAGTGAAGTTCTTTCTCTCTATCTCTCTCTCTTCCTTTCTTTCTCTGAGAAAAGATAAAGAAGAGAGAAATAAAGGAAGAATAGGAGAGAAAATAGAGAGGAGAGGGAGGGAGAGGAAATAAAAACAGAGAAAGAGAGGGAGAGAGACGAAAACAAAGAAGAGAAGAAAAGAACAAAGAGAGAGAGACAGAGATCCTCATATTTCCTTCCTTCTTTCTTTCTTTCCTCTTTGGGAGTGGGTGTGGGATCTCTTTCTCTTCTTTTTCCATTCTCTGTTTCACTGTTCTCTCTCTTCCCCTCTCCCCTTAGTGCAGGAGAGTAAAAAAATATCTTAACATTCTTCCTCTCTTTCTCTTTTGCCTCTCTCTACTTTCCACTTTCCTCTCTCTCCAAATTAGAATATGCAAGTGTAGTCTGGTCACCTTACACTCAATGTAATAGCAAAAAGATAGAAATAATTCAGAAGAAATTTGTTCGTTACTTATATTACAAAAAACACAAAAGATCATCTTTTCAGGATCAGGTATCATATAAACAACTACTCAGAGAATTCAACGTTACACCTCTGTACGAAAGGAGAGTAGTATCACATCAATTATTTTTATATAAGTTAGTCAACGGGCTGGTTGACAGTCCAAGTCTCCTCCAAACATTAAAATTTAATGCTAAGAAGGACATGTTGCGGTTCAGGCAGCCTTTTTATTACAGTAAATCCAACTCAACAGAACACCAGAATTCCCCCATTCTAAGACTATGTATTAAACATAATGAAATAGTCAGAAACGGTGGAGACTTGGATTTCGCTATGCCATTCATGCAATTCCTGTCCGTCCTTCGAAGAATATCATGAATAAATAATAAATAATTATAGATGTTTTCTGTGTATATGGGTATGTTTGTAAATACAATTTGCCTGTATGTGTGTATATTTGTTTATATATGAGTATTTACATGTGTATAGTTATAAATGCCTCAGTCTGTATATAGATATGTACCTTGTTCTACCTCAGTGAATATCATTTTTGGATTTATGTTCTCTAGAATACTTGTGCTGGTGTTCTTTATGAAACGATTATTGTAGTTTTGCTCTCCTTTTTCTTCTATTGTTTTTGTATTGTTGGAATTATAATTTTTTAATTGTTTAAAATATATATATATGTAAGCCTATTGTAATTGGAGCGAAAGCTCTGTTATAGGTGAAATAAATAAATAAATAAATAAATAAATGAGAGAATCTTTCTCTCTCCCTTTCGCTTCCCTCCTGCACCCCCACACACCTCTCCTTCGCGCTCTCTCTCTCTCTCTCTCAAATAAAAATTGGATTGATGACTATCTTATGGGGATAGAGGGTATTCACCATAAGGAATATCTTTGAGATGAAATGCGAGTGCTAAGCCGCCTGTCCCTACACACACGTAATCCAAAATGTGTCGGTTGAGTGGTTAGCACAGCGCGCTACGATGCCAGGGCGCTCGGGTCCGAATCCCGACATGGGTATGAGTGAGTTTCCCTTCGTCAATTTCATCATATCACTTATCCTCATTGCCAAAAGTGGCAGAAAATCTTGTATTAGACAGGAAAATAATGAATTCTAACTATAGAGTAAAATGCAACTAATTTTAAATGTCATGGTGAATATCACCAATTAGCTTAGCGACTCCGAAAACTATGGATTGAACACTAATCTAGGTCATTTGTGGCATTTTATTTTTCACCCTGTCACCCCCCCCCATGCCGATAGGTGATGAATTTGAATTTGAACCGCATTGGGAGTATCACGAAAACTATGGATTCCACACTAATATCGGTCGTTTTTGCAACACAGCCTGAATGTTAGACAACCCGAGAAACACTATCGTTGTGCGGATTGCATAGAGCCACGGATGTCTGTTTGTGGGGAATTTAACCCATTAGTGCCCAGAATATTTTTTTTTCAGATATCTGTTTTATACTTGAATATAAGGCTATTGAGGGTCAGATATTATGCTTAACTTCAGTTTCGATATGATATCATTACTTGTTAAAGAGTGGAGGGGGGCCCACAAATGTGGGCACTGGGCACTAATGGGTGGGGTGTTTACTTGCCCACAAATGTGGGCACTGGGCACTAATGGATCTCCTGATATTTATTATAATAGAGCAATTATAATAAGTCACTCTTCTACAAGAGCTTTAAAGTAATTTATAATGCAAAGGTTCTAAATTTATGAAAGTACAGTTGGTCTGTTCAACATTTTATGCACTGAAGTATACTAGAATTTACATAATATCTCCTTGTATATATAATGGTAGATATTTTTTCTTAGTAAATTACTCCCAAAATATTTCGTCTACATGAGCTTCAAATAAATTTATAATGCAAATTTCTGGATTTAGAAAAGTATCTCTTCGATTTTTCAAAAGTTTATTTTTGACTGTGAAACCGTTCAAAACATTTGATGTGACATCCCACGTTGCACTTTCTGCACTTTTTCCAAGTATTCTTCTTGCACTCTCCACATCGTATTTGTGTTTTGTTGGTTTCTAAGATGTGAAGAGCACCATCTAGTCGAATATTATCGTCAACTCGTATCTTCCCAGTTGTGGATACTCGTGACTGCCTTGGACGCTCTTGTGTGTACCTAGCCAAATAATTCTGAACCACAAAGCGGGTGAATGCGAGAAGATCTAGACCCTGCTGGTGTCCAATGGGTGTTTTTAATCTGTACAGCTGCCAAACTTTATTCATTGTAACATTTAAAAAATAAGCAATGAGCTGCCAGTACCATTGTGATGCGGTAAGTAGATATGTTCTGATCCATTTGGTCTATTCCACTCATGTAAGTGTTGTACCTCGCAATGCAAGCTGGCTGATCTATAAAAATGTGCTTCTTTTCTGCTCGACACCATCTTTTATTTTTCCCCAATGGATGCACACCACAGCTCGTCGATGCTACAGTTACAACGTTGTTGTCATTGTATTGCACCAAAGTTATTGCAGATTTTGTGCCCGTGACCTGGTTATACGAACCACGGATTTCCTTCTTGAACACTTTGGAATTAATGAGAGGCGCCTTTTCAACTCGATTTACTCGATTGTACCAACTGCATCATGCCCTTTTTGAAGTAAGGAGTCAAACAATCTGAGGGACGTAAAGAAATTGTCCATGTACAGGCAATATGTAGTATCAGGTGGCATTTTGTTGACCAGTTTCGTAACAACAGAACCACCTACTCCAAGTTCAGGAATAGTATTACCTGCTGAGGCCCCCTGTTACGGTTCTACATCGAAGCTGATTACCAGATAAATGTGTGATATCAAAATCTTCTTCAGAAGCGCTATCCTCATTGCTGGCCAATGCATTTTCAGGTGGTTGAATATACACATCCGCATGAAGTACGTCGTCCTCTTCAAGAAGAGAGGGTCCCGGGTTCGAATCCCGGTCGGGCTTGGTTGTTTGTGAATGTCCATTCATCAATTTCATCAGTTCATCACTCATCCCCATTTTCGCAAATTAGCCAAGAGGCACAAAACGCGAAGTAAAATAAACTAAATCAAATCAAATCAAATCTTCAAGAAGAGCTGCGATTTCTTCAACATTTACCCTGGAAAGAAAAATAAATGCTTGTATTTATCTGATACCATTAGATATAAACAAAATTTCATTCAACTTGAAAAGAATGAACGGCAAGGAGGCATTAAATGACAGTATTTCCAAGCCTACCTTTTATGCCCTTCCATTTAGAAAAAATCCGATGGCTATATAACAAAACATATACAAAGGAAATCCGTTTCCGCAATGAAGAAAACTCATAAACTTCAATCGTTTTGGTATATAATTTATAAATGCGATGTTGTAAATAATCTATGTTCCTCTTGCAACCAATGTTTTTTGTGTAAACTACAATTCATGTGAAATATAGGTCTACGGCTCAATGTTAAAAAAAAAATAGCTACGAAAACTGCTGTAGAAGTTCACCCACCCTCTTGTGCCCAGTGCCAACAAAAGTGGGCAGTAAAAATTAAACCCTTACTGTTACTATGCTATGAAGTTCAAAGAACCTTTTACTTTATAATAATAAACATAGATCATAGTAGTTTAAAATGACCCTAACAAATAATAGGTAGACCTGTTTAAAAACAATGAGAAAATAACTTACCTTCTGGAACTCGCCATGCTCGTAGACTTATCAACTACAACTTACTTCAACAATAGCTCGCGCCAAAACGAATGCAACCTTCAATTTGATAACGCTACTGCAGATTACTGTTGCCAACTCGTAACTGATAAAACCAACAATTTCATGATCAATTTTTATTTACATAGTTTGTGGGCATGATCAATAACTGCCAACAGGCGCCAACAAATGTGGGCACTGGGCACTAATGGGTTAATATCGGCGATTTTCGATAATTTTTACATGTCACCCCTTTCCACCCCCACCCCTAGGGGTGCTAGGGGTGTTTTACCCCCAAAGTATTCTTCCCATATTGCAAGTGATACTTGTACCAAGTTTGGTTGAAAATTCTCCAGGCGTTCGAGAGTTATGCCGAACAAACAAACACACCCACATACATCAGTTTTTATGTATATTACTAGCTGCTTACCCGGCATTGCCCGGGTGTTTAATGAATTCTAACTATATCGTAAAATGTAACTAATTTTATTTACAGGTATTTAAAAGTATAGGTACAGTATACAAATTATAAAGTAATATATTTTACAAATTCACTATAATATAAATTTAACAACAATTTATGAACAATCTTTTTAGTTCCACCTCCAAGTACAAGAATAAATAAATTGAACGTCATTGGGAGTGTCCCTATTCATCTCATCGACCCCGAAAACTATGGATTCCACACTAATATCGGTCGGTTTCGATTATTGTTACATGTCACCCCCTTCCCACCCCTACCCATAGGGGTGCCAGAGGTGTCTTGGAGTTGAGTGGCTTTGGTAGTATCACTATTAATCTTAGCGACCCCGAAAACTATGAATTCCACACTAATATCAGTCGTTTTACATGTCACCCCCTTTCCACCCCCACCCCCAGGGGTGTCTTGGAGTTGAACGGCATTGGGAGTGTCACTATTAATTTTAGCGACCCCGAAAACTATTTATTCTACACTAATATTCGTCGTTTTCGATTATTTTTACATGTCACCCCTTCCCACCCCTCCCACCCTAGGGGTGCCAGGGGTGTCTAGGAGTTGAACGGCATTGGGAGTGTCCCTATTCATCTGATCGACCCCGAAGACCATGGATTCCACACTAATATTGGTCGTTTTCGATTATTTTTATATATCATTCCCTTCCCACCCCCACCCCTAGGGGTGCCAGGGGTGTCTTGGGAGTTGAACGGCATTGCGAGAGTCACTATTCATCTTAGCGACCCCGAAAACTGTGGATTCTACACTAATATCGGTCGTTTTCGATTATTATTACATGTCACCCCTTCCCAGCCCCACCCCTAGGAGAGCCAGGCGTGTCTTACCCCCACAGTATTTCTTTCCAGATTCTAGTCATATGTGTACCAAGTTTGGTCATCGTGAATGTCACCAATTAGCTTAGCGACTCCAAAAACTATGGATTCGACACTAATCTTGGTCATTTTAACATTTTAATTTTCACCCCTTTTCACCTCCCATCCCGATAGGTGATGAAGTTGAAGTGGAACGGTAGTAGGAGTGTTACTATTCATCTTAGCGACCCCGAAAACTGTGGATTCCACACTAATATCGGTCGTTTTCGATTATTTTTTCATGTCAACCCCTCCCCCCACCCCTAAGGGTGCCAGGGGTGTTTTACGCCCACAGTATTTCTTTCGAGATTGCAAGTGATACGTGTTCCAAGTTTGGTTGAAATCGCTCCAGGCGTTCGAGAGTTCGAGAGTTAGGCTATATAGAGATTATATTAATTAGCACTGATTTAATCCTCTTATAATTAAAAGTCAAAATAATGAACGAATTTAAACTATCGTCCGTTTTGATAACTGCTAAATTAAGAAATATGATTGACCAGGATACGCTTCAAGCTTGTGTGAAGGTGCCATCTGAGGGGGGGGGGGCAAGGATCTCGGAAAATTTCATTGATGTCATCCACAGATATGCTGTAGAAACCCTAGACACTTTAGTTTGCTGTAATGTAAATTATTGCATGCAATAATATTATTTTATTGATTCCCATAATCTCATTCTTAAAATGATAGTCAATTAAACCTAATAACACTTATTATACGAGGGTCACTATTTATATTTTGAGCCTTGGCAACACTGATTGAAGTTAGGCGCGATTTGACGTTTGCACGGAATCGTCTGGCATTATTGACCATAACGTACTTCAAATGTTTTGTCAATAGCTTGATTTGTGTTGTTTATGTTGCCTTGGAGATTGCGCGACAACAATAAAATGGAATTAACTCGTGAACATTTTCGTGCGATGATTTTTTACGATTTTCGACGTGGATTATCAAGACAAGAGTGCATCGATCAACTTACTTCCACATTTGGCGATGAAGCCCCATCCTTTGCCACTGTGAAACTCTGGTATAACGATTTTAATCGTGGCCGCCATTCGCTCACCGATGAGATTCGCGAAGGTCGTCCAAAATCAGTTGTTGTTCAAGAAAACATTGATGCTGTGCAAAACCTAATACTGCAAGATCGTCATGTGACATACTGCGAGATTGAGGCAACAATAGGCATTAGTTCCACCAGCATATATAAAATATTACATGATCATTTAGCTGTGAGAAAGGTATGTTCTCGTTGGATCCCACACAATTTGACAAAAACTCAAAAAGACGCTCGCGTCAATTGGTGCAAACAAATGCTCAATAAATACAATCGTGGTGCTTCAAATACGTATATAAGATTGTAACAGGTGACGAATCATGGATATATGCATATGAGCCGGAACGTAAACAGCAGTCGACTGTACGGGTGTTTCAAGATGAACCCAATCCAACAAAAGTTGTTCGCGTTCGAAGTACATCGAAACAAATGGTCGCCTGTTTTTTCGGGAAAACTGGTCATGTGGCAACTGTGCCTTTAGAGGAACGTAGAACGGTCAACTCTGAATGGTACACAACAATTTGTTTGCCAGAGGTCTTCGGTCAAATACGGAAAACAAACAAACGCCGTCGGATCATTCTTCATTAAGGCAATGCCAGCTGTCACACATCTCGTCTAACAACCGACTTTATGAACAGTCAAAAAATTGAATTGATGGGTCATCCGCCGTACAGTCCTGATTTGGCACCCAATGACTTCTTCTTCTTCCCGAATGTCAAGAATAAATTGCGTGGACAACGATTTTCGTCGGCGGAAGACGCCGTTGATGCGTTCAAAAACCATATTATGGAGGTGTCTCAAGAAGATTGGAAAAACTGCTTTCACAAATGGTTCGAACGAATGCAAAAGTGTATTGACCATAAAGGAGAATACTTCGAAAAACAATAAAGCAGTTTTCAATGCCAAATTCCTGTTTTTTCATTGTTAGGCTCAAAATATAAATAGTGACCCTCGTAATCACATATCAGATGTAAGAGACAATTTTAAAATATTAATATAGTTTTGTTTGGATTATGATTTGATGCCTTTGACCTCCCCCGTGAGGTTGATGTCCTCCCGGAGGAAAGTAACCGGATTCAACACAGATTCTATGTTCTGTGTGAATGGAAATGGGGGGGGACCTTCAAAGTAAGCCCGCCTCCACCCGCATACATTCGAGGGTGTGTTGCCCACGAGACGAGACTTTGGCCTGTCTCGTCTCGTGGAAATGCTGTCTCGTCTCGAAAATATTCGTTTGTCTCGGGACACATGATCAATCTCGTCTCGTATCGAATTTTTAAAAGCCTGTCCCGTCTCGTCCCGTGGGCAACACTATTATTGGCCTGGTTCCTTAAAATATACCAGGACGTCAGTTGTGTGAATTTTTTACGGCTTCCCCGCCTTTACATTTCTTTACAAAGAAAAGTACTGTCGAGCCAGGAACCTTTATGGCAGTGACCCTCTGTTGCCGCGTTTACCTGCGCAGGAACTCGCGGTCAAACAGCCACTTACGCCCAACGCTTGGGCTAGAAGTGACAACGTTAAAATTCCCCCTCCTCAAGCAGGCATTAGGGAAACTGGATTTTGCCAAAATAACCGTTCTGCTCTGTGATTGAACACCGGTTAGTACAGCGACTCCATTGTAGTTTAATTTTACAATACATAATGTAATACATACTACATGGTATATAAGGAATGAAAGAAACATTGTTATTTGATATGAACAATCATTTTACATAATTATTTGTTTGTGGTTGATCCAGCTATTCTGGGCACCAGAACAGCGTTATTTATTTATTTGAACACAACATGCGAATTATAGTGTCCCATATTTTCTGATAAACATGAAGTATGTCAACGCTATAGTACATTGTAAATGTACACAAAATAAAGTATAGTTACTAAAAACAAAAACATTAAAATAACAATAAAAGTATGATTGAAAGAGTAACATAAAATGTCAGACGTAATTATCCAATACAAAAATTGCCTACATGAATACAAAATTTCAAATATTACAACGTACAAATAATATCTTTACACTCAACGTTTCACTGAACCACCAAGGACAAAACCAAATATAAAGAGATACTTACATAACGCATTATCATTTACATGAAATTGATATAAACACAGTAAAATTCAAGGATGGAAGATATAACATAGGGGCTTGTCTTTATTACGTTATGAACTATAGTGAATTAAAATAAAACATCTTGGAACTGAGGTCCTCATTCGTTCTGAGTATTGTAATGAGTTGATATTTGAAACAAAACATTCGGTAAATTATTAATTAATATTAGCCTAATTTTACAGTACCTTTTTTATTAATTTATAAATCGAACAGCAACAATTTACAGTAATATTTCTTTCTTTTAACATTGACCACAACAGGCTAATGCTCAATTAGCATCGTTGGTTATTTGTTTATCTATCTGCGACGGCGTGTTTTTTTTTATTAATTTGAGCGAAAAACCGAATCCTATTATTTATTCTGGAAACCAGAACCAGCAGTCTTAGCTGACTTTTGTGGAGTGCAATTGCATCAATTGCGCCCGCATCTTCCGGGTTCAAGAACGCGAAGATATGGGAGAACAGACTTGACTAACGAAAACCACCGACCGCTGAAAATGTAGCCTTTCGCTTTCAGTTTCCCGCCACCAACGGTCAGAACAAAGGCTCTCCTTTGGCCTTCGCACGCACTGCGCTCTCACCTCCAACTTGACCTTCAGCTGCCAAAATGGCGGCCGAACGCACTGCGTGTGCCCTTGGAGAGTCCTTTGCCCCTGTGCTTTCGGAAGGCCATGCGCGCTTTGGATGGTGAACGCTACGCATTGAGGGATTGCGCAATCTCTCCTGCCTGACTTCGTAGTGTAGGAAACTCTTCGAAGCAAGCAGCAGTAGAATTTTTTTAACACAAAAGTCAAGAGGGATTGGAAGCCAGTAAACAAATATGGTAGCTACAATCGGGAGAGAAGTTCGCGTTGTCCACTTTATGAGGATAGACTAATCGGGACTGAACGTACAGTAACGGCCACTTTGGCATTTAATGGTATCATTACAACCCAAATGAGGTGGTTATAAGCCAGAAGTGTCCGTGACTGTACACTTTAGAGTGGAATCCGAACCATTGCACCACAACCGGCAGTGGCGGTGATTGAGGGGGCGTGGTGGGTAGTTGCCCCCCCTCCCACTTTTTGCCACTTTTGCCCCCGCATTATGCTAAATCTTAAAGTGTCCTTGACCCCTAATTTTGGAACACAATCGGCGCCATTGACCACCGTTGATCGAACCCAAGCCTCTTGATCACAAGGCAACAGTTTTACCGCTGCAACGATAATATGGAATCATTAAATCACATCCTAAAATTCCTATAATACAAAAGCCTTTTTGATAGACAAGCTACGTTAATAGTAAAAATCAAGAGGCAATACACGATGCACTATTGTTTTCCAGGGTAGAGAAACAGTAAGAACTTAAGCGTGTTCTCATCTTTGGTGCGAATGATTTCCAACTGAAGGTAGTTTATCGGCGTTAACGTAGTGTAAAGAGTTTTACATGACTTGATGACTAAATATACAATTTTTTGTTCAACATCACACCCTGAAAATAAATATTGAATTCAGCACGCTAATAGTAGCATTAAAATAGATGCTAAACATTGCTTTTGAATAAGTTTCGTTAGCCGAATTCAATTTTTGGAGCGACTAATTCACATCCACATATTTAGGCCGCGGTGGCTCAGTCGGTAACGCGTCTGACTACCATGCTCAAGGTCCCGGGTTCGATCCCCGGCCGGTTCAAATCCGGGAACTTTTCTAACGATGGAAGCGGCCCCGGCGCCCACCCAGCGTCGAATAACATGGGTACCTGGGGGAAACCCTGGGGGGTAAAGGCGGTCAGGGGCGTGATGCTGATCACATCACCCCCACTCACGACCGGATCAAGAAAGTGTGGGGCGTTACCCCCACACCCCCTATACGCCTTCATGGCGTGGTGCTAAGCACAGGGGAGCACTTTACCTTTTTTTTATATTGGAGAACAGTTCGGTGAACGCATATTTGGGAACGGCTCATTAAGGAACGGCTCATCTCGAAATGAGAGCCAGCAGCGCGCCTATCGTAGCTACGGTATCAGGACAGCGCTGGGTGACGCTGCTCATCGGAATTCAGGCGGTTAATTTCATTCTCGTGTGATTCACTCGCCGGCGTGAGTAAAGTAACCCTTTCCTTCCCGTAGCGTCTTTCCTCAAGGGTGACGTCACTGGATGTAATGGCGGCGTGGGCGGATGATGGGAGGCCTGGAATTACCGCGGCGTCATTTCTTTGGCGCGAAATGAGGCAGAGGAGCTTCCGGAATGGAATCGAGTCATTGCGGGAAATCTGACGTGTTCTTTCAGAGTCCCCGCCACACAAAGAAAAGTTTCCTTGTGGTTTATGGGAGTGCTCTTTCTGGATAGTCACGCGCCAATACACGTACGAACACATTTTTGAAAAATCATGGTGATTTATAAGGTTGCTACATCACCAGAATATAGAGAGGACAGGACATTCATAGATTGGACACGTTCCATGATCCATGGGGGGAGCAAAGGATTTTTCAAGGTGCATGGAATTCTATTGAGGGAGCAAAGGATTTTAGGAGGTGTATGGACGATTGAAGTAGCAAAGGAATTAGAGGGTGCAGAGGTTGAGGGAACAAAATAATTTGAGAGGTGCATGGAAGATTGAAGGAAGAGAGAGAGATGCATGGAAGATTGAGGGAACAAAGGATTCGGAAATGTTTGTTAGATTGAGGGAGCAAAAGATTTGGATAGGTACTTGAAAGATTGAAGGAACAAAGGATATGGAGAGGTGCATGGAGATTGAGAGAGAAAAGGATTTGGAGAGATGAATGGAAGATTGAGGGAACAAAATAATTCGAGAGGTGCACGGAAGATTGAAGGAAGAGAGGTGCATGGAAGATTGAAGGAACAAAGAATTTGGAAATGTTCACTGTAGATTGAGGGAGCAGAAGATTTGGATAGGTGCTTGAAAGATTGTGGGAACAAAGGATATGGAGAGGTGCATAGAAGATTGAGGGAGCAAAGGATTTTTAGACGTGAATGGAAGAGTGAGGGATCAAAAGAATTCGACAGGTGCATGGAAGATTGAGGGGACAAAGGATTTGGAAAGGTTCATGTTAGAGTGAGAGAGCAATGGATTTGAATAGGAGATGGCATGGAAGACTGAGAGAGCAAAGGATTTGACTTTGGAAGGTCTATTGAAAAATTCTGCGAATGTTAGTGACAACAGTTCTACTGCGTTGTTAATTGGGCATTATCCACAGTCTAATGCTTTTAACTGTGTTTATTCTAACACTCCGTTTGTAGAGAGCACTTCTCTCTAGATTTCTATTTACCGGTAGTGGGGATCGATAATACAGAAAACAAACTGTGATTTTACTACATATCCAGTGCGCTCTCCACGGTGCCTCCTCCGTTCCGTGGCGACACGTAGTGTTAGAATAAGTATAGTTAAAAGCACTAGACGATGGATAATGACTAGGGCTCGGAAGTTAAAGACCTATAAATTGCCAAAAAAGGCCTATAAAAATACCTAAAAACGGAAAAAAGGACGTATAAATGTGATCCAAATTAATTAATAACTTCAGTTTTTATTACATATTTAATGTAGGTCGTATACAGCGTACTGAAAGCTTCAAAACAAGAGAAAGTTGCCACTACAACGCGACTTTCCAGACAAGGTACGGTTCAAGGACCTTGTACCGTACCTGCTTCAGTCGTCCAAAAATGTTTTTCTCTCGTTCTTGAGATCGTTCGCTGCGGGACGGCGTAGGTTCGAATCCGGCTCTGGTCGGAATTTCATTCGGCCTACGTATAGGGCCGGTGGCAACCCACCATCGTGAGGAAATTGGGGAGCTCCGAGTGAGTGAGCGTAATCCGGTCACGGAGACCTACTATAACGGCTGGGGATACGTCGAGCTGACCCCCCGACTATTCCAATACTGGTTGATCTCCACGCTTAGAGGTGACGAAGGAAAGCGTGGGAGGGAGACCGGCAGCCGGTAGGTATGCCTAGGCCCTTCATGGGCTGTTGCGCGACGGATTATATATTTATTTATTTTACTTCTTTACTACAGGATGTTTAAGAGGTGATGGTGGTGATCTGATGATGATTCGAATTGAGAATGGGCAGTAAAAACGTAGTCGAAGAAGGTGAAGTTGCAAAAAAAAAAAACCGTTAAGACCTAAAAATAGGCTACAAAAGGACCAATAAGCCAAAAAACGCCGAAAAAGGCAAAAAAGAACAAATAAAACCCACCCTTTTCTGGCCTACAATGACCCAAAATGAACATATATTATGTTGGGCCTCGTCTTCGGACAGTAGGGGAAAAAATATATATTTCCTCAACTTTCGAGCCCTAATAATGACCAATTAACACAGCATGCTGAGGTTCATCAACGACTGGGGTGCATATGATTTAGGGAGGCTCGTGAAAATTGGAAGACAGACAGAATTTAGAAAATTCACGTCCAATTGTTGTTTTTACAAAACTTGTCCTATCGGAGTGTCGTTCAGGCGAGCGTCTCTTATTTTAGGCATCTAGCTCTAGCTTGAGCTTTTAAAAAGTTCAAAAGCTTACCGTAAAAAAAAAAAAAAAAAAAAAAAAAAGTATCCATAATATGCAAATGGATATACGAATTATAGACATAGAAGTGTGAACCATTCCTGGCCATATGTTCGTAAATAGTTCTCTATTTCGACTATGGATGATCGTCTGTTTGTTGCATGGAGGAAATTCCAATTATAGCAGAACGGTAGACTCCACTCTACCTGCTGAGAAGTTACGTAAACCCTATGCAAAAGAGTACGTTAAAAAGGAGGAAAAGTTGCTTGCCGAACGTCGGAGAATGACGTCAACAAAATGCGAAAGGTTACATGCACAATGATGTGCAATTTCGGTTAAGGTACAACACGAGAAATGATCGTTTCAGAATGAGTGCAACAGCGATCGTAGTGTAGTATACGTTCATTGATCCTGAAAAAATCTGCTTAAAATTACTTATGGTCTTGTAAGATTCACTTCCTCTTCTACGACGGTGAACGTGTATATAATAAGTAAGATAACTGAACTTGAAATCGTCGCGATTAGCATAAAGGTGGCAGCAAGAGATTTGTTTGTTTAACTAAATATTTTTGTAGTATTTTTTTCGTTAATCAAAACAAGTTTATTGATTTTAGTGTGCAAAAAAAAGCTGTAGACTACCCCTCCCTGCTGATACATGTCTCGGGCACGCCACTGTCCTCAACGTACTGTGCTTTGGAGTTCTGCAGCCGAACCAACTTATTTCCACACGTGAACGAACATGTTCGTTGTCATGGCTATCCGCGAGAAAAGCTTCCTGGTGAACGGACTCTCCCTGACCCACTCAAAGTTTTGCGCCGTAGTCTTAATCGTGCCCTCAATACGTCGCTTACGACAATCCCTACGTCACGCACGAGCAGGAAGCGTCCGTGTGCGTGTTTTCATAGTAGAGTGGATGTTTGACCTAAATACGTTGTTTCTTTAACATTTTTTTCCATGAATCCCCCTCCCCCTCTCTCTCTCCTTGCCGAATAACCTTTCTGCGTTTCGATGCGTGGAATGATCCGCGCGTATAAGTACAAAAGCTTTCGTAGTGGAGAGCGGTGTGGTCACATTCTAACAGCACAATTCCAATGTTCCCGTTCACCTTGCAAAAAATACAAATCCAAAATCACCAACGTTCAGTATGAATGAAAATAACTGAAAATGAAGATTATTGATATCAGGTTGCACACTGTGAGAAAAATTTAAGAAATACGAAAATGTTGAACATGTTCACGAAACAGTTTCTAATTGTGGTTACTACAGTAAATTGAAAAGTTAGGAAGGTAACAATTTTCACAAGTCAAATGAAATTAAGTTCATTAAGAAAAAATGTTATTAGAAGCTATACTATAGATAAATTTCGTGTTGTGTTTACAAATTTCACAAGGCTCCACTGAGTCCAATGCAAATTGTATGACATGGCAATTTCACTCGAAAATTGAAGGATGGTACATTTTACTTCGTAATTCAAAAATGACCAAAATGTCACCATGTTTTACACCCGAATCCTTCAATTATGTTGTATTTTTACGCGACGAAAGAAAGGAAAATGTACTTTATGCTTCGAACTTAAATTTCATACACCTAGCTAGCCTGATATCTTAAGTTTCCATTTAATTCAATAATTTAAATAAAATTTCTCTTATGTTTTCGCTTAAAATTGTACTCGATTTTCCCTGCGACGAGGGAAATTTCAGTTCATATGGCAACACTGTAATGAAGAGTTCCGAATAAACTAAAGGAGCTGAGAAAACCTTTGCAGTTTCAAAAACCGTGACTATAGTTACTTCACGCTTTACCTTTAAAGTAATCGTCGTTTTGCTTTACTTTTTTTTTTTGACATTCTATAAATTAATACCGATACTTCTTTCCTTTCGGAATCATGTGGTCTATATATGCCGGCCCTCTCTGCGTAGCCCGAACGCTGTCCTCTTTTAATCAAGCGGTCCCGTGTTCAATCCTCTGTGGAGCCACATTGTAAAGTTGTTCTGATCCCACTTTAAACTGTTAGTCCAGTCCCGATTAGCCCATCTGAGCATAAAATAGGCTTAATCCAACAAGTAGTCTGACATTGCACAGGTGTATTTGAGGATGAGATTGTCTGGCTCAAGCCAAATTCTCTCGGAGATTTCCTCTGTTAGTCCAGAATCCCATTACTTTGGAAAACTGTTTCCAATTAGTTCAGATTATGTATTATATCGGTCTCAAGATAATCTGTCGACTGTCGTCTGATTAGCTCTTGTCTCTGAAATACAAGGAGCCTTCTTTGTCTTCTCTGGAATTTACGTTTCAATAAGCCTATTCGTAAATATCCTTTAGTTGACGTCCGTCTCGGTGGTCGAGCGTGTCAGCGAAGGTTACATGATCGAATCCTGGTTAGCGCATGGGTGTTCCTTTCTGAGCGTCCCTCCATCACTGTGATCAAATCATCTTCATCGTCGTGATTAATATATATGAACCGATGTAAAATAACCTAAATAGAAATATAATAGGTAAGATTTTCGCAGGTTTTAGTTTAGCATGAGCTTCTTGTGTGAAGAAAAACAGAGAACGGGAGAAAGTCGTACCAACCGGAGCAATCCATTGAGTAAAAGTGGACGTGTTCACTTTCACACGCTTGTTTGCGAAGGACACCAAACAGCCCCCTTTCCATTCCTCCCGCAACGCACAAACATAACAGTTGGTAGTGGTACCTAATAGTGCATTCATTACCTTGGTCGAAAACCTACTCTGTGAGTACCTCTGGGTGTTAAATCAGCACGAGGAAACATCGCAGATCTTGTAAACAAGATCTAGATTACTACAAGACACTTGACAGCAGTTAATCCTGTAAAAGACTCGAACGTAGTATCTATCACACACTAATCCCTTGGTAAAAGAGGGAAAAGAATTGTCCTAACCATACCTCACATTTGTTGTTGGGCAATTAAAAACATAGCCACTCGAATCCGACTGGGGGAAGATTGAACATAACTAGTTAACACAAACCCGTCCTATTTATACAAAGGATCAACCAGAGAATATATCAATTCTGATTGAACGAGTCGTGAGCAGTTCGATTGAGGCTGAACGAGCAGTGATGTGTTGGATTCAGACTCGAACGAGTCGAGCGGAGTTCGATTCAGACTCGAACGAGTCGAGCGGAGTTCGATTCAGACTCGAACGAGTCGAGCGGAGTTCGATTCAGACTCGAACGAGTCGAGCGGAGTTCGATTCAGATCCCAACGAGTCGTGAGGAGTTCGATTCAGATCCCAACGAGTCGTGAGGAGTTCGATTCAGATCCCAACGAGTCGTGAGGAGTTCGATTCAAACCCCAACGAGTCGTGATGTGTTCTGTTCTGACAGAATGAATTGTGCCGAGTTCGATTCAAATTTAAAAAGATCATGAGTGCGGGGTTAGATTGAAATATCGGCCAGATTTCTCGAACCAGCACTAATAAAGTGTGTATATTTTATGCAGAATAGAATGTTCGTTGCTTCCTTCTGCACATAGTCCCCCACCGTGCGGAAAGCTAGGTACTTCGAATACTCGTCTGCAACATGCTTGAACAGCCTGTTTTCCATCCCGACACAAAACCCAATTTGGCCGCCGTCCAAGAAGGCGGGCAGACGGACCGTTGCTGTGCTGGGTGCATGGCGCTCTTCATGGCGACCTTTCAACTTGCAGAAGCAGATCGTGCTGTATCGCGATATAAATCGTCAACGTAATTGAAGGGATCTTATGAAAATATGTTCGACTGGGACAAAACATGGCGAGGTCGAGGCATTATATCTGTTTCATACAGCAATCCAACTGCAGAGGTTACATTCATACATTTCTGTTGTGAAGCAGGACAATAAAATCTGAAGGATTGTGGGTGTACACCCAGAAATTTTAAACAAGATAACGAAAGGATAATGATTAGCTGGGAAAACATCAGGAGTGGGGTCATTTAAAGAGCGCGATATTCTTATTCATGGTATTTTCGAACAATATCTCCACTCGCTTCATTGCAAGCGTCCTGTCTAAAAACATTATGCGATTAGAGTTTTTAATTGCAATTTTCGTCCTCAGTGATATATTGCAGTTTACCAGGCCATTCAGTTGATCTTGTGTCTACCAATGAAATGCTGTCTGTCAGCTGTGTTTTGCAGGAATCAAGATCAGCGACAGATCAATATTTTTCGAGGGTTTTCGAGGAATCTGGAACGTTCTGCGAAGATTTTGGATTCAGTGTTACAACACCCTGGACACTAAATCATCAGAGCCACAGAGACAATTACGCTCATGCAACTCCTGAGGAGAGATATCGGAAATCAATCTTCATTCCGTTATTGGATCATATTCTGACTGACGTCAAAGAGCATGTTCCGCAGGACACGCTTCATACTTTTAGCTTGAACTTGCTAATCCTCACTATAGCAGCTCATAAAGATTATGGGTTCTTAAAGAAAGTGGAGAGACAGAGAGAGACTTGCTGATTGTCAACGATATTTCCTGGAGACAAGGCTGAGAATGAGAACCTGTATAGTGCTGAGAGCAAACTGTAGCAAGGGATGTAGTTGCAGATGAAATATTGACTCCCTGCCCAAGACAGCTGTGCAGTAGAAAAATATGATGTGTATCTGTTATTCTTCGACTGTTGGTTGCACTCCCTGTGAGTGTTTCCACAACTAAAAGGGACTCTTCCACAGGACTGGAAATACAATTCCAAGTGTTGTCAAGGACTAAAATTAAACGGTGTGACTAAGTTGTTAGCATATGCAGATGATGTAGACTTATTAGGGGATGATATAAATACAATTAAGAATAATGCTAAAATATTTTTCAAAACTGCTAAAGAGATAGATTTGGAAGTTAGCAAAGAGAAAACTAAATATATGCTTACAGGCCGAAACCAAGTGTTAGGTAATAATCAAAATCTAATTATTGATAACAACTCATTTGAACCAGTTTCCAAATTCAAATACTAGGAGTAATATTAACAAGTGAAAATTATATTAAAGTAGGCTTAATTCAGGAAATGCATGTTACTTTTCTATTCATGAACTTTTGTCTTCTCGTTTAATATCCAAGAAACTAAAAGTTAAAATATACAAAACAGTAATTTTGCCTGTAGTATTATATGGGTGTGAAACTTGGTCCCTTACATTCAAAGAGGAACATAAATTGAGAGTATTTGAAAATAAGATCCTTAGGAAAACATTTGGACCTAAAAGGGATGAGGACGCAGGTGAGTGGAGAAAGTTACATAATTTAGAACTACATAATTTGTATTCATGTCCAGATATTATTAGAATAATTAAATCAAGAAGACTTAGGTGGGCAGGCCATGTGGCACGAATAGGAGAGGAAAGAGGAGTTTACAGGATTCTTGTTGGGAAATCTGATGGTAAGAGACCTGTAGGAAGGCCAAGACGAAGATGGAGGGACAACGTTGAGATGGACCTAAAGGAAATCTGTAGGGATGGAAAAGAGTATATAGATCTTGCTCATAGGGACAGATGGAAGGCCTGTGTTGCTGCAGCCGTGTACCTTCGGGGTTAAGAAGGCTAGAGAGTTAGTTAGTTAAGTGTTGTCAAGACAATACAGAGGTTTCGAAGGACAAGAAGAGTTTAAATTTTCTTCTCTCGATGTAAGGGTGTGTGTTTTTTTCTGTTCTTTGTTTTTTTAATCCGATATAATTTCTAGGAATCAAAATGGCACATTTAATAGTGTCAATTTATGCATTTCGAGTTCAGTGTTCGAGTGGTACGCCATGTACTGAACCAGCTCCCTATTCCCCAATTGTCCTCAGGATGCTGGGTCACCACTCACCACCAGCAGTTTTGGAGCTCCCACCGGAAATCGAACCTGGACCAGCTCTCATGAAAAGCGAGAATTCAGTTTTGTAAATACAATCATTACTATAGCTGTGCCGCCGTACAAACCGGTCCCCAATCACAGTGCAGAACGGCTATTTCGACAAAATCCTGTTTCCCTGCTGGCTGCTTCGGGGAGGATGGTTTGAAAGGTTGCCGCTTGTTGCCCAAAGAGGGGGCAGCGGTAGGTCTAATTGGCTGTTTGACCACAAGTTCCTTCGCAGGTAAACGCGGCAACAGAGCAACATATTTTTTCTGCTGCTTCGGAAGTCGGCCGAAGGAGTGCCGATCATATGGTTGCAATGTATTCTTCGAAGTATTATTTTACATAAAAAATGCATGATTTTATCATTAGCACATAAGAAATATATTTTCTAGGGAAAGTACATTAAATGTAAATATTATAGACATTCAAGATAAAATAAAGTTTCCGAATTACTTGTGTAAACGCATATTTTGGAGTTAATGCATGAAATAGACAAAACACACGGTAAATTATATAGTAAATTACTATCCTATTCGGAATTCCACAACAAGTAGTTTTGCCTTTCTTGTGAAAGTTTTTTTGGCAGAACTAACGCATCGTCCATTGCGATTCTTCAACATTTACTGAAAGATACAGGGGTGCCCACAGGGAGGGATTATGGCGCAGGTTGCGACATCGAGATTTTTTTGGGGGGGGATTTCCCACTTTAAATAATATAAAATTTAATATTATATATTTCTTTTTTAATCCAATAGATGAACAAAGGAAAGTGTTTAAGGGTATTATCGAAGGGGGGGAGAAATATCCAACTCTTACATTTTAGGCCTTAATTGACACGTGGGTTCTTGGGGGGGATTCTGAATTAAACATTGGGGGGGGCAGTATCAAACTCTAGGTCTTAGATTATGGCGGGTATTTTAGTTAGAGAGAGATTGAGCATTACATTTTTTTGAGGGAGGTATCCAATTCTTGTATATTACTATTGTCTAGACTGTTGCGGAAATTCTGGTGTGGAGACTGAGAATTATTTTTTGAGTAGGTAATATTCACTCTTCAATATCAACAATAAGTCGAAAATGGGCATGGTAATTTTGGTGGTAGGATTGAGTATTAAATTTAAAGAAGGGAGATAGGAAGCTCTTGATAAAGTGTTAATTAAATCTTAGATTGTCAAGGGATTTCTGTAGTGGAGGGAGAGTTCGAACATTAAATTTTGGAGACTGTATTTAGCGATATGGTATCCACACGTTTTCGACCCCGAACGTGCCAAAAGAGAAGCTGGAAAAGACTAAATATCTCGGGATCCTAAGAAAGTATTGACACCCCATTAAATTAATATTCTTGAAAGCCTGCAAGGAAATGGATGTTAAAATTTTCTTGCTTCCTTCGCTCGCAATCGAGTGTTGCGAGAATGGCGGTTTGCGCTTTACTATAGGTGAATGTGAAGTTTTATACTACAGTTGCATTACAAGACATTCTTGATATTCATTAATAACATCACTTCTTAAAATATAATGTTTAGTGTTGGTATACTGCTTAATTTAAAGCAGGTGCATCATTTGGAACAAATATATCGAATCCGCATTTCTAACTTATCGTCTCAGGAAAATTTAACTTTAACAAGTTAAATTTGCACTGAAGATAAAATCCACGTAATTATTGTGGGTTACTAAAATAATTATATTTACCCCAAGAAAACGGGGGTGATGGAGGGATGAGTACTTTGAAAGAGGAATCGTGTTATATTATCGCCCTGATTAAGAATATCTAGCTATGGGTTCTGCAATGTCTCGTGAAACAATAATTAAATCGGTCATACGGCTGGAGCATGTTATTTGGTTTGCCAAGGTTGAATTTTCTATCTTTATCTGAAGTTGTGTAACAATTTGTGTTAAAAATTTAAATTGCGAATTTTATAAACCCAGTCACAAACACTATTTATATGCACATTTACATAATTTAGTTTACTACATTTAACTTATCAAAGCTTTAAGTTTTTTCGAAAATCGAACAATTAAAAAATTAGGAAAGTTTAACATGGTATTTCATTCAAATAGACCTCAATTATTACGTAGGTCATCCAAACTATTTTTGGGAGATTATGGTGAACGATTTTAGGGGCGGTCTTGAGTGATGAGCACCACTGTTTAGGGAGGAGGGGGAGATCAAGTAAAGTGTTCAGTAAAGCTAAGAAAAAAGTTACTTTCGGTATAGACATGATGTCGTAATTTAATACTTTGTGGGAATTACGATATGGTTTGAGGGCGCGAATCATATGATTTGAGGGAAACTGGACGCATGACATGATTTTGGGGAGGATTGGCACCCCTGGAAAGATGGATGTTTACAAAACAAATTGGGGTTCCTGTCTGCATAAGCTTTTTGTGTGGCGTGATAGAAAACTGAAAACTTCCACACAACTGCTTTGCGAAATAGTATAGGAACGTTGTTAGCGCAGTTGCAAGCAAATTGAACTCTCTACAGGGACACACATGCAAGTGCTCAGAGACGGAGACAAATTAAGAAATCTGTTCGAAAAAAACAACAAATAAATACCAAAAACTGTGTACACTTGTTTAGGTTATGGAGAGTGAACACGTATGCGATATTGATGGTGTAAGTGTATATGATGACATCCCTCATTTCAAATATGTACGTCGTTTTCGCAATACAAATAACGTTCAGAGATAATTGGATTGTATTTTCAATGGACATTTTGGAAATGTGCTTCGTTGTTTATTGTAATAAATAGAATGCAACAAGCATCTAACGTCATGCTATCACTTGTGAATATCTATTTATTTGTTTGACAGTTTTGAATTAAATATTTTTTACTTTAGCAACATATTTCCGCTGTTTTTAGAACATAAAGTAAAAAAGTAAAGTGTTCCCCTGTGCTTAGCTCCACGCCATGAAGATGGGTAACGCCCCACACTTTCTTGATCCGGTCGTGAGTGGGAGTGATGTGATCAGCATCACGCCCCTGACCGCCTTTACCCCAAAAAAGTAAATATTTTCCAGTTTTCTAGCACCTAAAAATCAGCTCTCTAATCATTACTAATGCAATATTTTGTGCTTAGCATGTTTTTGTTTGGGGAGATTAGTCTGTGTTCTATTCAATTAAAAGTAGTTCTTGAACTGACCTTCTTACAGAACCCAAAATATATACGAGATATATATATTTTGCTCCAGCAACTCATTCATTTGCATAAACTGCACTTTTGGTGCATGAAAATACACAGGGAAATGCATCAAGGGCACTTTCATCACCTGTTGTTCCATCTGGCACTAAAATGCATCAGTAAATAATGCATCAGTCTTGCTGCATCTCGAGTTATGTGAGTAGAGGTGTCTTGCAACATCTAATCTTGTTCTTCCATTTATTACATAAGTCCCACTGCAGAAGAAACATGTCGACACTAATGTTCAAGATTTAGTCTTACAACCACGATGTATTATACCTTGCACTTTCATGCAATGGCTTTTTTAAAACAACGTGTATGTTTAATCTCGATGTGTGTGTTGTCCGACTGTTAATTTCGTATTGTAATTGTCGGTAATTTTGTGAATTTGCCGCTGCACAATGGTTTCTCTTGGCGCCTGTAGCTTGTGCGTCGTTAGCAATCTCCCGAGGTTCCCGCCAAACGCAAGGGCAGTGGGCGTACCCAGTCTCTCCCCCTCCCCCCAACGTCTCCTCAAAAGCGAGGAACAAGTCGTAAACATAATTACATGCTATTGCTACCAGAGTCCCTGGCAACCAACCTCCACTGCTGTAACTGGAAGTGGAGCGATTTGCCTTCCAGACATGAAAAACCAACTTTACTTTCGATGGCCTCTGCCTGGCATGACGAACTCCATAGAAAATGAGGTCTTGTAAATTTTAAGGTTATTCAAGAGTGCACCTTAGTTTCGAAAAAAAAAAAGCAGTGGTATTCTAATTTCTAAAAACTCGGAATTCCTCCTACGGCAAACGTAGGAGATTGCCTTCTTCTGGCTCGTTTGCTATGCAGAAAGTCTTCACGTTGTACTGTTGTTATAGCTCTTGTCTAATAGTAGTCTTACGGCGGGTGGCCTACATGCTGAATTGAGGAGCGGGGAAGCGCCCAATCCAGCGCGATGAGAAACGCAGCAGCCTGTAGAACGAGGTGCGCTCGGCACCTCCTCCCGCCACGTCGTAACTCTCGGCGCCACCGCTGATGTCTAGCTGGTCTGCTGCGTATTCCCCGCTCCCCTTGCCAGCATGTAGGCCGACCGTCGTAAGACTAGAGAAGATATATAGTCAGATCAGTGGCGACGATTGGCTTCTAAAACTGGGGGAGCTAGGACAGTTTACTTTCTCTTATTAGACAAGGCTTAGGATTAAGGGGCCGTGCTACGGGCGCAAAAAGTGAGGGGCAACTGCCCCTACGGCCCCCTAATCGCAGCCACTGAGTCGGATTATTCTCGTAACATCGCAGCAGATTGCGTGACTCCAACTAGCGAGCCTAACATCGTACAGAGCGTGAGCAAGGACCGTAGTGGTAGGTTTTGGGTTACGATGACGTCATCGGCTCGCATGTTGATTGGTGGCTTCCGGAGTTGTGACTCGTTCCCAAACTGCGAATGCAGAACAGTTAAGAGATGCTACCGAAGTACCACCCAGTGGTGTGCCCAGGTTTTTTGAAAGGGGGGAGGGAGGTTATGTATACTTTTATACAGTATGTATAAGTCATCACTCATTTTGCCATCTTTTTCTGCCTTTGACGTTCTTTTTTAGAAATAGTGTGGCCAAAGGGTGTGGGGGGATGACCCCCACCAACTCTCTCTCCTTGGACACGCCACTGGTAACATCACTTGGAGGGAGGGGTAGCTTAGCTTGGTCATTTGTGCGGGAAGCTGTACTCGCTACCACACTTTTTTTTCGGAAATTCGGACAGACTAGCATTGTAAAAGTGCATTCAGAGAACTAAATGCATCATATAGATTGATTCACCAGGATGCATCGATTTATGCACTAAAGTGTGTTGTATGGCTTCTTCAAACAATCAGATTCACATTTGATGCATTTGGGTTCATTTTTGTATGTCGTGAAAGAAACACCAAAGTGCATCATTTGATTCAAGTGAGGATGATGCACTCAATGCATCAGTTGCGTTTTGATGCACCTTGATGCACCTTCCTGCATCATCCAAAAAAATGCAGGAAGGTGTATCAAGGAACATCAACTCATGCATTGAAGTGCATCTCGACTGAAAGGAATCCTCACTTGAATCAAATGATGCACTTTGGTGTTTCTTTCACGACATACAAAAATGCACCCAAATGCATCAAATGTGAAGCTGATTCTTTGAAGAAGCCATAAAACAGACTTTAGTGAATCAATCGATATGATGCATTTAGTTTTCTGTGTGTGGATATCACACAGCTGCTTTCCAGGTGGTCAGGGTAAACTAAAAAAAACTAATTACAGTTTTTAACGTTCGTTCTAAAAGTTTTTTTCAAAGACAAAAGTGGTATTCGGGGGTCATATTAAAGTGAGTTTGCATTTATCACTTTGGTTTCTCCTAAGGTCTTTACTGCATGCAAGGAATTAAAAAATAATATTATATCAATTTCGGGAGGGGCTGTACCCCATCAGATCACCCTGCGTACGCCAGTGCTTGTAATTCGCCGACCGCGAAATTCGAAGAAGACTTCAGTCTCTTACGCCGCTTCTATTTCCAGGAGGCTACAACCCACTCCCCATGTTTCAACTTTCAAAAATAATCATAGAACAATATTTTTCTCGCGTCCCACACTGAAATTAATTTCCTTCATTGAATTAATTCAAATACCGTGTAAGTCGCCACCAGATTTTTAAAGAATTTAAAATGTTGAAAAGAAAATAACTGCGAATAGTTGACATACACAGGGGAAAAAATATTTGTTTCAATAAATAAAACACATTTGATTTTAGCTATTTTCAACAGATTATTTGGTTACTCTCAACAAACGAGCAGATATGGTGAACAAATTAGTTATTTGTCACCTATTTAAGCAATTAGGGATGTGCCGAAGCCGATTACAGATGTATGAAAATCGGCCGAAATTGACACATCGGTATCGGAATCGGCAAAAATCCGATATTTAAACAGGTACAGATTATACTAGAGTTTTTAGCTTCTATAGAACTACTTATAATAAGTTTTATATTCTAGTTTTGTAAGATTTATTGAAAATTTGGTTATGATTCGTCATTATTGTAGAGTTTTTGTAATAAAATTATTGCAAACTCATTCAGAGGATCAACCTAACTATAAATCGGAAATAAAACAGTACATTGCTGAACCAGGATCTGCTGTTGTATTGGAAATTCAAAAATGAATATTCAAACCTGAAACAAGTCCTGACAAAATACTTGGGCATACCTGCTGCATCAGTATTCAGTGATTGAGTGTTCAGTGTTGCTGAACAGATTTGAGATGAGAGAAGAAGTAGGTTACTTCCTGAAGTGCTTCCAAATCTCGTGTTTCTAAAGTTAAATCTGGCAGAACAGGAATTAATTTTGTATTTCAAAGAACTGCTTGTGTACTAATGTTTAATCTTTTGAGAATCCATGTTCTTCTTAAAGTTTCACATAACATTTTGTAGATGCAAATGTACATTCGCATCTCTTGAGAATATATATATGTATATACACATGATATGCAATAGAAATGTACATAGCATTTTTTTTTGTCATGCTGAAAATAACATCCGATTTCTGTTTAATAATCTTATGTATCGGAATCGGTTAAATATCGGCATCGGTCCCAAAAATTACCGGTGAGTACATCGGCATCGGTAAATTTTCAGCTTCGTCACATCCCTCTAAGCAATGCAAGTGTTTATTACTAGAAGTTTCTTTTCATTTTTCGTTATTCTCCCTGTGACGCCCCCCCCCCCAAAGTACTTTTTATCTGTGAATTACTTATGCAATGTCAAAGATATGCAGTTTTTCCCTAGAATAAGAAGCGTCAGTTTTGACAAAATTGTTGAACGTTTTGCATTTACACACATTGTACAAACTGGAACCGAACACAATTAGGAATAACACTAACGTTAAAGTTGTTAAACCCGCTCCAATGGCGTACTTTCTCAGATAGCGGGGCTCACGGTGCATGACATGAGGAGCCCCAATCTAAATTCACAATTTTTCATATTGGTATTTCTGAAAGCTGAAACGTGGTGGCTATCCCCATGTTGGGAGATAAGAGCAAGCTAAGGGATTGACACCGTGTTGCATTCTCTTTTCTTTGAATTTCGGACGCAATGACAAGCATAAAGTCACGCACAAATGACCAAGCTACCCTTGCTCTTCGACAGTGCCACTACCACGTGAGGAATTTCTCCATAGTTGCCAACTGTTTTACCCTGCCTTTTGTGTAATGTCTCTTCTTTACATTATAAGACCTTGGGGAGTAATTCTTTATTTTTTTATATTACATTCCCTCCTTTCGGGGCACTCTTTTCTTTTAGAAAATGTTTTGTTTTTCGGAAATTCTAAGTATTTGTTGTTCGTACTTAATCTGTTTTGCAGTTCCAAAAGTTTTCCGCCTCCCCGATGATGTGGTGGTAACGTTGTCTGCTTCTAATCAAAAGGTTCTCTTGCCGCCCCCGTGGCGGAGTGGTTAGCACATCTCGCTACGACGCCAGGGGTCCCGGGTTCGAATCCTGGCTTAGGCATGGATGTTTGTGAATGTCCATTCAACAATTTCATCATATCAACGCTCTCTTCGCAAATTAGCCAAAAGTGGAACAGGAAGCAAATCAATTAAAAGGGTCTCTTGTACGATACCCGGTGGAGGCACACGGTGGTTCGGATCCCATTTGTAACTGTAGGTCCAGTCCCGATTAGGCAGTCTGTGTAAAATAAATAATAAATAAATTTAAACTCAAACTTAACATTTCTTTCTTGAAAATACTGCTCGATTTGTTTTCCTACTAAACATCGTTTACTAGAGGGGAGTCGCCGTATCAACCTGTGTCCATTCACAGCGCTCGGGGAGGAGGGATTTTAAAGTTGCCGCTTCTTGCCCAAGCAGTAGGCCTAATTGCCTGTTTGACCGCAAGATCCTTCGTAGCTAAACGCGGCAACAGAGGGTCACTGTAAAGCAGGCATGTCAAACTCAAAATATGAACTGGGCCAAATAGTCAGTAGTGTTAGATAGGGCGGGCCGCAAGGAAAAAAAAATAAATTATCTTTATTACTTTATTTTAAAGAATGACTAACATAACACTTAATAAAGTATATTGAACATTCATTGAAACTTGATCATTGCTTCTTGCCTGACAGCTGGCATCTTTTTTCTGCCACCAACTTATCAATATCAGGAGACATCTTTTCAAAGCAGCTACTTTCAGAACACAGCTAAGATGAACGTCTGAAAATTTGGATCTCGTTGGTGACTTGTTTCCTTTCACGAGTGAGAAACGTTTTTCACACTGGTAAGGGCTACCGAACATGGAAATTATTTCACACGCAAATTTCCGGGTTTCTGGAAAACGTGCAGGAAAGTACTTGTAAAAGTCAGGGATACCCACTTCGCTGTACTTTTGTTTCAAAGTTGAGTCGCACTGAATTTCAATTACTTCCATCTGCAAATGTGCTGCCACTTTTTCTACGTGTCGTAAACAGGGCTGAAAACAAGGAGATCTTGTCTTCGAAAGAACGAACATCGTGAAACCTTTTCCCGAATTCAGTATTCAAGACCTGATTTTTTTCGGTGTACTTTTTGTACAAAACAGGGTCCTTTGAACTTGATCTGTATTTAGAACAAGTTGGAAAGTGCGTCAAGTCTTCGTTTCTTAACTGTTTTTCCCAAAGCAATAACTTACGCTCGAATGTTTTGACTTCATCATTCATATTGGTGATTAATTGATCTTTTCCTTGCAGTTTCAAATTTAAATCTGACAAGTGTTTCGTTATATCAACAAGAAAGGAAAGATCTTGTAACCACGTTAGTTGCGAAAAAAGGCTGGTGTCTTGTTCTTTCATTTCCAAAAATTGCCATATTTCATCTTTCAAGTTCCAGAATCTTTCAAGAACCATAGAACACAATAGCCAGCGCACTTCTGTGTAGTAGGGCACTCCAGAATATTCGCTTTCTAAATCTGCTAAAAAAGCAGAAAATTGTCGCTGGTTTAAGCCACGGGATTTTATGAAGTTGATAGCTTTTTTCACAGGCTTCATCACACTTTCCATGTTGATTACTTTTGAATACAAGACCTCTTGGTGAATAATGCAATGCACATGATGGAACATGTGTTTATCGCAGGTTTCACGAAATTCGTTTTGCAATTTTGTCACAAAACCATTGTTTTTTTTTTCGTCATTGAAGGGGCACCATCCGTAGCTACACAGGATAACTTTGACACAGGTAAATCATACTTCCGCAAAAGTTCACGAACAGCAATAAATATATTCTCACCGGTAGTAGTGTCATGCAACGGTACAATGTCCAATAGCTCCTCATCACAAGCACGAAGAAACACAGCTAAGTGAGCTACACCACCAATGTCTGTACTCTCATCACAAGCGATGGAATAAGCAATGAAATTTGACACTTTTGTTTCAATTTGATCACTCAAATCACAGGCCAGTTCGGTTACTCTTTCAGCAACCGTGTTGCGGGATAGTGAAATGCCTTGAAAAGCTTTTACACTTACAGGATTAACTATTTCAGCAGCTTTTACCAAGCACCGTTTAATAAACTCGCCTTCGGCAAAAGGTTTTGAGTGTTTAGCTATCAACTCCGACAATGCGTAGCTTGCGCGTACCGCAGCTTTGCTTTCTTGAGCTACTTTAGTAGGTTTTCGGGCGAAGGCAGCTTGTTCCTCTTTCCCTTCTACCCTCCCCTCATTCTAGATTCCGGAGGGAAAACTGCGCAGGCAGACGACTTAGCCTTGGACTCTAAACAACTGGTAATCACTACATTCGTCAACCACCCCAATAATGCAACACGACCACCTTTTTTCACCTACCGACGGGTATATCCTGTCCAAGAGGAAAACGTGTGAAATTTCACATCGTCTTATATAATAACACAGATATTTTAGCAAGTACTACATCTGAAGGCTCTACTATTTAAAAACAGGTAATAGCAAAGGGGCCGCACAAAAATATATCGAGGGCCGCATGCGGCCCGCGGGCCGCGTGTTTGACATGCCTGCTGTAAAGACTGTTCCCGCGCCGGCTGAAACGTCGACCCCACTTATATTAGGTCAGCAATTGGCTTCACTTAAATATCTTCCATCAAGCAACATTTCAAAAGAAACCATAATAATATCGAAATGCGAATAAGATAAAAGTTTTGGAAAGCCCTGTCCATCCTCTGAGTATGTATGGATGACAATCATTCAGCAAATAGTTCGCGTTTTTCTGAAGAATGGCTCACTCGTTCTATTGACTGTGCGGATAACAACATGAATGTTGATGCGATATGATGTTAACGTGCTCGGCGAACGTGTGTGTGGAAGATTCATCCTATTGCATAACATGGCATCCGCATTGCTGCGACCTCCCGTCCATCCTCCCCCGCGCTGCAGCGAATGGACTCTCCCAGCCAGTTAACGATCCTATCGCTCGTCGTTTTTCCCCCTTTACCCCTTGCAGAAGCGTAGCTTGCTTCCACCGTTCTATGTGTGCGTTGGAAATGGGCAGGGCGTTCCTTTGGAGGGAAAACGAGACTGAGTAGCCTGGGAGAGAGTTTCGAAACATGTCTTCCTCTCCTTTCTCAAATGCTGTATTGTGTATACTGATGTTTATGGTCTTCAGTGGTACCTTTGCTACTTCCGGTTTGCCAAAATGCACAGGGAAATGTGGAGTGAAGATGATAATCTCGCAAATAAGGTTCCAATTCAGTGATTCCAAAAGTGGGCGGTATTTTAATTAAATTGCAATTTGTACAGTAGGAGTAAAAAATAACAGTGGCGGTAGTATGAACTAATTTTGGCAGAACCCTTAATTTATTGAATAGGCTGCATTCATTGACATTTACTTGCAGTGGCGACGAGGGTGCAGTTACCACCCCCCATTTTGCCACTTTTGTCCCTGCACTATGCAAAACCTTATGTACCAAGGGGAAGTAAACTGTCCTTGACTCCTCACCTTTTGCACCTTGCCCCCCCCCTCCCAGTTTTGGAACCCCATCGCCGCAGTTTTCTTGAATTATGAACGAAAAGAAAAAGATAGTTGCAATATAATATTCAGTGCCTTTGTATTTCTTCTCTTATTTTCTCTACTATTTTTTTAACCTCTTCTCTAACATTTTATCTTCCTTCGGCAACCTTTTTAGTATATTTGTTACCTCTTTTATATCTTTTTCATCCTCTCTTTTGTATATAATTTTTTATTATACTGATTCGTATTTCTTTCTTCTTTAGTTTCTTTTAGTACTTTGTTTACCCTTTCTATTTTAAAATATATTTTCCTTTAATGGATGGTGAACATTTTTTATTACTATGTTTGGATTCATTTTTGAAAGTAACATTCAACGTATTCCAAACTCTGAATGTTACATTTAAATTCTTCAATGTATAATAATAATTAATGATTTGATTGAATTAACCTAAACATACACTATTTGGTTGAAATCTATGTCAAACACGGACAGAATTCCATTTGTGATCTTTACTAAATTTGATGATTCTTTGGTAATTGTAAACAGAATTTGGTCAGAATAACAAAGTGCTTGTGAACAATTATTTGTTTGTCACCTATTTAAATAAATGTTTCGTTATTCAAAATTAACATTTTTCCCTGTGTACATGACGATAAATATATGTATATATTAAACTTACATGTTATAATTTTCGTACTTCTGTCATGTAATTTGTGTTTATCAAAGAGTAAAAAGATAAAAATCCAGAACATTTCTATTTTATAAGGTACAATGTTTGAATCCCACAGAATTTTCATATTTTTATTGATACGTTTTCTTTCTTCTGGTTTATCCTTACGCAACATTCTAGTGCTCGTTCTGAACGTATTCTAAAATGAAGAACACATGGAGTTAGTTTGTTACGATTTTGCTTTGCGTATTTAAACAGCTAATCTGGCGCCTGTCGGAATTATAATCTTATAAAATTATTTTTCTTATTGTTACTACTCAATTTGAGGAAATTTTGTAAATCATTGTATGTTCCACATACGTTATATGACACATATTTGTCATGGACAATAATTTTATTATAAATCTAACTATACCACAAAACAGATAAAAAGTTTGTTGGGAACAACGCAAAATTATTTTTTGGTAACCACATTTGTTTAAATAGGCCAGAAATAAAGGATTCCTGACCAAACAAAATTTATTTAGTAAGCTTGCACATTTGTGTAGTTACCAAATATTACGAAATTTAGTAAAAACTGCCAAATCATTTTTATGGTAGCCAAAAAGCCTAACCTAACATGTCTTCTTGATTCAAACAAATCCGTGTTTTCTGTGTACATATTGTATTAAGAAATATGATATGAAATTCTTAGTCGGTGTGTGTGCTCATCCGCTGAAACCACCGTGCTGAAACAATTATACTCTTGCAAGTATTTTTTAATTAAAAATTAATTGCTATTGTTATAACGAACAATTTTGAACAGACACAGAAGGTGCTCACATGCCAGTGGAAAAATACCTACCTCACATAGTACTGTTGTTGCCAAATGTCGGAGGAGAAGGGTTAGCTTCGCCATTTGTGCCTGACCTTGTGCTTCTGGCGAAAATCAAAGAAGAAAGTAGGCAACACTGCGTCAGGCCCTCAGGCAGCTTCCATCTCCCAGTCGTGGATAGGCTACGACCAGGGGCGGCAAATGTGACTTTACATTTCTAGTTCTAGTGTGACTTTATTGAGCAAATGTCTTCAAAACATTAATCTACGATGCAGTGTATGTGGGTAAATGCCCCTCTCGCCCCCCTAACCGCCGCCACTACTACGATGTGTTAGATTTCTTGAAAATATATCAGCGATTTGAAAAAAAAGGAGTGAGGAAAAATTTCGAAGTTTCTTAGACGCAGCCTGTCAGTACCTCCCTCCACTCGTAGAGGTGTCGAGGGGTTACAGGATGATAAAACTGTTGAAGATCCACAAAAACGGTACAAAGTTAATTTTTATTACCAGGTCCTAGACGATTATTTTAGCTCTAAATAAGATATGAGCAGCTTAAACATCATAGTGAATTTTTCGATATCTTTTATGATATTAGTAAACTCAAAGAAATATCATCTGATCTTTTGTCTGAAATGTGTACAAAACTTACCGGTACATTAAGGCTACTGATTTAAAAGAGCTTTCGCTATAATAAATAATTACATCAAAGGAGGCTTTAAAACTGATAAAGCTTCATGATTTTGCACATAATGCGAGTGTTGCAATTCTCCCACAATCCTACCTAGAGGTGTGGAGATCTTCAACCGGTAATGGGGTGACGTGGAGTCAGTACATCGAATTCTCAGCCATTATAGAAGATTTCCGAGACCGGATTACGCTACTCACTCGTAGCTCCCCAATTTCCTCACGATGGTGGGTTGCCACCGCTCCTATACACAGGCCGAGAACCCATAGACTGGACCCAGGCGGACTCGAACCCATGCCGGAGTCCAAAACACAGCGCCTTAGACCGCAAAGCCACGGAGGAGGACAATAGTTAATATAGGCTAAGCTAATATTGGTATACAATTTTTTTTACAGAATTTTTTCTTGGATATATTTTAAAATCGTTTAATAAATATTTACAATTAAATTATGAGCATTAGAAAAGAGTACCACCCTCGGGTTATAGAGTGGCCATGCACCAGAACATCATTAGTTGTCTACAAGTTTAGCTTGGGCTCAAGTGCCAAAGGTATGCGATAGAAACAACAAGCATTGACATCGCGATTATTATTGTTTATTTAATCTTGTGGGGAAGTGGATATTGCCCCTACTCTGTACCCTTTTTCTGATTGTGCTACAAGAGAGGGAAAAAACGGCATCTTTGCCTGTTCCAAAGAAAAAGTTCTTGCAGATCTTCCACCCTTCTCTCCCTCCATTATGAATGCATATTCATTCACCATATTTTCTTCTACCATCTCCCTCCAGCGAGCAAATTGCACGTTTTGGTGGCTTCACCTTGATTGAAGGTCACGCAGAAACGAGGCTTTATACCAGCGGCCTCCAATTCCTCCTCCCCGACAAATAACACAGCGGAGGACAAGGAGTGGGATGTGTGAACGCTGCCATCTGGGAGAGCCCGCAGCCACAGGAAGAAGGGAGTTTTTTGCGGCTTTCATTTCGCAAGTGTTGGGATGACGTCATACCCACGCCGTACAGCTAGGATGAAGAGGATGGAGGAAAATGCAAATGTGTTGTGTCACCCTGGCTCTCTCCTATTGGTTCTCTATTCTTTCCTTCTTGTTTCCAGGTTATCGTTGTCCTGTCTACGTCTACCCTTGGAAACCTTCAGTTTTCCCTGCATTATTGCGGCCTGTTATGTCCTCAACGTTGGTATAGTGGTAACGTCGTCCTTTTGTAGTCCCGGGTTCGATACCCAGTGGAAGTTCATGGTGGCTCTGATCCCATCCAGTCCGATTAGACTATCTATGCACAAAATTAACTGCCAATAGCATAAGAGCGCGGCCACATGTCAAGAATATGTTCATTTGATTGACTGTTCCATCCACCTGATGTTACGTATAGGAAACTCACGCCTGTGGCCAATCTTGTCGCCTAATCTTCCATAAATGAATACTGTGGTACCTTCACCAGTGTGGGCAAAGTTGAAAGGATAGAATAACATCGATTACAAGGCGACGACGTTACCACTGCGCCATCCGGGAGGCCGATACCCGGTGGAGGCACAGTGGTTCGGATCCCCACCTTAAACTTTAAGTCGTCCCAATTAGCCTTACTGTGCATAAAGTGGACTTAAAACAATTCAAGACAGAATACCAGAGTCGCTTGGATAATAGAGGTACAAACTCATCTCTTTTATAACTTTTTACCATTTCCCAGAATCTTCGATTCTTCTCTTTTCATATACCTACCTAGGTACAATCGACTTTCTTTGGACTATTTCTGCAACTTTCACACTTTCCATGACTTAGGCTAGTTGTGTTTTCTTAATTATTTCTTCTATTTCCTTTTTATCTAACCTCCCTGACGATTTCTAACCCAAAACGTGCCAATTGACACACACACATATATATATATATATCTTGATTTCAATAACACTTTTAATGCATCAATTGACACAGATAGATGCGTAATTTTGTTATCTTCGAAATGATCTTGTCTGATCTTCCAAATTGATGCATTTTTTAGTACATCACACGGAACTTCATCTGATAAAAATACCCTTTCATACATTTCTATGTGTAATTTGACACACTAAAAGGTGCGTCATTTGCAGTTTATGCACGTGAACGAGTCAATTGACATGCTTTGGATTCTGTGTGTAGGTACCGGTATCTCTTGATCTTTTCATCACCTTCTTTTGACACCGAGGATTGTTATTTCTTTGGTTAATTAACCCTCTTGATGGTTCTAATCAAGAGATCCGTCGTCGCCTTGTAATCAAGGGGTCCCGGGTTCGATACCCGGTGGAGGCACAAGTGGTTCGGATCCCACTTTAAACTGTAGGTCCAGTCCCGATTAGCCTTACTGTGCATAAAGAGGACTTAAAACACCAAATCAACCAACCAATCAAGAGATCGATATACCGTGAGGTCATGTAATTACATGGTAAGCAAAAATATCAGTATTTTCCAAATAGGCTATATAGTACGTAGTTTACCTGTCCTCCGCTTGAAAGTTTTATTTTATTTTTGCAATCTCTTCTGCATTCTTAAAGAAATAAACTCCGTACAACGTCATCAATTCCTATTTCTTTAGAAATATCTTTTGCCAACATTTTCTATGGTATTTTTGTTACCACATTAAAAAATACCTCTCTTATTCTTTTTCTAACATTCCTTTAAGACTTTTTGCGCCATCATCTTTCACCTTTACTTGTCTTCATTTACCATTTTTTCCTGTGTTCATCATTTCTTTTTATTATTATATTTTCTCTTTCATTAAAAACAGTAGTCATTTAATGGCTGAACAATATTTTATCACCATGTTTGGATGGTATTGTTGGAAGAAACGTTGAAGACTTGTAACTTATAGAAAACACCCATTCTAGGTTTGGAATGTTATATTTAAATTCTACGCTAAATTGTGATCACTGCCACCCAGTGTATAAGCATAGCAAATATAACATGATTGCCAGTGGCGTAGCGTTATAGTACGCCCGTACGCCCGGCGTTCCCAGATTTAAAATTTCAAAAATGCTTAAATGCTGTGATTATAAAGTAAAACGTGACTAATTTCATATATGTTTGACCTTCATGGCATTATAATGGCTATTTTTCGCGATCCGCTTGCAACGCTCCACTCTCAACACTCGATCTAGCATCTCTTTCCAATGCCTTTCCCGGCCGGACGCAGAGCAGGTTCGGCGTACAGGACTCCTATATTCCTTGCTGCCTTTATGGAGGGAAAGCTTCCATTTCTACAGCACGCGCGTAAATAGGCTCTCTTACGCCGGCGTACGAGAGGTCTACCGTGATTGGTTCATGTGACCCTTCCTGCCTTCTGAAGCAGACCACAGCGGCAGAATTCCTACCCGGTTCTTCGCTCTTCGCGCTCATGCAACTCGTGCTGTGTGATGCTACAATACGCAATATTGACTGACGTAACTTTACCAATCTCAAATATACTGCTTCTTAATGGCCACTGCATTGTATAATTTATCGCACGAACAGCGATGTGTATTAGAAACTAAAAGATCAACACAGTTTTTGTCAAATAAGTTGGTGAAGTCCTCGTGATAGAAATTCAGCCTGTGGCTACTCTACCACTTAACCCGCAAAACTTATTTTCTTATTGTATTTTTTCGTTATTATCTAACTACTTAATATTGTGTGAATGGAAATGTTTAGCATTCATTTAAAAACTCTTAACATCGAATTGTCTCTGGAGAAAATTATTTTAAAATGTTTAGAGAATGTAATAAACAGTGGTCTGAATTACTAATCGGCACTGTTACGCCAGTAGAGTGTACGATATTTGGATCATCCACTCTGCTTTTCACAGTGCGCCAAGACGACAGAGGTCCCTGGTTCGAATCCTAGCGTAAGCACGGCTGTTCTTTGTCAGTGTCCCTTCATCAATATCATCACTCATATTCATATTCGCAATTAACCAAAAGTGGTAGAAAAGCGAAGTAAAATAAACCAAATCAATCAGTAGTTGGATCGCCCACAACAATGACGTCTACTGTTGTGCAGAGGCGCTTGTGATTCACGTAGGTTTTTAATGACTTGCGTCATGCAGAAAGATATTGATTGATTGATTGATTTGGTGTTTTAAGTCCACTTTATGCACAGTAAGGCTAATCGGGACTGGACCTACAGTTTTTAAAGTGGGATCCGAACCCCTTGTGCCTCCACCGGGTATCGAACCCGGGACCCCTTGATTACAAGGCGACCACGCTACCACTGCGCCATCGGGGAGGCTCAGAAAGATATAAAAAAAGGAATAGAACACCAGAGTTCAAAACATCTGTGGCATAGTGAGGCATCTAATTTTCTAGCTAAAACATGCAATGATGATGTTTTATTGAAAACCCAGCTTACTTCAGGCAAATAATACCCGTGGCGACTAATACCATAAGTAAATTATTAAGCAAGAAAGGGCCGACTCTTCCTTCGGACTTGGCGTTCCCACCCGAAATGTCCATGCTACGCCACTGACGATTGCATCAACTAACTCAAAACGTTTGATTGAGCTGTTCAGTTTCAATAAGCAAAAATGTAGGGTCACTTCTATACAATATCTGGTTTGTGGGTAAATTATTGAATTTGATCAGAATTACTAAAAAGATGGGAGCTGGTGAGGAATCATTTGTTTGACGTCTATTTAAGTATATATTTGACTATTCCAAATTTTTGTGTTGTTTAAAAAAAGACGCTACTGATGATTGTCTATAGACAATCTATGGACCGAGGATAAATGAACGTGGTATTTTCTGGAGAGAATGAATTCGAGGTCGGACATTCATGGGAAAAGTTTCAGAAGTCAGTTTGCCCTAGCGATTACATTAGTTATATTTGGGCTTTCATGATTCTAAAGGACATATTTGTAGAGCTCGTTATAATTACTACTGGACGTTTGCTACAATTAAAGATTAACGACGTATTTTATTGCTATATTTTATTTTTAAACTAGACAGTGATGTGGGCGTTCCCGGTGGCATTGTGATATTTTAGAAGTTCCAGGTTCGATTCAGGATGGAGCCACATTTACCACTAAGCTGTAGGTCCAGTCCTGCTTAGCCTGAGTACAAACCGGACTTAAAACTACTTCTTATACGGGTGATAATGCAAGCAGCTATGGAAGGACTCGTGACCTTATGTTTCTTGTAACACTGAAATGTATAAACTAACAATGTTTTGTGAAATATTTAACATCTATTCAATATATAAATGCATTTCCAAATACTACTCTCCTGGATGGACAGATACCGTGCGTCCAGTTCCTTGCGAGGCCGAGAGATCGGGAGCAATGTGGCGGGGGGGGGGGGGGCGTTAGCGGATATGCCGACATTTAAGACCAGTAACGTCCCGCTTAAGTTTAACCTCGAAAGCGTTTTGCTTCGATCGGAATTGTTTGGAGGTTTCGAATGTGCAACACTGTATCAAGATTACATTGCAGACTAAACCGTTAAAAGTCAGTGGTTTTCGTGAGCATTGTTTGCAATCTGATAGCTCCGAGTTGGAGTTGTTCTTTCCTTCGCGACTACAGGTGCCCTAGACAGAGCTTCGAATGGAGTGAAGAACAGCCCTTAAACCAAGAGCGTGTTAATTTCGTACTGTGTGTGGTTCTTGGTTACTTATCGTGCTACTTCTTTGTGTAATTGCAGTGTGTGCGTGTTGTGTGGAAGTGAGGCGATCAAAATGGCAGCCGCAAAGTTCACGTTAGAACAAGGATTTTTATGTATGACACTTACGTGCGATTATTATTTGTGGAGAACCTTAAAAAATAGTGTCTACCGAAATAACCCTTATAATATCGACGAACTAAACGACAATATAAGGACAGAACTTGGGTGAAGAACTTCTGCGTGAGAATCAAAATTTCATCAAACGATGCCAGGAACGTTCGTTTTGAAATATTAATATAAATATCTGCATGGGTAAAGATATGTCCATAAAAATAAGCGGCATCTCCGCTAGCGCTGCCCACCACACTTCTACCGACCTCTCCGTCTCGAAAGGAACTGGACGCACCGTATATGCATTCCGTATTTATTCTCAGACTTGGTCGTCTTCCGTGTTGGCTCGGCTGGACCTTCCACTGAATGGGGAAAAATTATAGACAAAACACTTGTATGTTTGATTCAGAACTAACCTGACCTGGAAAGAGTCATTTCCAGTAACTGCAAATGATGCACTTTTTGGTGTGTCAAAATACACACACAAATGCATAATAGGGTACTTTTATGAGATTCTGTTCGGTATGATGCATCTTCCCGACTGTAGGAAAGAATAACTGGAGAAAATGAAAAATGGCGGACAGCAACAATACATAGTTCTTGGCGGCGCGGCCAGCGTACCAAGCTACGAAATCGCAGGTTCGATGCATGTCATTCGTACTCATCGTTGTAGAAAAAAAGGAACAATACCAATGATAAGAAAAAGGTGATCGACTCTATCGGGGAGGATATTTATAGCAGATATTTTCTACAAGGCTCCATTTCATGGCAGTATTATACAGTAGCCTGGGTCGTTTGGTTGAACCATGTACATACAGCCTACAAAGAAAGGAAATAAACATTTTTGCCAATCATTGAAGATGTCATCCTTATTGTTCATCCATGGGTTTTCTATTTGATCCGTATTGTATAGTGGAACCACAAGCAAAGAAACCTGCGCAGACCAGCGACTCCTGTGCACCGTACTGCTGCGAGGAGGGGAGGGGCAGAATGGACCATGCTTCCTTATGGCCCCGAGCTGAACGGAAGAAGGGAAAGCTGCGCGGGGACTTTTCGTCCAAGGTTTTTTTCCCTTGTGGTCGCTCTATACCTCTCTCATTTCTCCCTGTAATCTTGCATAAGCATACGTATTTCCTTTTACATATACACAAGAACACAGTGAGTGCAGAAAATAATAAATACAGTCATTTCTTAATACATTCTTTATTTGGTATGAAACGTACAGAATGACTTACATTAAGTAAATATAGTAAGCATATTGTATCAATTTTCATTATCAATTACGTAGTTCAAAATTACAGGGTCTGTGATATAGTCATTATTCAATACACGAGTACTGAAATTCTTCTAAAACAACATATAAAATCATAAGGAAATATTTTCTAAACCCTACATACTGTTAACTTATGTTTATAAATTATTGGGGGTAAACGTCAAATCAAAAAAAAAAAATACGCTGTTGGGAGTTTTATTATTTGACAAATGACAATTGTGATTATACAATAATTAAATAATTAAGAATTATTGTTCTTGTAAAAAGCCATTTTAAAAATACAATGTCCTTGCTTCACAATTATCTCAAAGAAATAACGTGGGACTTCATAAAACAATATTAAAATATAGCCACTTGAACATGGCAGTGCTTTTATAAATATCACGCTTTAATAATAATTAACATCTAAATACGTTTACCATCTGACAGATTGTGAAATTTGTATATTAAACCACTTTATATATATTATAAATCTTTTCATAATATTAGTGTGCTCATGACGTTTACTTGGAAAATGGCTTCACATTAGTTTTAGATATGATCGCAAGGTCACAGCTATTTCTACATTCTATTTAAAATTACAAACCTGGTTACTTTCATGGAACTAAGACTTAATAACCTACCCATTGGAACAGAGTATTCACTTATGCTGCTGTATATGTGCAGTGACGTCAAACATTCAGGTGCCAATTATAAACAAGGACCACCTGCTACGTCTGCTTCCACTGCTTGATGACGTATGATACGATGCTACAGATTTGACAGTATTTTTCTCCTATTGTTCCACAGAACGTCCACCAGAAAAGGCACAAAATTATTATAGTTATAGGTACCACAATTACATAATTACAAGACATGTGAATATAATTGGTCAACAAGAAACATGAAAATAGGGTTGCAAAGTCTTCTAAATAACCGTTTTACCAATTATTTAGCTATTGTGCTATTTACATCTGAAAGGGAACGTGTGTAGCTACGTTCTTAAAGTACTTTGCACAAAGTTAGACATAATACCAAACACTTTAAGTATTGTATTGTATTATTGAGTTATTGATATTAGCAATTCGCAGATTAATGATTAACTTAGTTAAGTACACCCATTCAGAATAGTAAATGCGAAAAATTAGAAACTTAAATTGGATTTCTGTTGATTGTCCATTTCATATCCTTCTCTCAATACTATAATTTATCTCATTTTCATGCTAATTTTTGTTACATCTACCACTGCAACTACAACCAACAATTAGTATTTTAAATGCAAGACAGGTTCGCACCCAGGATTTGTTTGGGAAAGGGGCCAGATCCGAATATTATATTTTATATATATATATATATATATATATATATATATATATATATATATATATAAATTTTCTTGTAGCTACTGCCATTGAATAGTCATGATAATTCTGTTTAGAAAATAACATATTTATAAACTAAATGATACGTATTAGCAATTATTATAATTATTATTATTAAAATGAAGAACATATCTAAATGTGAGTTACAAAATAAAATCGCATCACGACTGCAGTTCAAATAAGTCGGGACAGGGATTAAAAAGGAATGGATTGTCCCGACTAAATTGGTAAATAGGGGCATCTGGTAGACTTGCATCAATGGTAATAAAACTATAAAACTACCCAATATTGCAGACTTCTGGAGCCTGTCTCTCTACACAACAAACATATTCATTTATGCTAGGATAAAATTGAAATTTTTACAAATTTGAAAAATCATAGCATTTTATAGATTCACATTTAAATATTTCATAGTTTGACGGGGGGCATGACACCATGGCCTGCTACAAGACAACTAATACCGAATAAATGTGCAAAAATGTTGGCCGCAAAGTGTAGTGGAATGCATGCAATACCACAGTGTATACCTCTTGACATAAAAAAATGTGAATTATATTCACTTAGTAGATAGAAATAGAAAATTACTACTGGGACATTGTTATGTCAATACATATTTAAAGCAAGCAAGTATGATACACATTGATGAAAAAAACAAACTAGCCAGCTGCTACATAAAAGCGAAACTTAATTTACTGGAACAATATTACAGTGAATTGCTTTTGTTTTGTCATGTAAAAAGAGCTTGTGCAACAAATGTTTGACTTTTTTCCCCTTGTAAGTGCATTACACAATACGTTATTTGTTGCAAGCCCTCCATATGTACATACTCAATAATAATATTCCTATTGCAGAACAAGTTTATTGTGTTATGCCATTCGAGGAATTTCATGCATGTTTAAAACATTAAGAGAAAGCAAATACTTTTGGAAAACTATAAACTATTTGACAGGGTTCCTTGTAGAAATTGTCCAATTATCCAGCATCCTTCACGAATTCTCTGGTCCAGATTTAGTCTCTTCTACTAATTCTTGGGGCGAGCGTTCAGTGAGGCCATAGGAGAGAGAAAAAGACTGACTGTCCTCAAAAGAAGTCGAGCCTGCTTCTCTCCCCCATGACACTGCACCGAGAGGTTCCATCTCCCTCTTTTCTCCTCCTCCTCAGGACTGCAGTATAGCTGAGAGACAGAAAACGACATATTACTCCATTACATACACAACAACCGATCTTACCCAGATAGCACATAAGTTTGTGGCACTTGTGAAAGTAAGCTTCATATGGCAAGCTGGATGGAAGTTCGATGTAAGTGGTACTCGGCAAGTGAGTGTTCGCGAGCCCTTTTACTTTGCAGAAAGGCTAATGCTGAAAGCCTACAGCTAGTTATGACGCACTTGATGCATGCTTGCCTTGGCAAATTTGACTTATGGTAACTGTGCAAGCTTGCAGCAAGCTCACAGCAGCTTGCAGCAAGCTCACAGCAGCTTGCAGCAAGTTATCTGTGCCATCTGGGTACAAATCATTGAAGTCGGCTCCAAAAAAGTTGAAACGCAAAGCATTGCTCCTCAAGAGTTGTTGCAACAGCGTGAAGAATCTGGTACGGTGGATTGTTGATGCAAGACAGATGACATGCACACATAGTTTTATTAAACGCTTAGCTCAGCAAGGAAGTCGCATGTGACATACCATTAAATTATTTATTGCTGACGATAAAGGAAGTTATTTTTAAAGAATACAGCATCAGTAGTGATATGGCATATTACCCTGCATTCCAAATGTGGTTGTCCTCTTGCACAGCGCGTTAGCTATTTCTCTAGAATTCTTGCTTTGAACATGTAGAAGAACGAAGATGGTAAGAGTATAATAAAAAAATATAGGAAAATAGAACACTGTGAGAAAGCGACGTAGATCATCAGGCAAATCAGCTTTGATCTACGCAAATCAGCTATCTGAAACAAAGTCAGGTTAGAATTACTGATTCAGAAGCTCTCAAGAGTGCAACAGTGACAGAAATATGAATACTTGCAGTCCGGTATTGAATTACCAGATTAGAATATTGACTAAAGTTGCATAACTAGTTGTACCTTGATCTAGCCTTACGTTTCCACCCTTGAGGAGGCCTAGTTAGTTCCTAGTTAGTTAGTATCTTCACGCTCCAAAATCAGCATAAATATTCGTGTACAAAATGTCCTTACCTGGAGTCATGTAAAGACCACATCACTTCCTGGTTAACTGTAGAGTGACGGAAAGTACATTAGCCATAACGCAGTTAGCTCCTCAGGCAGACTAAGAAAATGAAAGTTACACATGCAAAAACAACGTCTGCATCAGAGAGAAAATGTTAATAATTAGCTTCCAGGTTGAGAAAGTATGCATGCATTCCTCAAAGCAAACAGTTCGCCTGCACCAACAAAACATTGCAGTATCTTGGCTCTTCTTTTTTTTTAATCCGCACATCGCCGTTAGGTTGAATCGCTCGTGACGTAGACGGAAGCTGTATATCGTTCAAGTCGAGTAAGCGCGGAGAAACTTGCCTCGGTCAGGCGATTGTTCCAGCAGCCCTGGCTCCTCCCGTCGTGAATGAATCGCGGGGCGAGGAGGGACCTTTTATGACGTCTTCGTGCAAAGTGCATTTCGGACCCATTGCACTCGAGAGAGACAACCGGTTTGCAGCTGCAAGTCCGTCGGATGACGCGGGAGTGTTTCTGTTCCTTGACATTCGCTCCCCAGTCACGGAGTCGTTTGTTTCTGCAACAACTTCGTCCACGCGTTCGTGAACGACGACACCGAGGGACCTCAAAGAATGATGATTTGAAGTTACTGTGGAGTTACCAAGCAAGATTGGAGTCTGCGGCCCAAATCCGCGTCAATACTGTACGTGAAGCTCATAAGAGTGATAGAAATGGGAAAATGAAAAGCGAACACTTTGGAAAGGAAGTGATGAGCAATAAAAGATACGAAAAGAGGAAATTTTGTAGAAAATGCAAGAGAATAGTATAAAGCACCCAACAAGAATAGAGGTAAAAATTCAAGGAAAGAGTTCAGCGCAAAACTGGATTGTTTGCTATGAAAAACACAGCAAAGTATGAGAGAAATGGGGCTGAAAACCGCAAGTTATCTTTGGCAACATGTTCAGATCGACACCGTTTTTAAGAAAACAAAACAAAACATTACGGATTCCCAATCGTATTTAGGCTACATATTGAGGTATTGTCCCTTTCAATATATTTTGTTCAGTTGGCTTCATGTGGTATAGTTCATGTAACCTAATCACACCACATTCTTCATATATGAGTACATATTAATGCATTATGTACATTGTCTTATGTTTCATCCTAGTACCTTATTGGTCTAGGACGGACACGTCGGTCTGTTACACTTTAATTTTTGCAGTTTACATGATAGCTACATGGATCTATAACGATAACATTATGGCACTTAACCAGTCTCCAGAGATGCTTTTAGGCGACAAGCACGACAGCCTTAGTAGGGTTTCCAATTCTGGAAAATTCCGAAAAACATCGAAGTTAGGCGACAAGCACGACAGCCTTAGTAGGGTTTCCAATTCTGGAAAATTCCGAAAAACATCGAAGCAAGCATGGAAGTTTTATGTTTTCTTGTCGTTTATAATTAATTTCGAGGTGCCCCCTCCCTCTATTTCCACTGAAAAGATTTAAGAGTACTCTATCAGAGAGAGAACAGTGGCTAAGGTTGCTGTTTTGAGTTAAAAGCATACAGCTTAAGAATCCGTTTGAATTTGGCGGTATTCATATTTTACGACAACTGATTGCGTCACGAATTACGTAAACGGAAGTCAAAAGTTGGAAAATTATCACTCCAACCCGTTTCCTGGAATTTCAGATTCGCAGAAATGTTACTAACCGCTGAATCTTTCATGTGCTTCACTTCCAAGAAGCAATTACAAAACCCTCTTCAGTCACTTTCTCTGTGCTCTTTCGTTTGTCATACATGGATGACAATGGCGGCGATTGGGGAGGGGGGCGAGGATTAGCAGTTGCCCCCCTTTTGCCACCGCACTATGCTAAACCTTATTTACCAAGGGAAAGTAGATTGTCCTTGCCCCCTCCCCCCAGTTTTGGAACCCAATCGCCGCCACTGATGGATGATGTTACATTCTACATCAACTTGTACGTTAATACCTTGTACATTTGTTTCCCTATTCTAATATAACTTTTATTGGAATATTTGAATTTTGGTAAGCAAAATTTAGCAACATTTCTCCAAGTATTCAGAAGTTCCTATCGGATTCCATATTGCTGATGCATTCTATACTAAATAATGATATGGAAAAAATTAATAGCAATAGCATGTCAAGCAACTCTATCATCTTTACAGCTCGTAATCTCATGTTATTTCGTCATATTTTTATTTACAGAGTAGATATGAACGTAGCAACCAGTTTTGTATGTCGCAAATATTAGACGAAGGTAGTAAATGTATTCAGTTACTAGACTACACTCAGAGTCGAAATATACTATATTATGTACGGTAATGGAAGAATAAAACGTGACCATCAAGTAACGCAACGACGCGGTGACGCAACTCCTCGCGTCGTTGATTGTCGAATGCGTCACAACACATGACTTGGTCTTGGTCTATGACTTGCACATATGTTTAACTGTGGTCAGTTACAACAATCGATATCGTGTGCCAGTGACAAATGGCATTATTACTTACAGCAATCAGATAGCATGTGTTTATTTTCTATACGTGGAAATCGATTTGTTTACTGAACACGTGGCGCTTGACAATCGGGCTGAATAAAAAATCGATCGATTTACCGGACACGTGGTGTTTGACAATAAGGCTCTGATTGACCGCTGCCTTTGAAAAATTTTAATCTACATGTTAAACATGTGAACGTGTATTTAACTGTAAAGTAGAAAATTGATAGTGTACGTGGCCAAATGTCGAAAAGTATTTCCGATTACCAGAGTGCAATGGATAGCATGAAATATTAAATTGAGAAATTGTCACAGTCAGTCCTTCTGGAAGCTGTTCGGAGCATGCATTCAATGGTGAATAATGTATTCCGACACCATTTATGCATGTGTTTATAGGTTGCGAGCATTTTAAGCTATTCAACTAGGACATCATTAATCTTCGTGCATTCCAATAACAGTTTTTATTATTATTTCTAACACAATGGATTTTACCTCAATTTGAACACTTGCACTATATGCACTGTAATGATAATTTTGGTTTATTCCCAGCACCTTGGTTATGCACGCATAAGATATTCACTGGTACTTCGTTTTTCAGTGCAGACATGCATACAACCCTTGCACATGATGCACAATTTGTGCTTACCAAGGCACATTTATGACAATAAAACTGTAGAAGTGTCTCAATGATGGAGCATCATAATGTTTCACGTTCTTTTAATTCAAAGTAATGAGCATCATTCCCTATCAGATGAGGCCATTTGTACTAATTGTAATGCACAGCGTCACGTTATGGTTGCGGGTGGGTGGGTACTATGCATGAACTGCATGATAACGCGCTTCGTGCAAATAAGTGCCATACCATCTACAATACGTAGTAATACGCACGTGATGACCACACATTAACACAGCCTACTAGACATGTTTGGATGATTTGCAAGGAAGGCATATTTTAATCAGCTGGATTACAAGTGTCATAATTGTTGTTGATTTCAAACATCTTTAATTGCATGGAATAATATATTCCATGTAAAACACCTCCACAATTTGAACAATAATATTAGATGAAATAAAATCACATTGGACGAAGTTAGATACGCCATAGCATGTTCGACTGTTCATCAAAATTTCATACACAGAATCATGCATGCCACTTACTGAGCCCACCATTTCGAGGATATGGCCGAACCAGCTTTTCAAAACGATTTTACATGATCAAACATAGTCTCTTTCGTCCCTAAAAAGTACATAAAATAATGGAGGAGGGGCAAGAAGCTGCTCAGAAAAAGGTCGTTCTATATTATGCGTTCGCCGACTTCATCATGTTTAGCATACATATATTATTGTGATTACAAATATATAATATAGCAAACTGCTGTTATGCAAATTGATTAAAGGTTTTAACAAAAACGTTTCAGCAAGAATATAAAAATTCTTTGTGAAGATTATTTTATAGAAAAATATGAATGCAACTGATCCATTGTATAGCTTCATATCATTCAGCCAAAAAATTCTGTTGTACCTATTATGTATAGTAAATAGTATATGTAACTTGCTTTAACGCCAATTCTGTATTTTCATCACGTAGAGGAGAATAGGCAAAGGTTGCGAAATGTTTCCTGTTGCTTCGCAGTTTTGATCCTAATTTACGGGCAGATTATGTAAACGAATAACTCCTCAACAGCATAACAGATATATAGATACAGATAAAACAGACAAGCCATCATTCAATGCCATTAGACATTGCTGGGGGATGTGGGGAGCGATTAGAGGTAAATTAATTAGAATATAAATTTATATGGTGAATATGAAGCAAATATCTGCTAATCCAGGAAACGTAGCACGTGTGTGCAATCCATTCATACAAACGGACGTCAGGGTTAGTGTGGTAGAAATAATTCAAATCAATTAATATGTTATTTCTTTTCTCTTATTCGGTGGATTTTATATTAGTAACAGGATATAAGGTCCTCCTCCGTAGCCGAGCGGGTTAAGGCGTTCACTCGTCTTGAGATCGTTCGCTGCGGGACGGCGTAGGTTCGAATCCGGCTCTGGTCGGAATTTATTCGGCCTACGTATAGGGCCGGTGGCAACCCACCATCGTGAGGAAATTGGGGAGCTCCGAGTGAGTGAGCGTAATCCGGTCACGGAGACCTACTATAACGGCTGGGGATACGTCGGGCCGACCCCCCGACTATTCCAATACCGGTTGAAGATCTCCACGCTTAGAGGTGACGAATGAAAGCGTGGGAGGGAGACCGGCAGTCGGTAGGTACGCCTAGGCCCTTCATGGGCTGTTGCGCGACGGATTAACAGGATATAAGAAATAGATTGTGTAGTATTTTTTATTTCCAAGCCAAAATTTGAATGTATTACTTTGTATTATTTTGTTCTGTGATTTACACAATCCGAATCTGTTTCGGGTTAAATAATTTATTTAAAGATAGTTAAAACGAGCCTAAATTATTGCTAATCCATTTCCCCGTAATTCACATGTTCATTGGGATGTAAAATTAACCTTGTAGATGTTTAATATCACAGATTTAAAGCACCCCTTTCCTTCAATGTACACAAGTGTGAATTGAGTTCAACACACTGCACAGATTAGGGATGCTAAGGGGCAATTCGCATATCATGGAAGGGGGCCTCACTACCTGTTCTGGGGTTGTCCACTCTTAGCTGCGAGTTCTGTCTTGATTAGTCTCATCGTGGGATAGTACACTGGGAAAACCCATGGGAATCAGATTTTCCTGGCACTGACATAGAGCAACCATCCCCCAAAATGTATCACCTACCAGCATGCATGTGCTCAAAAGTATTTCATTGAAAAGAGAGAGAGAAAAGGAGAGGTGGTTATACTAATGCTGTAAATTTGTTCCAACTGAAAAAATGTAATTTTTCATGGTGCGCATCACTTGCTACTAACCTCATACAATATCAACATACAATAAAATAAGCACAAAACTGTTATACTTGTTTTACTGTGCTGAAATAAAAGATACATCATAAATGATAATTTTTTTATAGAAAAAGGTTTTGGCCATATTGATTGAATCAATAGAAAATAAAGAAATTAAGGAAAATTGGTCTTCTTCTGGATCTTATTGGTAAGTTGAAGTGGGGTGTGAGTGTGGTGTAAATCCTACCAAGGCATTAATTTCAAATTTTAATTTGAAGGAAAATCAAACGTACTCAAAAGCTACAAAATTTAGGAATTTGTCAATTGCTTTTCTGCAGTGTTTTCAGCATAATCATCACTACTTGTACTACACAAGCGTTTACACGGCAACTTGTACTATAAAAGCGTTTACACGGCAACTTGTAGGCCTACTATAAAAGCGTTTACACGGCCGAAGGAAATATATATTTTTTTAAAAATCGTACAAAAAACATTTTAGCGGCATTTTATACAAAAATGTTAACCACAAAAATGAACTAGTACTTACTGTACCCCTACACTTCCAGATAACTTCATCGCGATCACGTTTAAATGATTCCCCTATTTGGTAGGCGGGAAAGAAACTAATTGCGTACACGCACAAGCACTGAGGTCCTGGCACCGAAACAGTTGGCTGTGTTTCAAATGAAACCTCCACGCGCATTGGCGGGATTGCACGCTGTAGCTCCCTTCCCTGTGGCCAATATGGCGCCATCTTGGGTGACCGTTTTCCCAGAATCCAACGCTGTGGCTTGCTCACGCCACCTTCCGAGAAGTTGCGTGACACGGAGGGAGGGTTACCAACCGGGGACACGCAGGCTCCCCCTTTTCTCTGTGTGTGTGTGTCAGCACCAGAGATTTCGAAATGCACCAATAGCAGGAGAGATGCATTAACCAGCATTACCACATAAAAAGATATTTAACAGTGTTGCCAGGCCTGTTTGTTTCCTGATACCTACAATGATACATTTTTCGCTATTTTCATCCCTATCTTCCAAAAATTTTAGCTTTTATTGTGCGGAAATCAAAACTCTTAAATTTTAATTGGTATTCAGTACTGTTGGTATAGATCCATGACGTAATGCTAATGTTGTGTTGAGACATGAACAAATCGACTCCAATGAAACATAAATCATTCAACGGTTGGCCGTGGTCATTCTAATACCGCTTCTGTTTTCATTCATTCTTATGACAATTGCACAATTATGATAATGTATGTACATGTACACATGTAGGATATATGTTTTTTTCTGCAAAAATATCTGAGATTACACATTAGTCGACCATTTGAAGGGCAATTTCAATGAAGAATCTGCAAAGAAATAGTTGGTTGGACACAACATTTCATTTTTATTGCATCTGTTCTGAAGGGTACAAAATCCCGTAAACAAACCAAAGAGTGAGAGTTAGGACAATGACCGTGAAAAATATAACTTGTTGAAAATCGGTGAATAAATTACTTCCAGAATATCTACATCTTATTACCTTGATTGCGAATATATTCTTGCAATTTATAACTCTAGAACCTGAAAGTTTTTTTATTTCCAGTTAAAAAAAAACGCGGTACCAGCAATATTTTTTTTGGCGTTCATATGTCATGCTATGCTGTGACAAATACATTAACAATACATAAACAAATGGGTGAATGAAAAAAGGCGCGAAAAACAAAATTATCGTTTTTCTATTATGTACATGGCTACTGCATGAGCAACAGCATTTGATAAGTGAATGATATGTACAGGAATTGTCACGATCTTTTATTCCACGAAATTTACCATTATGTTCCTAATTTTAATTCTTTGATGAAGATGCTCGTATTTCCACAATCCCCCCTTTTTTATAGGTGGTTTTGGAATCAAATCAAGACTATTTTCTTTGTTATTAATGATGAGTGTGTTAGTGTCATGAAATTATATATTGGTTAGAATCTTACTTGTTATTATGACGCTAAAAAGAACGGCTTTTGGATTTTATACTCTGCTGATTAAGTTTTAAATTGATTATTTAATGTCAAGTTGCTATAACTCTTCACGTGAATAACAGTGACCGGGCGAAATGATTGGATGAAAGAGCGAAGACAATGATAAAACTCTTGTCCATGCAGAGTTCGAACACGGAACTTTCTAACTTTCTTCCATGAGATCGTGAGGTACAAGGAATATATTTCACTACATAAAAGGCAATTGTGTTTCATGTACATGATCACACTGCAATTCGCAGTTCAAAGAATCAATTGTTCAAGAATAGAAGAGGAACAACACATAGATAAATAGATTTTTTGCATCTCCCAGAAAGGTGATGGATGCGAAATTAAATTGCTTGAGGCATGGGAATTGTTATAGGTATAGGGGGATGTTTGCCCGAGCCGTGGGCCTAGATCGTTGTACACACATATTGGTAGTATTATACAGCATGTACCACTGTAATTCAAAGGGTACTGACTGTGTGCAGGTAAAGAAGAAACTGATCAATTAGATGTAGTTATTTGTAAGAATGCCAAAACAGTTGATATTGTGAAACTACTCTTGAATACTAGTAAATAACACGTGATTATATACACTGAGTCACTTTCGACTGTACATGGATAAAATGAAATATGATATTTGTCATATCAGTCATCCAGGCATATCTAACAGTTAATCCTATAAACAAGTGACTGACTAAAGTTCTCGCATCCAAAGGTGAATGAAATGGTTGGACGAAGTGTCAGGCGGTTGCCGTGGTGGAATCAGTCAATTGGTACTGATGTTGCCAAATGCAAAGGTCCTATAGCCTGCCTACCTTGGTCACTTGTCAGCAGATCGTGGAATTCCATGCAGAGAAATGTGGCAACTTTACTTCAGAACTAGGGCTATTATTCCATGTTTCTCTTCCAAGTACAAGAACTCTATAGATTTAAATAGAAAAGTGGAAAATGAAGTAGTTTTTAATTTTGCCTAGCACGGTAAGGGAGAAAGGCACTGCAAAGAAGGCTCACGTGAGTCAAAACGCTACACTTTATTCACAATAAGTTTTAATTTTTTGATTAAAATGCAATGCTTAAAACTACCGGTGCTGATGTGCAGCTGTTACAGTCAGTTTAAATTCCTCACTATTTGCGCGAATTTCTATCGGAAACTAATTTTTCGCACATATTTTTGAGCCTCACATTCATCTTATTTCAACTTCGGTCGATTGGTCGCTTTGAGTGGTTCACTCACGGTCTAACATATAAACAAAACGTTCCACATTATTATTATTTTTCTCATCCATGGGTGAGACGAGAACATGGGAGTCATGTTTCATTCAATTTGGGAATGGAAAGGGAATACTAACGCACTGAAAAAAATATAAATCCCTTGGTGAATATATGCACCGATGTGAAACACTTGCGGAAGCTACCACGTGTTTCCGTTTGTATTATCAACATTCTACATGTACATTTTTAATCCACGTTTTTAACCAGGACCGTTCGGGTATTTTCGTTTGCTCTCGTAAACGTTCGGAGACATGGTCCATTGTTGCTGTATTGTCCATTCTCTATAGAACTTAAGTTGACGTTAACAATGGCTTTTCACATTTCTTGCTCTTCAAATGAGTAATTTTTAGCGATGCATATTACAAATTTCTATAGACAGATCGATTAAATTTGCAAATGTAATGAGGACGTCAGACGTATGCTGAGGACGTCAGACGTATGCTTTGCTTCAACAACAAAACCCGTTTGGTTAGGCCTTTCAAACATTAGTCAGCCTTTAATTTTTTGATCCAATTATTTGGTGTAACTCTGAACAAATGTGCACTACTAAAAGAATTTAGTTCTGGTGAACAACCATTTATTTGTCGCTCATTTTCAAAAATGCTTGGTTATCAGAGACATTTTTTTTTTAATTTCAGACAAACCCTATGGATTTGATTCTATGAAAACATAACATGTTTGGAACTACAAAGTATTTCTTCAAATAAAAAATGTTTAAAAACATAATTAAAAATATTATGAGGTGAACAACCTAGACAGTGAAATTTTCATTGGGCAAAGAAATTAGCTCATATTCAAAATGAATCCATATATAGCCTATATGTCGATGAAAGCTACCCACCCAAACTAATGATTCGAAATTGTATGATATTTATAGAAAATCAGAAACACGATTGACCATCGGTCGCGGGTTTTAAGCTAAATTTACGAAATGTGTGTAAATCTATTACATTAAAACAAAATCATTGTACATTCTTAACGTTGTTTTGTGGTTTTGAAACAAATGACGGACGCTGGTGCACTTCGCTTCCAAGTTCATTTGAAAGGGCATAGTCTTGTGTCTTTCTTTCTAACACGTCATGTGTTCTGCTAGTGGAAGAACACGAATTTTGCAAATTTTATTTAAAAGAAATCCGAAAAGCGTTTCTCTCCCCTCCCTTTGTGGACAAAAGTGTTATATGGAATTGGAATTCTTTGGAATTACATGTGGAAAACCTTTTTTCCCAAGCGAAGGTGATAGTTTCCTTTTTCACGCCTTTTCTTTATGCAAAACAAGCCGTGTATTTCTACAACAAGAGCCGATTGTGCAGGAGTTAATGCAAGATATCGCGGGTGCTCGTGCTACCCGGAAGTAATACGCCATCGTTTTCCATTATCAGTCACGTAGACAAACACATCTACACACATACACACACCTATTAACATATCTTACATACACACCTATTAACATATCTTTTGTTCTCGGAACAGTTCGAATGTGAAAGTGGCTGGTATAGCTGGTAATCAACTTTTGCACTCATCCTGATGGCACATTCAACTTAGTTGAAAGTATTTTTCCATAACAGCGAAAAACAAGATTAAACATTATCAACGAAAATGATGCTGGACCTTAAGTCGGTTTCAAAAATGCCTATTCTTTCGAAAGCATTATTTTTACTTCACGTGTTTATCTGCACAACAAAGACAGGAAACCATTCACATTCGAAGAACTTATAATTTGTCAGAATCTGGAATATCATAGCGATTTTCAGAAAGAAAATTTTGGGAAAAGGCTCCCCGAAGATGCTTATTTAGCATAATTTCATCACTTGACCCGGTGATGTGCATAAAACTGAAATAGGCCTGCTTTCATCATGGTACAAGTATGTTAAAGTTTGTACCATCTATCCTTGTTTCACCAATCTCCCTGTAACTAGAAATCGCGCACTACACACAACGGCGTGAGAATTCTATGACGGGTTGCGATCTGCATAATAATACCGAAAACCAAAACTTGTTTGTTGGGTAAGTTAATCCTAACAATAACAATAATAATGCACTGCAGTTGCGTTACTTTGCATCCAAAAGTAACGCCGTACCATTGCAGTTACTTTGCATACAGTAAGAACATTTTGCCGTTTACACAAGTATCACATCTCCTGGTGCATGTTTTCCCATTGTCTCGCTCTAAGCTATAAATTTGCAATGTTTTACAAGTTTTTATCCCTCTTGTAAAAAATAAATATGATGACCACGGCAGTAATTTATTTTATTAAAACCTAAACTAAACGTGATAGTTTATCTTTTTAATAAAATAAATTACTGCCTTTGTCAGCATATTTATTTTTTCATAATCATGGAAACAAGGCTTAATGGTGTTACTCTTGTAAAAATAACAAGTTACCAATGAAATAACATGTTGCATTATTCACACGCGGTCGATGACGAAATAAATTGTTTAAGCATAAAAGAAATGTAATGTTGACTGTATCAAAAATGTGGCCATACAAAATAATTATTAATATTGGTAACATGCTTGACTCTGGGGCATGCATGCATCAACTGCGATATCAATTTGAAGTGAACTCGTGCAATACAATTTATACTCACTAGGGCAAGGGCTACAGTTAAATATTGTATATTATACTACATTTGTAAAACACAGCTATAGTTCACTGAACGGAAATGCACGGTTTGGGAAAAGGTTTAAAATTTTCGTAATACGGCGTGTCGTTTTAGTTTCATCAAAAATTCATCGACAGAAGTGTTGACAGTCCTGGCTTCGAGCCTTGAATAGGCAACACTTTTTCTATCAAAGTTGTTATCGGTACATTCGCGCCCTGCGTGTAATGGTAATTATATTCATAAGTCGTTGTTAAACGCGTGTTGGAACAATAGTGACGTAAGATTGGTTCCCAATTACTTTCAATATATTGTTAGTCACATGTTTCTACATATAAAATTAAAAAAGAAATCTTAATTAGTGGAAAATATCAAATTTGTATAAATCAATCACATTTTCAGCCCAAGTTCAGCAAATGATTACACGTTCCCTTCGCCTGAATAGCTAACATCTTCGTAACCTCAAGAGTGACTTGATGTAGGTATACGTGTGTAGTCAGTCAGCGTGTAGTCGTCACCCCTTTGGATGAGGGCATCCGTGACGTAACGCTTGCGTCATCATTAGGCTCCAGGTCAGTGCCGAAACGTTGACTCCAGGGCTTTTTATTAGTCACGTGACTCAATATCGTGGCTTTCCTGGAAGCTTCACACCTACGTCAATACACGTGTTCTTGTCACAATGCTACCTTTCTTTGGGTTTTTAAACCAGTACTTACTGTGCTGGGTTCGATGCCCGGTACGCTGGCGAGTAAACAAGCTCGGTTGGACGATCTTCACCCGTTCTGCAAGCAACGTCCAGTCAGGTAACCGAGAAAAATGATCACGCACACCCGTTACGGTGAGAGAAAATGGACGTGCACGAAATGGCGGACAAGGCTCGAAAAAACACGCTGGTTCCTCTGTTCTGGCAACGACGCTCAAAAAAAGAAGCGGACATCTTTCTTTCTTTTTTTTAACCGCACTTAGACCCGGTCCTGCGCAAAATAACAAGGAAGCATCTCGGCGGGTTCTTCCCATTCGGCAATTTGAATCTCGAGCAACAAATCAGGTCTCGCCGTCCTCCATGACACGTGATCTCTCGCTCTGATCACGTGATCTCTCCGGTCAATGTTCCCGGGGAGAGAAGAGAAACGCCCCCTGCACAACAGCGTCTCCGTTGCCGCCATTTTGTTATCGTTTCTCGGAATCGCGAATTCCGACGTGGTAACGGAATTTCCCCAGGCTTCTTTCCACGTTTTGTACGCTCCTTCGACGGTCGTTGATTGTCTCGTTTGCGCGGGAGGTTCTCTTCACAGGGGTCATTTACCACAAGGGTGTCGTCATAAGTGAACTCTTGGGGCCTTTTCCGCTCTCCCGGATGGGGGGAAGCCTTTTGCAGGCCTAGAACACAAGAGGGAGCAGAATTTACAAAGTTCAAAAGCGAACTCATGAAGGCTGTAAACCAGTGGGAACATTCGCTTCTCTCACGAGTACTCTTAATACTGTTCTCAATGTTCTAAGTGGTGGGTGGAGACTAAGACATGCTTATAATGTACATATAAATACCTCAAGTCTTCCATTTTGTCGCTCTGTTTGACAACAGTCCTTCAATAGGCTGACGAGGGCGGAGCCTTATTTTTACAAGAGCTGGAAATGGCGGAAACTGAATTCACTTCCACTAAACAGTTTCCTCTGTCGCACTTATGCCTGTAGACTCTTTGTTGAACGACACAATCTGTAAGCAGTGGCTTCCAAATTCCTTTCCAGCTTCACTTTAGCACTAAAAAGATCCCTCACTTTCGCCGCGCGGTGGTTGAACGTCCTACCTTGTCGACGCCGATTCGTTTGCTGGGGCGAGCGAGGCTTGCAGCCGATCCTCAACGCGGCCGGCCGCCTGCTATTGGCTGAGAGACCCTATTGCGTCCTCATTGGCGCATCCAATCTCCCCCCGTCCCCGCGCTCTGATTCGCTACGCCTTGACGACGTCATTCCCCGGGGTTACGGAGCACCAACGGAGCCGGGTTGAAGGCCCTGGAAAAAGCGACTGCAGCGATCCTTGCGGCGAGGGAGTGAGGCACGAGGATCGACTCCACGTGGAGTCATCCCCAGCTCCGCCTGTGAACTCTCTGCAGGTCACTCGCTCGCTCGTGTCAATGACCCCCCACGTGGAATCGACCTTCGTGGGTCGTCGACCTGGGTTTTGCCCACGTGGACACACGTGTTGTCGCAGTGCCACTGTATGTGTGTGTGTATATATATGAACGCACACGTGTATTGCAACACTGCAATGGGATGTTTTCATACAGTCGGTTCCGCAACCTGCTTTACACATTCTTACCTCCCCCTCATTTTTAACGGGACATTACGGAACTTAGCGGTGAAGGTTAACGAACATTAAATTTAACCGTGAGCTGTGTGGCATTTAAGAGATCAAATTCCAGAAAAACAGGGACTTGAACCAATGCTTAAAAGACTTACAATGACGCCAAAACAGTTCTTTGCAGTAACGTATTGTAAGTAGAGTCACCTGTAATAAAAAAGCGACAGGTAAATCTGAAATAGATACCTAATTCCCTCCACGAAGATGTTTGAAGATCCATAGGAAGTAGTGTTGCCCACGAGACGAGACTTTGGCCTGTCTCGTCTCGAAAATATTCGTTTGTCTTATGACACATGGTCAATCTCGTCTCGTCTCGAATTTTCAAAAGCCTGTCCCGTCTCGTCCCGTGGGCAACACTAAATTAGGAAGTGTTCAATAGCAGGTTCAATCATCGCTGTATTGCAGGAAAGCCATTATTTCAGGATATAGGTGTATCATTTGTATTGATGGTGACTGTACATATAAAGATATCTCGTTACTTGAATCCTTTGTTTACCGCAAAGGTAGAAAAATTACCGTTATCTACCACTAGTTATAATTAACTTTGCACTCATTTTGCAATTACCAAAATTACAAATTAAATATCCGCGTTGCTTCAACAGTTTCATTACAAATACCTTCAGCTTTTTTGTATATTTAATCGAAATGACATGCTAAACTGGGTCATTAATTTCGAAGATATGATGATAAGACGAATTAACAAAAATTGTATGTTAAGTGTCCTCCTCGAAACAGCCAGGGAAACAGGATTTTGTCAAAATAACCGTTCTACGCTGTGATTAGTATAAGATCATATATCCTATTATGGTTGAAAACTAACATTTAAAAAGGGTACAGAGCACCCTGCATTGTGAATTTACTTACACAGAATTATGCACATTACTTTAACGTTAATGACAATGAAAGAAACAACACGCAATAAAAATTAAATTCATGACAATTGTTGTGGGAACGTGTGGTGTGGCCTATCTAAATTTAATTCCCAAGCTTCCCAACCTCCCAGAAAATTGACCTCATTATACATCCTGTGTTAAACACTGAAGTTTTGTATTGCAAAATACTTATTAAAAAAATTAACAATATTGGCACTTGGAAAATGTTGAGAAATTGAATAGTTTCTATAAATAACCGGTCCACCTCAGTATTAGACCTTTCAATTGGCCTGAAGTACACCTTCATATTCTCGAGAGACTTTTAAAAGTGTTTGTAATATCTACATGCTGAAACAGAAGTTTGTTCTCTTATTCATCATGTTTTGAGCATGTTTGGCTTCTTTCCTTTCGGCATACAAATTTCGGTCTTTCTGAAAAGGTTTTCAAAAGGTATTTTCCTTTAAAGATTTAGTGTACTTTTGGATTCAAGACTTATACATAGATTGCTCAGAAAGACATATTTTTACACCATATATTTTAAAATCTATTTTGCTGAGGACAGTTGATTTTTTTAGGACAATTTTTTGAGCCAACAGAATTGGGGAGGGGTACATGGGTACCCCAAATGCAAGCATTCATTGTACGGCTTAGTGATGTAAATTTGTCACTTCAAATTCATAAATTGGACCTTCACCCAATTTGTAAACATGTAAACTGTCTAATCTTTTCTGCAACTGCAATATAAATAACGATATTACTGGAACGGTTTGCACAAAATGTGCTTTTGGTCATTTTTTTAAAAAAGTAGTGATACAAAAATATCCTAAAGTACTTGCGTCAAACTACCACTTGAACAACACTCTTGTTGGGTTTAGAACAACTATGAACACACGAAAGTATTCCTTTTGATGAAAGCATTCCTGCTCTTGTGAAATGATGCCATGATGGCTTTCGACATGTGGAAAAATCTGTGATGTCACATTTGCTGCGTCATATAAAAGCAGCTAAAATTGAAAGTGACATGGCACTTCGAGAAACAAGATAAAGATTTTCATTGTGCCTGAAGCCGCGTTGAACGTGTCGTGGATGACTCCTGCCTTATCAAGCCCCTCGTATCTATTGATCCAAACTTTCAAGCCATGCGTCCACACGCAAATATCATGGCGCCTCCGACGAAAACCTCCTCACGCCCTCAAAAGCAATCCTTTCACTTTCTTATAGTCCACGATAGACGCCACACGAAATAACCAGACGACACGCAACAAGTATTCAAACCAAATAATATCTAATATGGCACAGAGAAAAGGAGTTTAATTACTCAGAATTTACAAATATAGAGATACATTTAGCAGCCTGATGTTGTGCACAATTTATGGGGAACACAAGAAATAAATTATATCGTGTTCATATGTAGAGCGTAGAAAAAATACTGGGAAGAAGATGCACAGTAAACCTTTAAAAAATTAAAAATAATGTTTTTCAAATTATTACCACAGAAAATAATTAAGATTAGAAATGATCATGGGAAGGCATTTTCAGTGCTCACAATGTTGCTTTGGTTCAGCTGAACTTCGACATTTTGGATGACAAACACACTTAGAATTTTCATTAGAACTCTAGTCTAAACTGTGATCAAAATGTTTTTTTCTTGTGTGCAACAGATCCATAGTTTAGATTACTCTTCTATATAGAATGAATAACAATTTTTGAAAATATTTGGCTGTACTTCAACATTAATTACTCGTATATGAATTAATTTTTGATACACATGAATTAGGAATGTGCAAAAGTGGGATTTCCAAGCACCTTGAGGACACTTTACACTGCAATATTCTCCCAAGACACTGGCGTACGCAGAGGATGCTGATGGGGCTACAGTCCCCTTCGAAATTTTGATAAAATCAACATTTTCATGTCAAAACAATGAAAAATTAGAAAATCTAGAGATATAAATGCATACCCCCCCTTGAAAAGACCCCGATTGCCATTTCTAAATTTAAAAGTTTCTAAATATACGCAAATTTCTAAATATACGAAATATGTTGTTGTGTATTTCCTCTCCCGCAGAAATTCCAGCCCCCTCCTTCGTACGCCAGTGTCCCAAGATAAGTACATGAGGATGTATGTTTACATTTGAATGCTTTAGTAGTCCTTATAATACAATTTCACCACATGTGTGAAAATACAGTATGCTGAAGGGATCTCCCAGAGTTTTGATAATTATACGGAAACTTGCGATTTTCTTCTTCTCTATACCACACCTCACCGTTCTAACATGTAATGAAAAGTTTGTTTTAAAAGTAGAAATAAGAGAGATACTAACACCTACCTTCGTCTGTTAGATATTCTTCACTCGTCACAAAAACCTGCAACGAAACTGACATTAAAATACAATGACAGAAGTAAACACAGCTTCGCAGAAGAAGAAAAAAACAGGTTAATGTTACTATTGTAAGAACATGCATTGAGCATTCTTTTTGTCTTATGCATGTTTAAACGACAAGAAAGCAAATAGGATATCTTTGCAAATAATTAGTACATAACTTTTTTTTTTAAATTTCTTCTGTCACGTTCATATTTTGCAGAAATATATTTTTTTTAAAAGTTAGTTAAACTGTCAGTTTTAGAACTTTATTTTTTAAAAAATTGCATTCAGTTTACCGAGTACCATTTTATTGCTCTTTCACGATGAAATTTATCAACTCTTAAAGATAAAAAAAGGTTTCTATTATTTTGGAGTACATGCAAGTGCACCAAAAAAATTATACAAAAAAATTATATCAATCAGAACATGTCAAAACGTATACCATAAGTAATATCGGTCACCTTTTTCTTTGGGTCTTGAAGACAATTGAAGACAATTCTAAACCTGATAGTAGTCAGTTTCCCTTCAATTAGAACCAAAAAACACTTTTTTTATTTTGCATTTTCCTGCCGTTTTTAGCTTTCAGGTCATTTTTCATTATTTTTGGTTGCTTTTGTACATTTTTTTCATTTTTGAGGTTTATTCTTGCTCCTTTCCCGTTGATTCCTGAATTTTAAATGCATTTTGCTAGCATAACTTGCATATTTAAATTTCCCAATTACGCCATTCATTGAAAATATGGTGAATTTAAAAGCATAATATTATTTTTAACGGAAATCTTTGGAAATGGTAAATTTATTTTTCCTCCTGAAACTAACATTTTGTTTGGGTGAAGTTTACTTTGAGGTTCCCTTGCTGGCCACTATTATCAATTTAACCTGTGGTTTTAAAGTAACGTTAGTCACTGCATACAAAATATAATCTTTATATGGATACGCGAAACTTATTTTCAGATGCTGATCGCCTATCGTATCGTGCAAGGCGCACTCATGGTAAATGACTTGCACAAAGAAAAAAAATAGGTGTATTTTATGTAACATTAAAGTAAAAATTTTAAAAAAAGTACATTGCTTTTTCCCCTTTGCCTCGGTAGTTTAAACCGCCAATCAACTGGTTTCATCGAATTATTCAACTACTATTATGAAAAATGAATCTTTCATTTTAAGAGCGAAATTATTTTTTGAAGTCATTTTGTAATAATTATACGATCACTCTGTGTCTCATTTTTTTAAAAAAATGTTGTCATCAACTTTCGAACCCTACTCACCCCATCTTTTAAGATAATTATTATTCACTATCAACTCAGTACACACACAACTTGAATGAAACAAATCAAGGTTGATGCATTTTTAGTGCATCAATTGACAGTTAAATGTATAATTTTGGTTCCTTTGAAATGGTCGTGTCTGATCTCAACTGCATTTTAAGTGCATCACACGGAACAGCAGCTGATAAAATAACATTTTTTTTTCATTTCCATGTATATTTTGATGCAGCAAAAGTGCATCCTTAGCAGTTTATGCACTTTGGTATTGGAGTCAACATATTTGTGTCAATTGTCACATTTTGGGTTCTGTGTGTATACTCCTTAACAAATAATTCTCAAATAATGACTATTTACACACAAGTTAATTCCACACTTGTTTATAAACAGCATTCGCCTTGCGTGTATGCAACCGCGATGTACACAGAATACGAGTGGGAAACATACCGCACAGGTCAAACATTGACAAGTGTTCTTATGGCGGCACCGGGTGTGAGACCAGCAACATATTGAAACCGAACACTGAAACTTTGGGAATAATTTTCACAAGACGGAACATTCAAAATCAGTTTAATCACAGTTACTATTGCTGACATTTCACGCTTCATAGTGCGGTTTTTTTTTAGCTCAATTGAGATATGATCGGACCATTGATGCATCTGCATCAACAGACGTACTTAGGGGAAGTCCGGATCCCCCTGAAAGATTTACCAAGTACTAAAATTAAATAATGAAAATATACTTGTTTAGCATTTATTGTATAATCGATGCTTATAATTTTCTCTGAACTATTGGACAAGAATTATATTGGGACCATACGGCTTTGAAGGACAGTACCAAAGATTTATGCTTGCACACTATTATTTATGATAATATGCATAAAATATTAATCATGAACTTCGCTTTTCGCCAACTGAATGTAACATCCTTTTTTTATTCAATACATATTCAATTCTTTATCTATTTGACATTCTTTGCCAAGACACTTGTTTTATTACAAATTATGCCGATCTTACAATGAAGAAAGGCGCCCATCCAACCGGCGCGGGGACCGCCTTTATGGCAGTGACCCTCCGTTGCCGCGTTTACATACGAAGGAACTTGCGGTCGAACAACCAATTAGGTCTACTGCTTGGGCAAGAAGCAGCAACATTTGAATTCCTGCTCCCCGAAGCCCGTTCTGCGCTGTGAATTAATTTATGTATTTTAATTAGTGCTCATTGAATTTAATATAATTATTTTAATTTAAACATTATTATTTTAGTATTATTATTATTATTATTATTATTCAGACGCTTGGTTTGGACCTTCCCTCGAAATACGTGGCTGCCCCAAGAGACTGGAATTTCCCCAAGCGGTGAATAAAGTTTGCTGAGCTGGAGCTTACGCCCCCCCCCCTCCACATGAGACAAGTTTTCAATTTAAACATTCCGTCATAAAAGAAACGGGCCAGGATCTGTCTGGATCGCATCAGATCCTTTCAACACATTTCGCACTATTTAGGATTTGAATCCCCTCCCCCAACACACACTCCTTGGCACGCTCTTTGAGTGAGCAAGAACAGATCCGAAGCTTCAACATGAACCAAGTTACCCGAGTCACCGAAACGCTCAAAAAGTCAGTTGAAACGGCGGCAACGAAGTTTGGAGCTTGCCTCGGTGAGCTCAGAAAAAAAAATTCAAGCCTCGAGGGGATTTTTTCTTCTTTTTTTTTGTTTGTTCCCTTCTCACCCCTCCCTCCCTTCCTTGGTCAACGACCCGCAGTCACGTGATACTTGAGAAGATTACCCAGTGGACGACACTCCAGCCAGCCCACGCATAGGGAACGCACTCGCACGCACCGAAGAGAAGGACCAATGACGTTCCTGTTCCTTTGTTCCTCCCCTCTCGTTTTTTTTCAAAACTTTGTCTCCGCGAAGGGGAGGGATCGATTTCGTTGAAGGAAAAAAAGAGGACACTGGAAAGATCTGAAAAGCGGAGTCCTGTATTATTGATGGATTCTTATATTCAAACGCACAGTGTTTCGTGAGCAAAACCAGCACGTGGCAGTGCATATGAGTCTTTGTTAATTTATGGTCGAGTCTGCAGGTGACAGACTGTCTCCAGTTCTGTTAAAAAATTCCAAGAAATAATCAATCGATACAAATGTCATGTACGGTATGTCCTGTCTACTTCCATTTTCTTTTCATGTAAATAAACTGGATTAAATAGGTGCCCATTTATTACACACTGGAGCAACCAAAAAGTAGTTTCATGGTTCACCAGAACAAAATTCTTTTAGTAATAATACACGTTTCTTTAGAATTATCAAATTATTTGGTCAAAGTTCCCAATTTTTTTGTTTAATGTTGAAACAACAAATTAGAAATTTTTTTTTTTTCTATGTACAAGGGCAAATACAAAAAACACTGTAACACGACGTGGGGCTGTAAATGTAAAGTTGTTTATGATTTTGACAAAAACACTTCCACCAGGCCCCGTTAGAGGGATTTGAAAATGTGGAAAATAAAATAAAAGAGAAGATGGGAAATACTACAGTCTTTCAAGTCTATAGATGTACAATTTGTAGAATTGCAATATTATGGTAAAAAGTAACTGAAAAAATTCAACTCTGCTGTAAGGAACCATCAATATAATTAAGTGCAGCTTATTGTTTACATTGACATTCTCAGATGTATTCGAATACTGTATTTAGCAAATTAACATTTTTCTTTTTGCTTTCATTTGATTTTCTTCCACCAGTATCAATGAATGATTATGGTATTTTTATGTTTAGAAAGTAATGTATGCCTTTTTAGGCAAACTCACGCTTTCCAGTCAACTTGTGAATGCGGGTTCATTTCTTGCTCTCTGATTGGCTGTTGGAAAGTTACGGTGCTCTGATTGTGAGAATATCTTATTTGCGCTGTGCGTTAGGTTAGGTTAGATTAGATTAGAAAGCAGAAAATTTGTGCTGAAAATTGGAAATAAGATATTCTCACAATCAGAGCACCGTAACTTTCCAACAGCCAATCAGAGAGCAAGAAATGAACCCGCATTCACAAGTTGACTGGAAAAAAAAATTCGCAAACGGGCCATCTTTCATATTTTCCGGAAGGAAAGACGGGACGGCAAAATGTACCCATTTAAGTTTGTTCATACTTCAATAGCAAGCTCGGCCATTGTCTTAGAATTAGGCAACTCACATGACGTCATGCAGGAAACCATCTTTATTGTCCGTACACAATAGTGTACATTTTCGGATTCATTTACTAAAATGAACATGTTTCTTATTTGTTGTGACACCGCTGATATAGATACATAATAAGAAAGTGCTCCAAAAGTGTGCAAAAGTGTATAAGGGTGCAGGAAAGTTAGTATAGGCCTATTGTATATAGGGACTGTCCACGACACATTTTCATATGACATCAGACCTATTTTACTAAAAGTGAAGTCGCTCTATCAACCGGTGTCCATTCACAGTGCAGAACGGTTATTGTGACAAAATCCTGCTTCCCTTTTGGCTGCTTCGGGGAGGAGGGATTTTAAGGTTGCCGCTTCTTGCCCAAGCAGTAGGCCTATAATTGGTTGTTGTTCCTTCGCAGGTAAACTCTGCAACAGTGTGTCGCTGTCATAAAGGCGGTCCCCGCGCAGGCTAAACGGTGACTCCACTGTAATTTAGTGAAGTGTTTATGATGGTACAGAAATATATAGTCCTGGATTCTTTATAAAAAATCTGCTCACGAAATAGGCTTTTTTTACATGTTACAAGCGCTTTGTTTGCTTGAAATATGTTAGTTTTGTTGTTGATTAATTAAACACTGTTTAACATGTTTCTTGTTCTTGATTAAAAGACAGTTTTTTCGGTTTTTGATTGAAAGACTGTCTGATTTTTTTTTTTTTTTGTTATTGATTGAAACACTGTTTAACATGTTGTTTGTTCTTTATTAGCACGCACTGTTTAAAATATGTTTTTGTTCTTGATTAACACACACTTTGAAACATGCTTTTTGTTTTTGGTTGACGCTCTGTTTGAAACGTGTTTTGGCTCTTGATTAACATTGTTAAAAACATTTACTTTAACTAACCCTCAGTGACGTCGCCAGAAATTTTTACCAGGGTGGGCTCAAGGATGGATAAAATATTTTTAGGTGGGCTCTGGTTTGCTGGTCATGGCTAGGAATTTTTCAAAGTGGAGAGACGTTTCATGGAGGTGCTTCCCCCTCCCCCCTTCTGCAATCAACGTTGTGCTGTTCTAGAGCATTCTTGTGCACGGATTAAATTCATACCTATAATGCAATTATTACAAATATTTTGTATGCAATTTTAATTAGTGTTAAAAATTTCGATGTATAAATTTCCTCTATTATGTAAAAAAAAAGATATTACATTTTTATCAAATTTATTCAATAATTTTTTTCTTGTTTTTGTAGGTTTTCTCATTGTTTTTATATGTGTTAAAAGTTTAATTTAATCATTTTTAATCGGAGCTTTCTGTGATTTATACTATAATTCTTTATCAGCTTTTTTACTTTGCATTATCTAAATAATATATATCATGTATTTATTCTATTTGGGTAGGCAGACGGGTGGGCTGAGACTATTTTAGGATGGGCTAGAGCCCACCCTCGCCCACCCAGTGGCGACGCCCCTGCTAACCCTGCTGGTGCATTTATACGGTTGGTGAGGTTCGAGGCAAAGACGCTGAGCTGAACCTGTGCGCCTACTGAAGCGACATAGGAGTGGGCGAGCTTGCGCCTGAGCGTATTTTTGTCAATGAAATGACGCTTTCATCGCGTATGTAACTTGGCTCGCTTCCGCCTCAGTGGGCGCACAGCGGTAGTTGACAACTGAGCAAAGCGGGAATCGAATGAACAGGATGTATCCAGCTGTTGTTCGTTTACGAAACCTTCGCGTAGGTAGCATGAAGTTATGACGAAATCTGTTGACGTTTTTAACACGCCAATCCAGCATCTCTGTGGTGGAATATGTTCTTCGCAATTGTCACCAACCAACATGTCAACAGGAAGAAGTGCAAGGCCATCTCAATGTGTTGTTTACTTTTGTTTCAAACTCTGCAATTCAAAAGAAGTGAACAGCCTGCGCATGCGTAGCAAATCTCATAAGTGGAACGTCGGTATAATCTGCCAGGAGGCATCCCGGAGGGGGAAGAGGTTGCAACAGAAAATTTGAACGCCCTGAATTGGTTTCTATTGTTTGACCTCCGTAGGAAACATGATCGATTCTTCATCTTCAGTTTTTGAGTTGGATTATTGACTTGAACAAAGCTTTCCACGGAAGACCATTTATATTAGATCGAATTGGCAGGTAGCGTACGTCAACCTATACTTAATTTGCAGATTGAACAGTTCCTGAGGCATAACAACGTTTAAATATTCGATTGATTGACTCCTTAATATGAGTTTGTAATATTTACGGAGAGCAGAGAAAAATATTAAAAAAGGAGCACAATTTTTAGGGGAAGAAATTGATATCTAGAAATGGAAAGCAGTGAGAACTGGAAATTTACACGAGAGAGTTTCTAATTATAGTTTAATTTTATATTAAACAGTCAGATTGAAAAGTTGCACCGCTCTTTCTAAATGTACGTAATTAATGCTTTATTCTGAATGTTTGGTCCCTAATTTAAACCTCTTTGATTATACTTGTACTTTAAATGTTTGCTAAATCTTCTACAATTTTTGGATCTCCGATTTTGTAAGTAAATAGGGTCCCTTTGAATAAGATTAATGTTCTGCTACTTTTCACCTACGGCTGCGGCTCTATTCAGAAGCACATGCTTTTTTTCTCTCTAACAAAACACTCGTGTAAAGTCAGGAATTGTTCAGTTATTGCAGATTTAGCTGCTGGTGTCAGCTATATTGACAAACTATTAATTTATGCTTTCTGCTCACGATCAAGAAAGAATTTCTACAAGTTTTTCATTGCTCAGTACTTTACACAATAGCTCGTTTTATAAGTACTTATGAACTTATGTGGCTGTTAGAAAAAGGGTTGCATTGCGAGTGAAGCGAGCAAGACAATTGTTATATTCCTTATATATATATATACGTAGACATTAATTGTACAAGGCTAAAATACTTTCACAGTATTTTACTCTTTTCCAACTTTTTCGTTGGACGACGTTGGCGACGGTTTCAGGGTATCTTTAGATTTCTACCTCACTGTTTCTACAGCAATCATGACAGTATGTAAAGATTTAACCATTTTATTTTCATGACAGTATTTAAACCATTTTATTTTTATTATTTTTTTTCTTCTTGCATTATTATTACGTGTAAAATCAGGGAACAAGGGTGCCCGCAGGATTTTTTCTCAGGAGAGGATGGGGGGGAGTAAGATTTCATGTTTCCCTTCAGTCATGAAACCTTTATTATTATTGCTGTTGTTTTTGTTGCTAGAAAGGTGTGTAAAGAGCCAAAAAAAACTTCTTTTTTCTGACATCGAAAAGAAGAAGGCACTTTTTTTTTTTTTTAAAAAAAATATCATTTTCCAGATTTTATGCACGACCTCCAGCAGAGGGATTTTATTTTTATCAAAAAAGGAAAGGAAAACTAGAGAGGGTGAGTAAAAACGCAAAATCCTCGTCAGTCTCGCACCTGGCGATCTTGAAACATTTGTAAATACACTTCCGAAGAAGGAGGGATGTTGGGAAAATATTTTTTCTTGATAATTGGCAATAAAAATAGACAAATATAAAAAAAATATGAATAAAATATCGCATCAAATTGGGTGGATAGAGAGCGTCGACCCAAAATAACGAGTTTTCTTTTGGAATGATTTATTTTTGTTATTTAGCAAGTTTTTGTGCAAAATTTGACCAAAAAAATATGAAATACGGTCCTTATGAGGAGGATGATGATCATGTTAAAAATGGAGTTTTGATGTAATAATCCAATATTTTTCTGAAAATTAATAATAACTTTACAAATCATAAAATTCAAATTGAATTGAAAATACGTACTTTGGCAATGTGTGCAAGTTCAAACTCGTGTCTCCATGGATTCGTCCTGCTTCCTTTCCATAAACATCTACCACTTTGTTATTTGTCTTTTTGTACATTTTTACAATGCCCAGCACATATATGAAACAGAGACCACACTGTCCTTCATGGCATCTCTGATTTAGGGTTTTACTTACCGAAGGGTACGGAAAAAAATAAATAAATAAAGTAATATTTCAAAATGGAGGGGTGTGAATTATCAAGGTCAGATCCCGACTTTCGAAAATGATTTCCGAACTTTTCGTAATCTCGAACAGCCAATATCCATACAGGTTGATTCCTAATATTTTGTGCACTATGTAAGTGTTTGAAATTTCTTGAAATGAACAGTTTTTATTCCAGAAGTGCAAATAGTGTGTACAATTCGAGATTTTTGGAAATTTATTTTCAATCCCAAACATCAGGATTATTAATATGTCTTCCCAATCCCCTCCCGACCAAAATAAACTACCTCGCACACCCATAGTCACACGGCAGTCAACATTATTCTAACTGAATGATTGATTTGGTGTTTTAAGTCCACTTTATGTACAGTAAGGCTGGATCTACAATATAATGTGAGATTCGATTCGAACCACTATGTGCCTCCACTGGGTATCGAACCCGGGACACCTTGATTACAAGGCGAAGAAGCTACCAAAGCGCCATCGGGGAGGCCCAGTATTATTCTAATGTCTTCTGTGAAAACGTTATTTTGTTGGACGCGCCAGTTAATTGCTGGAACTGACAGCCTGAAAATCGCAGAAAACAATATTACTTGTAATAAAATATCGCTATAATTTTCTCATTCGAATTACATGAACTTTTCCAGATATCTGAGGGGGGCAAGTGCCCCCTTGTCAGGAGAACTACAGAAAACATTTTTGAAACTAGAGTTAGTTAATTATTCAGTTCTGCAGACGGGGTTGGGGGCACCTTTTTAGAAAAATAAAACTTGTTCCCTTTTTTGAAAATCTGACGAGGTACTTGAAATTAACCCAGGCTTAAAACAAACTATGAACAAAAACTTGTTTGTTTTCGTTCAAATCACTACACTGTATTACATCTTGAGATATTTACTTGTGGCTCAAAAATTTACGGGGTCCGAGCTTACATGTAAATTGTATTTGTGCTCACCCAAGTCCCTTGGGCAGAATGCTTGAATACCCGCTCGACGGACAGTGTTCCAAGAAACGAGGTTCCGCGGACCGCGGGTTTGCTGGACGCTATCAGCTCAAGAGGTTACAGGGTACGCGAGGCGTTCTTGCCTACGATTCCCACAATGCCGTGCGATAACTTATTCAACAGGACGCACATGTTACGTCACCCAAAGCGTCCAAAGGAAAGAAAAGAAAAAAAACACCCTCGACGATCAAGGTCACCTGAAGAGAGTCTCTGTGCAAACGACTACTCCAATTTGCGATCTTTCCTTGCGCATACATTTTGCACCAACTGAATGTGAAACAATTACAAGAGGTAGCCGTGTAAAAATGCACATGACGCTGCTTTCTTTTGCACGGACATGCAGGGGGCAGAAAATTCTTGTCCAAAATTAGGAGAAGTAAGCACATTTAACCACACACACATATACATATAAAAGTTGCAGCTGAATATATCTGTGGCCCATGAGCCGGTGGTATTGAACCGGTCCGTCCAACCCTTCCTCATCCTCCTGGAAATTCGCATCGTTCATTTCAGTTTCAGAAAAGCTGAAAGCTTGTTATTTTTTACTGATAATAACAAAAGTTTACTACTTAGTACTCGAACCTGATAACAAGAAAAAAATGCATTAGATCGAAAACAATGAGTGTAAAATGCAGGAACCAGATTATATTTTTATATTCTACCATTTAATCCAAAGAATAAATTTGTCCACAGTTTTCAAAATTCCACGTCCCCACATTTCTAAAGCTTTTTCTTGAACGATGTGTGTAAAGTTAATAACAAAATAGAATAACTGAGCATTTCAATTACATTAACTGTATGAAATTTAAAACATATCCAAAAACAGTTGTACTGGTTGATCGAGTATAGACAAGTTTTTCCCGAGGATATTAAAATAATAAAATATTTTTGTATTATTTCTATTAGTTTATCATAGTATTGTACAATAATAATTATAAACATTACAATAATTATTTATATTCGAGTTTAATCAGTGGTCTGACCCACCCCACTACAAAAAGTTCTGGCGAGGCCAATGGGTGGTATCCATTAAAATACTTGTGAACTTGCATCCACAAAGGAAAAGGAAAGAAGAGCTGTTTTTGCACAAGTTTTAATATTATTCTGATTCCCGTTTTCAGTGTTTGCTAAATTCTCTCATTTTATTTTTATCCCTCGCTTCTTCCCATATCTTCTTTTTCTTTTCTGTATCGCCGACCCCGTGGCGGAGTGGTTAGAACATCGCGCTACGACGCCAGGGGTCCCGGGTTCGAATCCCGGCCTGGGCATGGATGTTTGTGAGTGTCCATCCATCAATTTCATCATATCATTACTCATCTCCATCTTCGCAAATTAGCCAAAAGTGGCACAAAAAGCGAAGTAAAATGAAGCAAATCAATCATCTTTTCTGTATCTTTTCCACATTCCAATCTTCCTTTCTGAACTTTCAATCTTTTCATGTCATAGCTAATCATTCAAAGTTAGGGTTACACAACTTTTGGAAACCCTTCTCAGTGCGTATGTATTTAATACATAAAAAGTTTAAACTGCCGAAACCAGCTTCATACTTTCTTACAGCAGTTTATCTACTGTAAAAATTCTACTGGAGAAATGATCACCACCGTTTTTAATTATAACGGCGATTTCATACTTAACCAAATTAATGTAATTTCAATTATTTGGTTTTTAAAAATGTATTTATGACGCAGACTACAATTTATAATCATTATCTGCCTGATAAAATATGAAATTTTAATTAAAAAATTGTTTCGTCCCGCAAATTAACAGCCAGACTGTTAAATATTTAACGGCAGAGTGCTGTAAATTTAAAGGTAACTTCTGACAGCACTGGCGTACGCAGGGGAGGGGCTGATTGGGCTACAGCCCCTCCCGAAATTTATGAAAATCAAGATTTTAAAATTAAAGCAATAAAGAACTCGGGAAAACCAATGTGATAAATGCTAATTTCCCTTAAAGTGACCCCCAGTTACCATTTTTGTCTTCGAACAACTTTAAAATCGAAGGTTCATTGCCGTTACGAAATTAACGCAGCTGTGTAATGTCAATCTTTTAAATTTCAGCCCCTCCGAAATGAAATCCTGCTTACTGACAGTGTAAATAATAACAAAATAGACATGACATACAAATCATAAAAATTGAGACACATTGACTTGAAATAATAGTAGCTACATTAAAATTGTGATCCTGCGCAACAATGACGTCTCAACAATAATAATTACAAGAATGACAATAATGACAATGTTAAAAAAAAAATCTCAGGTCTCCCCGGTCTGTACAACTCTAACACCGCTCTTGCCATGGCGAACACCATCCCAAACATGTGACCCGCCATCGCCCGCCCCTACGTGCAGTGGCAGCAACCCTTTTCGAGACATCGATTGTTCACAGTCTTACTGCTGCTCAACGCGAAGAGCCCCGAACACACTCTTGCAGCATCCATTCCTTCCTCTACCCAAATTTAACCTTCGTAGGGGAGTTTTTAGAGACATCACAAAGGTTCCTTTCAAGTATTTGGTATTGTTATTTTGATCAGTTAAATCAGTAATTTTGACCACATAACTAGTTTCCACCCTTGCATCAAAGAACATCAAATCAAACCACATTCGCCAGTTTTAAGACAGCCGTATTATAATTTGCTTGGAATTGGTTATTTGCAAAGTGCCATCGTTGTAATATCATTGGAATTGAGAATAATGCATTTATAATAACAAACCGTTTAACAAATTCCTATTTATATCCTGCAAGTTAGCTCATGAAGTTCTGATAAATCAGCGATGGTTTCACACACACCCAAACGTGCGAGTCGTCAAAATTTTTGTTGGGGGGGAGGGATCAGACCATTGATAAGTAAACCTTGAATTATTATTATTATGCAACAATAACTAGTATATAATGATAAAATAAACAAATTTTATTACAAATTTATTATTATTTCCTTGGGAAGATTCTCCCACTCCATCCACCACCAGATAAGTGAATATCCCGCACAACTGTTTTTCATTGTCCCCTTTTTACACAGTTAGTGTACTGAAATGAATAACCATTCTATTTTGTAATTAACTTTTAACACACCTCCTTCGGGGAAAAAATTAGTCCTCAAGTTTATGTTGTGTGGTCTCTCACATAAAAATCTCATTGTTGTAATTTTGAAAACCGAGGAACAATTTGGTAAATTTATTTTACACTCAATTTTTTTCGATCTAATGCAATGTTTACTTTTGGTATTCTGTTCGAATAATAATTAACTGAACTTTATTTATGTTAGTAACAATAAAAATACACTTTACCAATTGAAATGAACGACGCCAATTTCCATGGAGGTTCGACTCACCCGACGACAATGTCCCCACCACGAAGGTTGAGGGGGGCTTTGACCTTTGGAGATAATTATTAAACTTATTTTGTAGAGAATAATAGTTAGATAATGTAATCACAAGGGAAATTTCTTCCCGAGCAGTTTCTGTTGTTGGGACCTTAGTCCTCTTTTTACTTTTTATTTCTTAATTATTGTTATATGTGAATTACTGTTCTGATAGAGATATCCTCCTGCACAAGATCCATAAACAAATTCGGGATATCTTTTTATGGTTGCTCATTTTTCTTAGGCTGGCCAGATATATTGTTGACGTTCCTTAGAATATAATCAATCCTTTATCATACGCAAAATGACAATATTGAAATATATTTCACTTGCACAAACATGGACGTCAAACAAATATTTCACTTGCACAAACATGGACGTCAAACAAATATTTCACTTGCACAAACATGGATTTTTTCCAGGGAGGGGCAAGGAAGGTATTTTTTCCAGGGGGGGCAAACGAAGGCAAATTTTCTCCAAAAATAGTGTTCTTCCCTAAAAAACATTGCTTAAATTTGAATTTATGGTGTTCATGCAATAATTAACACATATTATTGTGGCTAAAATGAAATTATATGTGTGAAATACATATTTTTTGGTTGACTTTCATTTTGCAGGGGGGGCACGGCACCCCTTGCCCCCCCTTCCGGACGCCCATGTGCACAAATTGATTCTTATTATAGGACAAAGTATTGAGGATACGTACATTGATACGAGCTGACTACCATTCACGGTTTCAGTGTTTAAATTTTAAAATGGGAAGACATTCTAGAAGATTTGTGTCCAATGTATTTCATATTTGATGTTTATGTAATTTTTTTTAATATTAACTATTATTAATTGTAATACAGAGCGTCATTTCACTAATCGTTAATCTCGTTGCTGTAGTAGTCAAGAGACAAAGGAAAAAAATAAAGACAACCGCAAGTTAACGAAGGAAAGCGTTCAGTTTCGTGAAAATTTTCATTTAGAGCCGTTGTTACAAATAGCCAAAATCAATAAGTCTCAGTGATTTGAAGAGAATTCTCAAGAAGTATATATTTTTTTATTATATTCAGCTTTGTTCTTCTGACAGTCAGGCACGTATCGAGAAATATATTTCTGGGGGAGGAGGTCCGAACTAAAGCTCAGAAATAATCATAATAATAGCTATTATGATAATAATAATATTAAAGTTTAAATTAAAATAATTAAATTAAATATTAATTAAAATATGTAAATGTATTAATATTGCATTTTTATTATTACATGATCAATACCCGGTGGAGGCACATAGTGGTTCGTATCCCACTTTAAACTGTAGGTCCAGTCCCGATTAGCCTTACTGTGCATAAAGTGGACTTAAAACAGCAACTCAATCAATCAATTATTTTTACATGAAGACGTAAAAAGATATAGATATAGCTACACATATTTATTATGTAGCTTGCGTGTAGATAAGATAGCAAAATTTTGTTTAAAAACAAGAAAACTAATGACAAATAGATAAATAATTGAATATTTATTGAATAATAAAAAAGTATGTTTGATCCACTTGCCGAAAAGTAAAGTTCCTGATTAATATTTTATGCATATTATCATAAGTGATATCTGTCCTTCATAGACGTACGATCCAAATATAATAGTCCTTGCCTTCCAAATTCAGAAGAAAAAAAATAACCATCGATTATAGTACAACAAATGCTAAAAAGTAATTATTTAATTTTAATACTTGGCAAGTCTTTCGGGAGGGGAAGGCCAAGGGGGGTACGTCCTTGCTGACAGACAATACATTTGAAACCCTATCGAGATATGATTGGGATGTATTCCGTAGCAAAATCAAAATAATCATTCAATATAGTGTTATTTTGATTTCACAGGTTGGCAAACCTGTTAACATGTCTATTGCATTTGCTTTTGATAGACAAACGTCTCGAGGATTTGTTTGAATTACATACCTTTATTTGCGTTAATTGCGCAACTCAAGTCTTCAGGGAATGAAGGCCGAGGGTTCGTTGGGAACGGAATTATCGCGCTTGACAAGAGATAACGCGGTGCAATGATTGTGCGTATGTACAACTGATATCATGCTCCTTGCGTGTGGAAATTGTTACTGACGTAAAAGATTAGTTAATGAGGTTCGTGGTGCTTGTTTCAGATGATTAATTCATGTGAAACGTTCTAATGAACAGTTGATAAGAATCTTTTGAAAAGAGCAGTCTGTGCAACTATACATGAAATGATCAATTCGTGGGATTCGATTAATGGATCAGTTCATGGAATCAGTTGTGCAATTTCAATTGGGGGGCGGGGCGAGATTTACAGAAGAGTCGCGGTGAACTAGTCGGAGTCGACCTCCGTGGCGAAGTGGTTAAACGCCAGGGGTTCTGGGTTCGAGTCCCGGGTAAGGCATGGGTATTTGTGTTTGCCCTGATGAAAAGAAACTGAGAAACTGTAAGAATTGTAAAATGTAAAAAGTGAAATGTGTGAATGGTGGGGGATACCTCCGTGTAGGGGGTATTTCGTTTTGAAAAAAAAAAAAAAAAGTGGTTAGCAGAGCGCGCTACAACGCCAGGGGTTCCGGGTTCGAGTCCCGGGTAAGGCATGGGTATTTGTGATTGTCGGTCCTGAAAAAGTCCTGAAATAGAAATGTGAATGAAATGATATGAGTGAATGTGATGGGGGAAGCTTCCGCTTAGGGGGCTTTCCTTTTATAAAAAAAAAAAAAAAAAAGTCGGTAGGGCGTATAACTTCCATGCGGGAGAGCCGGGTTCGATTCCCGGGGAAGGTCGAAATTTTTTCCGGCCTTGTCCACGTATAAAGCGGGCCCGGGTCTCACTCAGCTTCAAATCAATGGGTACCGGGGGGCAACCCTCTGGGTTAAGGCAGCTGGAAAGTGGTGCTGATGACATCACTTCCAAAATGGCCGAGATCGATAATGTGTGGGGCCACATCCCCTAAATGTGCCTTCATGGCACTGTGCTACATGCACTTTACCTATAGGCTTTCTCCTCTCGAAAGTAAGCGCCTATTGCTAAAACAGTGACTTATTGAAATCATTCTTGACTTCCTTGGAGTCGCAGAGGATAACACGGTAGCCTCGCGGGTTGGAACTCTACACAAATGTGTGTAGCAAAAAGAAAATAATAATAATAATAATAATTTGTTGATCCCAAAATTCGCCCCGGAAATTACAATATAAATACGCCACTGGTAAAGATTATGTCGAAGTGGCTGTGCAAGTACTCAAGATTTGTGGCAAGGTTTTGAAAAACACGTACAAATTAAATCGGGTTCATTTGAGTCCAGAATAGCACACCTTACCAGTTCACTTAGAACGTTTCGTTTGGCAAATAACCCGTTCATTTTATAACGTCAACTGTTCTCCGAATAACTGATTTCAAACACCTGTTCCGCTCGCAATCACGACTCCAAAAGGATTCATTGGAATGATTCTTCGAGTAAGTTTCCACGGGGATTTGATATTCCCGCTTCAATCCCCTTCCCCCTCTCACCCCCAATTACAATCCAAATAAAACGCTGATAGTTGAACAGATCAAATATTTGATCCTCGCTAAACTGCGCATTCGTTGATGTAGGACAATGATAAGTTTGAATCATATCTTTATGTTATCTTTGGGTTTTATTGACTGACGCTTGGCCTGCACAAATGTGAAATGGGTTATCATTGCTCATTGTTTAGAAAACGTTATCAAGGCTGTTTGAAGGTATTGAAGTTATCTATACTTATGGTAAAAAAAATTTAAAATATAATTGGGGATCCAAATACTTTCGGGGTTAGAAAGTGGCAGAAATGTGAAGTAAAATAAAATAAACCAACCAATCAAAAATATTCATTATGCGGTTCCGAGATCGAGACGAGAATAAGACCACATGTTCGAGATTTGACAAGACCGAGGACGAGACAAACCAAGACAAAATCTACACATAAGACCGAGACTTCGTGTCCAAAACTCTCGGTATCATTCGAAATTTTGGTGTACAATATTTAAAGAAAAACCTACACCAAATTTCCTTCAGCCGACTTCCGTGGGGTGCTACGACGGCACGGTTCCCGAGCTCGAATCCCGGCCTGGGTATGGATGTTCGTTCTTTGTGTTTATCCCTTCATGAGTTGCATCACATCTTCATCGTCGCGATTAGCCAAAATTTGCAGAAAAGCGACGTTAAAAAATAAAAATCAAATCAAATTGTCTTTACTACTTATTTAAGCATACAAAGCTGATATCTACCTGCATTTTTAGATATAAAAGTCGTACAGTCACGGACAGTTCTGGGTTGTAATGAATGAATTGACTTTGATTGGAATTGTTACAACCCAGCAGTGTTCGTGACTGTACATATTGATTACAGTAATTGTGAGGTCAGTGCATTCGTAAGAATTGTGAACCTGTTCTATGTGTCAGGATAACATCACGTTTATCGTGTGAACATGATAACTTCCAAAATTGGCAGAAAAACGACGTTACACAAAATCAAATCAAATCTCGTTTCATTGGCATATTATCATAGATGCCTACTAAAAGTTGATCGGTATGTGATGCCTAAAGCATAATCCATGTTTTATGTTTTCTTTATTTGCATCATCACACCCCCTAGATTTCATTCTGCACCCCCTCAGCAGATCATTTATCCTGGTGCCACTAGACAATAGGATCTATCACATTACTGCTGCTATTTCAAGGATATTTCCTATCCCTCTCGGCACGACCCTGGTCTTATCTGATTTCAATTGGTAAGTTCAAACTTCTCCTGTCAATGAACTGACCAAGTTCTACGAAGTTGTATTTTTTTAAAAAAACAAACAAAAAAAAACATGTGCACAATGCAGTACAAAGATGCTGCTAATATCACAGGCCTGAATAAAAACATGAAGGGGAAATTACGCTAGGGAATTTTTGCGACAAAGTGTTTTCTTAAATCAGCACGTGGCAACACTGTTTTGGCACCAACATAGAGCAGACGTGCAAAAGAACGATTTTGCACTTGTGATAGCGGTAAGTGGCCACAACTGGTGTCGCTTTGCACGAGAATTGTTTGGATATACTAACGTTTACGTCATTTTTAAACCTTGTTTTCGCATTCCTAATTGATATTGATAGCTAACTTGCATAGCTCTTTGTGAAGGCGTCTCTTAAAAAAAAAAAGTGACCAGTTTTTCCTTTCCACTCTCTCTCCGACTTGATTTTATGCCCTACCAGACCTGCAATTCGGCATTAGTATTAACTTTTATTTTAGAATACTAAAAACAAATAATGATAATAGCATATATATTTTTAAACCACATAAAACAAATTGACTTTCAGTGTACATTCACCGGTAATAAAAGTGGGACTCTGTGTGTTGCCTAACTCTACGGCGGTCGTAGAAGTTGCCATTGAAAATTTGCTATTAAAATCCACTTATCCCGTAGTGTTATGCAATACACATAACAAAGTCTCGCAGGGAAGTGAGTATTTCAGGATCTATAGGTGTCTCATTTTTTTGCTGGTGGCTGTACAAGCTAATGTACACATATACATGCACACACATGTGTGTGGCCGTACAACAGCTACGAACTTTCACACATGCAGCTCAACCAAGATGAGGAAAACCCTAGCAAACTCGCAAACTAAAGTGGACAGTCGTTTGTTTTCTCCTTTCGCTTCCCTTAGTTTGTGTAAGAGTGCCCTGTGTTGCCCCGTGGGTTTTCCCCTTTCATGATGATACAAACACTTGGCACTGAACATTTTGGCAACGCAAGGGCAGGATTATATACCAGGTAAACAGCTGATTGCATCCAACCATGCTTCCTTCACAAGACCAGAGGGGGTTTTCTCTTCATGGTCAAGCTGCAGGGAAACATCAAGATGAATAACATTTTTGATAATGTTTTGTTCTTGAAGTGTCATTTTGAAGTTACGAGCCCAAGAGAAAGCGGCAATTTGTATCCTGTATGTATGGGACCATGTGATATAAATTCAAGGTTGCCAGCAGCACTTAGTTTTCTGACGAATACTAAATTTATGTATATGCTCCCTTTTTTTTTACATTAAAGACGGATTTTTGTAACGTTTGTTCAGAGGTAGTCTGACACACTCCACAAGGCGGCACTTACGTTTACTACTTGTTACATAGTCTGTCCATATAGGGTACTGAAAAAATGTCTTTTTCCGACAGATATAACTGTCAGTGGCAACCGTGAATCTGTGTCGTATGGCTGCATACATACATACAGTACTATAGAGAATGCCGTTTTTCGAGAGCTCGTAGCAGCGAAAGGAGGTTCTAACGCATAAAATTTTACCATGAGCTATTCGACTTGTCCACCAAACATTGTGAATGTTTGTCGGCCACACTTTGTGTGTGTTTGTGCGGATTAAAATCCGCCAAGAAGCCCCTTCCGTGTACGCTACTCTGTTACAAATAGCTTTTACGTCATCAATTTGATTTAACAACAAATGAACATTGGTTCACTATTATACTAATCATACCTTAAAATAAGAATGCCTACCAATTTTTATTTATGACCAGAGCTCGAAGTGGAAATTGTTAAGTGCTTCAGCCTTGTACAGCTATTGGGGGGAGGGGGGGGTCGTATGTTTTAACATGGAGGCAATGATGAGGCAGCTGGGAGATTGTTTTCGAAATTTTTGCTACGATACCCCCACCCACTTTCGTCTCTTTATTAGGCCTCCCGCTGTCCCCCTGTTTGGACAAGAAGCAGTAATCTTAAAATCCCCCCCCCTCCCCGAAGCGTTCAGCAGGGAAACAGGATTTTGTCAAAATACCCGTTCTGCGCTGTGAATGCGGGCCGGTTCTTATGGCGGCACTGCTTTAGTTACAAAGTCTTTTCTCTGCACAGGAATTGTATTTGACCAAAATAAAGTTTCTATATACTTACACACACACACGCACACTTATACATATATCTGTCTTGTGTGTGTGTGTTTGCGTGTGTAGCATTCGAACGAACACTTGCTAGCCAAAAATGCCATTCCGTAAAGATCAATACAATCCGTAACAACATTCTGAAGTTGGCAACTATGTTTCGCTCTTTCGGTCGTTGTGTGAACAATTAGTAGATTCGTGTCTCGATAGATGGCAGTGCATACATGGAGTCATTCGGCATAAAATATATTGATTTGCAGTGTTGCTACCCCAGACTTTAGCATATTTAAATTTCTACTGTACTTAGATAATTTTTGCTAAGTATTTGCGGAAAATTTTCCAGGTAATATCAATTTTGTGTTGTTTAAAGATATTCAAATTGTAACAATTGCAGCGGAAATTTTATTCCGTCAATTTTTATAAACTGATTATGCCAGGCCCGTACGCAGGTTTTTTTTTGAGGGAGGGGGCCAGTTCCAAATATCTGCTTACTGTTTATATAGTGTAAAAAGGTTGCAAATTAGAAAACCTATGTGTTTATTAGGTGTAAGATTTTATTTAAATCTTGCTTTCTATTAATAATGGTAAAAAAAATCATAATTTCATACTTAAATTAGTCTTTCTTCGTCTTTTATCTCTATTTGTACATGGTTCTATAAGGGCCGTACCCAGGATTTCTTTTAGGGAGGAGGGGGTAGATCCCCAAATGTACAACAAAGAGATGATCAGAAGTGTGAGGTTGATTGAATTAGGTTATTTTTCGTTGCTTTTCTTCCAAGTTTGTCTGATGGCGACGATGAGGATGAGCATTGATAGGGATTGATGGAGGAACACACACCTACAAAAAAAAATAACACTTACGCCCAGGCTGGGATTCGAACCTGGAACCCCTGGTGTCGTAGCTCTCTGTGCTAAACAATCTGCCACGGTGGTGGGCGAAATGATGTATTAGATGTGACCAGCATCTATGGTAGTATTGCAGCCAGAGCTAAATGCACAATTGTAGAGTTGCAATATTATGGTCAAAAGTAACAGAAAAAAACTAAACTCGCCGTTAGACCCCCTCCCATTCTTCGCAACACATTCACTTACAGACGCAAAGACTGTCACACGGAGTATCCGCAAATTAAGACTGTTTTCAAATTTTCTTTAATTTTCTTGTACGAAAACCATGATAATTCTGTGTTTAGAGAATAATACATATTTATGAATTAAATGTTACGCATCAGCAATATTAAAATAAAGAACATGTCTAAATGTGCGTTAACAGAAAAAAATATACATTTTCGCATCACGACTGCAGTTTTGAAAAAAGTCGGGACAGGTAGTAAAAAGAATGGACTGTCCTGACTAAATCGGGATTCCTGGTAGCCTTGCATCAGTGGTTTTTAAACTAAAATTACCTCTTATTGCAGACTGCAGACTTGTGGACCGCCCATCCCTCTCTCTCTCTCCACAAAAAACACATTCATATATGGAAGGACAAAATTGAATTTTTTACAAATTTTAAAAATCGTCGAGGATGTTTTCGTAGCTCTTTATAAGTTCACATTTAAATATTTCATCGCGCTGCGACGCCAAGGGTCCCGGGTTCGAATCCCGCTCGGGCTTGGTTGTTTGTGAATGTCCATTCATCAATTTCATCATTTCATCACTCATTCCCATCTTCGCAAATTAGCCAAGAGGCACAAAACGCGGAGTAAAATAAACTAAATCAATCAATTAAATATTTCATAGTTCGAGGGGGGGCATGGACCCTCCCCTGGGTACGAGCCTGGAATATTCATTTGTGAACGTTAACTGATGTTACTGTTGCAAAATTTACATTTGGAATGTATGAATACTTGAAACTCATTGTCTTACATTTCAAGGAAGATTCTCTCAGTCAGGTTTGGAAAAGTCCCTGCAGTCAAGGGCATTGAAGTATTGTGTATAGCCAAGCAGGAAATTTTAAATATCCTTAATTGGAAACACTTGCGCTAGTTCTGGATGTTGCCGCCAGATGACAGAAATCTTCAGGCGGCTGAAGCAGAAGAGAAGCGTCCAAATAGTTCCTGCTTTCGCCACCAGGGCTCGTCCCAGTTGTAAACCAGAGCGGTACATGGTGATGGGATCAGCTCCCTCTGGCATGTCTTCGCATCAGCAGTTCGGCATCTTTCACACAACCCCAGAGGAAACCGAACGGATTCTATAAATCTTCACACAAAAATGAGGGGGGGGGGAATCGTATCGTTTGATTGACTTGTTATTGATTTTTAGTGTTGGTTATTATGTATAGTTGTTCTACCTACCTGTGGGTTATCGCGGCGATAGGGTTAAAATAAAACACCCCCTCTTATGCCTTTAGAATCGGTTTGGATGGAGGGCGGGCATGGTATTTGCATTAATACAAGGTTAGTCGAGCAGACAAACTGTGCAGAATAAGGTTGACTAACAATGGCAGTGAGTCTAAAGCATCTAAAGTAAACATATATGCTTAAATATGTCTGTAATATACAGTGACGCAACCACAGGGAGGCAGGGGGGGTCATTGCCCCCCCAAACCTTCACCGGAAGTCAATTCAAGGGGGCAAGTACGACAAACATTGACGGCCAAGGGGGACACAGATGAGCAACTGCCCCTTCGGTTTCAAATTGTATGCAAATAAAAATTCATTTTGTAAAATGTTCTTTCTTGCTTCGCTCGCATTATCTGCTTTTCTCGTTTTCGTCAAGTTCAGAGCTGTAGCTAGGGGCGGCGTGAGTCGGCCATGGGCTCCGAATGATCTAAAAAAAGTTGTAAAAGAGAGAATGCCATGGCGTCCAGTGAAATTATTTGCGCCCTATTGAATCAATATTGTTGGGAGGAAATGTTATATCTTTTGCGGGGAGTGCGTCATTGGCCTTGGGCGGATGGGCACCCCTGACCAGCACTATACACATCTTTCACAAATATCCTTTTATGTACATTTTTCATGTTTTTTTTCTTTTTTGGCAGGAATCAATGGACTGTTAATTTAGCAATTCGCTGATACGGAATTAGCTAATGCAGTTGTATCATTAAATGAAGGGGTGTGTAATATGCATGCAAGGGCGCCCGCAGTGGGGGCATGTGCCCCCCAGGATATCTGAAAAAAAAAACTTCATATAATTCAAATTTTGAAATTGTAGCAAGAAAACATGGACGAGGGGTGTCGTGAAAGACAGCAGATTAAGTGCGTATGCAAAGTTTCCTACTGCTGGGGATTTTTATGAGAATTCTGAACTGGGGGATAGCATCACTCCACCTTTCCTCCACTTTAAGAATTACTCAACCCCCCCCGAGAAAAATCCTGCGGGCGGCCTTCTGTGCATGGTTAACGTCAGACAACTTAGTTTCCAAAATAATTAAATCGTGGTATTCCGCTGTTTTATGTAAATGTAATCTTATTTTTAATTTTCATACCAACTTGATGATTGCAGTTATTGGTTTGGTTTGATTTGGTTTATTTTACTTCGCTTTTTTCCCGAAGATGAGGATGAATGATTATATGATTAAATTAATGAAGGAACACTCACAAAGAGGACCCATGGGCGGGAAAAGTGAGACTACAAGTATCTGTCTCTGAGTGTGTGTGTGGGGGGGGGGAGGTATATATTATTAAAATCTTACATACACATTGCACTTCCACATATTTATTTCCATTTTCTTTCCTGAAACTTTTGAAAAATTGGCCTTCATTAATATACCCTTGCCCTTGTGATCAACATAGCAATTCAGCAGCTAGAGGACACCCCAGCAACCCCCTACCTCGGGTGGGTACTTGACTTACTATACCGTGGAGTCGGCGTATCAACCTGTGTCCATTCACAGCGCATAAAGGCGGTTATTTTGACAAAATCCTGTTTCCCTGCTGGCTGCTTCGGGGAAGAGATATTTTAATGTTGACGCTTCTTGCCTAATTGGTTGTTTGACCACCAGTTACTTGTAACCAACAAGGCCCGGATTCGATTTCCGGTGTCTTGTTTAAGTGCCTAGAAAATGCTGATTAACGTATTTGTTTTATTCTTTTACTATCTGGAAAAAAGATTGCTCGGACATTTTTTGTTCGTTGTAATACATTGCTATCCATACATTTTTATGATATTTATTCGTCCATTTTTGGAGGGGACGTGCCCCCGTGCCCCTCCCGCTAAATCCTTTCGCCCCTGCCGGTCAACACACCCGAGCACAATGGAATGCTGTGGCTGCATGATTCATTCATTGATTTTTATGTAGGCAGTACTTTCTTTGGAATAGGATAGCAGTAATTGTCAAAGTGTCAAAACAATCAATGAAGTAAGGAAAAGTGAGATGAGTTGCTTCATTGGAAGCACCAGCGTAAACAGTACAGAACAATTATTTTAATCTGACCCCCCCCCCCGAGGCAGGGACCCCCCGAAGCGCGGGGCGAGTGCCCGAGTTGCCCCTCTCCAAGGGCAAAAACACAGTGAGGCACATCACACATCGCCAGAAACTCGGGAGGACAAGTCTCCGGTAATTCAAGACCATGGAGTAAAATGGGGAAAAGCATAGTGGAGCCCCGCTCATCGCGAAAGGTTCCCAAGAACAAACACGGTTTGATCTTGGGTCCCTTGTTTCAAGTGGAAGGCTCTGTGATTGGTCCACTCAAGGTCACTTCTCCCTTTTTTTTTTTTTTGGAAGACACCCTACTTTTTCACCACTTTTTTTTTTTGACAGAGTTGTCGTTTGCAAGTTTGTGCGATGGTGGTCAAGGTGCCTGTCCGACAGCTGGTTCATTCATTATATCTTGACATTTTCGTGGCTTGACCGGACTCCGTGCGATGAGCAAGGGTCCTTGTGCCTCACCGCGTTCTTACCATATCTCCCTTTTCGATGTTGCCAAATCTTGTAAGGACACCTGCGTCGAAGAGTCAGTGCTGGTCGGTTGAGAATGCCCCCAGCAAGCTCCCGAACTACACTACGTAGTCAGACAGTGCTGCACAATCTGGCAACGCGGGAACAATGCAATCAGCTGATTGCATCGCCCATGCTACCTCCGCTCGCTTATGGTTGAAAATTAGGCTACGGCGTCCCAGGACATTCTTATCTTGGTCCCTTTGGTACGTGCGACCAGTGTCGTTTCGTGGGAATCGAACTAGTGCTTTTTTTGACAAATTTTAATCGTCAATTCAAATTGACCCTCTCTACTCTTGTAAGCACATCTTTAGTTGATTACGACACGATGATGAACATATGTAATTTGCAATTCGTGACCACGTCCAAACAATAGATTCGATGGTGTGAGACCAACTCGACAAATGCTGACTCACTTTGTAAATACCGAAACAGTCAACTCAATAAATCTGACTCATCTATTTCAGACAGCTTACAATTTACCTGACAACTCTGACTCAAGCCGCAAATATTCGGCTCGAAACCGCCTGGAACTTATCTTAGATCAGCTACTCCCACTGAACCAATCGCGAGTTTACATCTGTTCAGGATTGCAGTAACATTGTGACCCGTAAGCACCCATTGGCAGAGTGGTTAACGTAGTACGCTACGAAGCCGGTTCATTGCGTTTGATTCTTCATCTATTAAATCAAATCGCCGTCTATCCTCATCGTCGCGATTATCTTAGAGGTAGAAATGCGACGTAACAAACACAGCACCCCCAGTCGTAAGTATATAGTAAGATGTAAAAAGGGTTGCTGCCTACTCAACAGTGTATCGTTTAATCTGTCGCCTTGTAATAAAGGAGCTCCGGGTTCCATTCCCAGTGCACGTACACTCAACGGCAATAAAAATGAGACACCTAATTTAATAGCAAATTTCAATGACAACTTGTACCAACGCCGCAGAGCTAGGCAACACACACAACGCCTTGCAGGGCGAGTATTTCAGGATCTAGATGTCCCATTTTTCTGCCGGTGACTGTACATTGCATGCACAGTGGTTCTGGTCTTATCATAAGTGGATTTGCTCAGAACTTTGTTACCAGTACCGCCACGAGTAAGTTGCCGTTGTCATAAAAACCATTAAAGGTTAAAGCACCACAAAATCCCCATAAATTAAGGTCATTTTTGGAATTTTTCAGGAGGGGGAAAAGCCCCTTGTTATGATATGAGACAGTAAAAATTATCCCGAGAAAGTTGAGAGAGATCGAGGGACACAACAGTGCACAAAAACTACTTGTAGTAGAACTGGCTTAAAAACTTTTCAGGACTTTTATGCACACCTTACATGTGTGCTGTGTGGCACTGATTAGCAAAAATTATTCACTATAAACCCGTCATACATTCCGATTATGATGTATGCTAACTGATCGCAAATGCTTGCACGAAAAACAAATAACTGAAATTGTCGTACGTCTGTTTGCGTGTTTTTTCGGTATTTCCCGGTTTCCTTCATAGATGGCGCACGGTGATGTTTGTGCGAGACGAGATAGAAGTTCTAGAGTGGCCGCAGCGGGTAATTTGTTGTGACTTACTATCGGCCGTGAGGAAAGCAATCTACTATGGCGGCGACGAACTCGTGATCTGCGTACGTAGATGCAAGTTGGTCTTTGGAAGACTCCGTCCGCTAGCAGAAATAGACGGCCACGATTTCGTGTCCAATTTACCGTAACAAAAGAAGATCGGTTTCAGCTTTTATGCTGCTCTACGCCCTCTACACTCGTTGTTTGTGTGGCATTCCTAGGATGTGTGAGCAAGGCAATTGGTGCGTGATTCGACTTGTAAACTGACGAATAGTGTCTGGCCGTATAATACAAACATTGGATGCCGAACACCTGTGGAATTCGAAAGCAGCGTAGTGGTTAATGTACAGCACAGACGAAGCCACGCATTTGACAGGTCAGTAGTTAATATATTTTACCACTTTTATTACTTAAGTAATTACTTACAATCGCACTTCGTGGCAATAAAATTTAGAAAATATGTCGATTTACAACTCTTAACTTATCGTGGCGCTGATTCGAACCTAGAACCTCTGGCTTCGTGTAACGCCATGCTAACTACTATGCCACGAGGGCTGGTAGCTGGCAACAACTGTAAACTGTGATATATGCTGTACTGGATGAAAAACAAGCCTCGTCAATATTATATATCATAGCGCGAATCAGGTTATTCTCTCCTGACTCCCCTCCCTCCTTCGTACAATATACTTTCTGAGAACTCGAAGAAAGATGGATGGATATTAGTTACAGCGTATGAATCTACAGGGACATTGCCCTGGAAATAAATTAGTTAATGGAGTTTAAACAGTGGCGGCAACATCGGCTATCCCCCCCCCCCCCCGCACATCTTTCCTGAAGAACTAAATTGAGACTTTTGTAACTTTTTTCTCCAGTCTTTCAAGAACAAAATTTAATCTTCGCCACTTCATTTCCGACGTAAAACAAAATTTAACGAGAACGTAGCCATCAGAACGATACCGGTAAAATACAAGAAATATTGGTTAAGGTATACATCTAATAATAGCTAAGTGATGTTTTCGACACTGAAACAAAACAGCTGATTTTCTGCATGACAATCATATTTCAAAATTTGATGTAGCTACAGTCGGTTTTTCTGTTTTTGTGTGTGTGTGTGTGTGTAAAAGAAGCTACTGATCAATGATGGTTGACATTTTTTTTAACGACATGCTCGAAACTTTTTATGCTGGATATGAGTCGTTTTCACGCTCAGAAGACACAATGGGCTCTTATGGACAATGCTTTTCTAATGGGCAAATACGAGCGCGCTGTTGTGAAATTTCTCGATTTACAAATTTAGCTTACTACGTAAAATCGGTACCTGCAGTTTTGCAGGAAATTTTGTAGAGAATACGATGGTGAGCACAAAAAACTGGTTAACTTCATCTTAATGTGCCTTGTGGTTCTCATTGTTACTACGTGGGTGACACTAAAAGTTTTTAGATGCGGCAACACTGATTGCAGCAATACATTGTCTCTAGGATATGTTGAAGTTAGTAGTCTGTGAAGTGTGATAATGCTGCAGAATTTATAATTGTTAATTGTTGTGTGCCAGAAATTAGTCAATTATTGTCGTGTGTGTGCAGTAAAATGGATTTAACACGGGAGCACTTCAGAGCAATGATTTTTTACGATTTTCGAGCAGGTTTATCGTATTTTATCTGTTAATTATTGTCGTGTCTTGCGGATTCGATTGTTCTGACAGAGGTATCCTCAAGCACAAGATTTTTACACAAATTCTGGTTACTTCTCCCCTTGAATTTCCCCTTTTTGGTGCTTTTCTGTTGTCCTTTCTTCTTTGCCCCCATTAACCCAAAGTAAAGTTTCAAGTCAAACAATAAATCAAAGTTTATGATCATACGCAAAGTTACAATATGGATTGATTGATTTGCTTCTTGCGCCACTTTTGGCTAATTTGCGAAGATGGGGATTGAGTGATGAGATGATATGATGAAATGAATGAATGGACACTCACAAACATCCATTCCCAGGCCAGGATCCGAATCCAGAACCCTGGCGTCGTAGCGCGATGTGCTAACCACTCCACCACGGGGGCCGGCAATTACAATATGGAAATATATTTTTTACAAATTGATTTTTTAAATATTAAGAGATAGTATTGAGGATTTGAACATTTAATTCAAAATGTTTTCCCTGTTCGACCGCCAGACTACCGTTCATAAGTTCCACCTGTGTAAATATTAAAAAGGGAAGAAAATTCCAGAAGACTTGTGTATTTTATATTATTTAATGTTTGTGTACATATTTTAACAATAACCGTTATTAATTTTGATTCACCGCGTCATTTCACTAGTCCTTAAATCTTATCGCTGTAGTAATCACTCACCAGACAACAGCATGTTAACAGAAGTAAAGCATTCCGTTTCGTGAAAATTTCCATTTTGATGTAACGCGTGTCTTATATACTGTCTCCCCCAGTGGCTGTATTTTTGTTATTTTACGTGGCTATAGCGGGTGATAATTTCAATTCCAAAGAACTTTCGCTGAAAACACTTTTGGTATGGTCCACTATATTGGTGATGGCGCTCAAGAACTCCTTTTCTTTACTGACATAACTTTAATCAGCCGAAGAATGTATAAAACTGTATGTGCTTATAAGCAGTAGAAACATATTCTCTTTCGGATCCACAATATTAGTTTCTTAACGAAATTACAAACTTAAGTTTAGGGACCCATTCAAGTACGATAGTTCATAAAAAACGTTACGTTAGATACGTAACATTTTGAATTTAACAGATCTCTGCCAGTAAAGTGTCACTTGGCTTCCTTTCCTGTTTAAAATTAGGTAGTGATTGCTGCTACAAGTGTTTCAAGCAGGCCCCTTTGGCTGGTAGCAGTTTGGGGTAGTAAATAATCTGTGGTGGTTAGGTTGGGCCAGTTGGGTTTGGTTCTTTTAGAAGAAGAAGACGACGAAAATTGTTGTAGCAGCAATACCGAGCTTAAAATTATAGAAAATTATCACCCGCCCTGGTGGATCCACGATTTTTCGAAAACAACATGTCATCAGGTCACATGCGAGGTGATTCTAGTTTGTGCAATTTATGATTCATTTCGAAATAATTAGCCGCTTACAAAAGTTGCAGACTTGCCCTGTTTAATAATTAATTCTGGATGCGTCCATGAGTAAAATTATAGTTTAAACGGATAAACGTTTGAGTTTGACATAAAATAATCGTAAGACTTTAAAACTGACTATATGCCTCATTGCATATTTTAGTAGAATGGAAACTAGTGGTTTACCTTAACTTGACACTTTTTCACGAGTTTTCTTATATTAGCCTAACAGTAAGTATAGTCTAAATAAGTTATATTATTATCCTGTGAATCGCCATCTAAGGGCGAGAAATTGGGGGTTGAAACCCTGAACATGAATTTCTCAAGCAAAATTAATTATCACTAGTTAAAATAGATATTTGAAGGTTTTCGGGGGAGACTTCAGCCCCTCGAGCCCTTCGCCTGGCTACGTGCCTGCTATGAATGAATGCTGGTCAGCGTTCTGTCTGCCACCTAGCGAGCGCTGTCACAACTTCATCGCCTGCCCCAACTCTTTGATATCCGATGCTGACATCTGGTGCACACAACTCGAACTTCATGAACGACAGCTGAGAGTGGCTGCCTGTCTGACTGACTGATGGGCCAAAATGTTGAGAGCCAGTGATTTATCCACATACTTCCAACACCCCCCCCTTCTAATTTTTATCGCTAAAATTCTTCACACATTCCTTACGTAATTTTGAGATCAGAATAAATTTTAAAAACCCTTAAAAGCTTCCTGCAAGAACATAGAATTCAGTTCAATTCAGTTCAGTGTCTTGCAAGGCCTTGGTGTCAATAAATCGTAGTTAATCGATGATTTGCACAGGATTTTTGTAAGAGGGGATATAACAGGAAGGGAAGTTATATCTTGTTTTAGTAATCAGTCCTACTTTTTTGCCATTTGGGGGGGCTATGCTAAGTCAAAGGTGGGGTGGTGGTACCCAACCAACCTCATTCGGGCACGCTTTTGCATAAAAACCGGACACCATTTTCAATACAATTTTGTGTAACTTATAGTTCCGGGATTTTCATCTTTTTCACAAAGATCCAACAGTGGCAAGACTCGGAAGGCCTAGGGACGCCTCTGATCCCCTTTCCCTTCCCCCGCCAAACAAGGAGAACTAGATAAAGAGACTCTCTCTTAGCCAAATCCACGAGCTCTCAGATAGCTAACACTCTTGCCTTGGGTGCGAGCGGCCCTGGGTTCGTTTCCCGATGGAAGCTCCAATGTCAGTGTTGCTTTATTTTACTTCGCTTTTCTCTGCCACTTTTGGCTAATCGCGAAGATGAGGACGAGTGGGGTGATAACATGAAATGGATGTAGGTACAATGAGAAACTCGTATAGACAGGTCACAGCAAAAGTCCCATGGAGGATTATACTTGCCATGACGCCAGATCCTCGATAGTCTACAAAATGCAGACTATCATTTTACATGAAAGTGAGGTTGACATTTGGGTGTCTGAGAAAGGGGCACCACTTACACCAAAGGTTCCATACGTTGAGCACGCAGTACCCAAACAAAAGTCTTTGGCCTCAATATATATATAGATGGATTGGTGGGTGTGTGCACTCCTCACAAAAAGTTTGGAATGTGTTGTTATATTAGGCATTAGGTTATAGGCACAGCCTTGGAATGCAACAACACATGGTATCTGTCTGTCTGCTGGACGTTCTCTGGTTTCGCCGACGTATGTCACCGTGCCTATCACCTATTGCCTAATCTTCTAATATATAAAAATGGATGTATGTGTGGGTGTGTGTGTGTGTTTGTTCCGGCATAACTCTCGAACGCCGGCATAACTCTCAACCAACATTGATACATGTATCACGTGCAACCTGGAAATAAATACTGTGGGGGTAAGACACCCCTGGTATCCCTAGGGATGGGGGTGGGATGGGGTGACATGTAACAATAATTGAAAAAGACCGATGTTAGTGTTGTATCCATAGTTTTCGGGGTCGCTAAGATGAATAGTGACACTCCCAATGCCGTTAAACTTCAAGACACCTTTGGCACCCCTATGGGTGGGGGTGGGAAGGATTGGGATAAATAAATATCCGGGCAACGCCGGGCAATCAGCTAGTATAAAAATATTCTAAACTTGTTGCGCACACACACATAAATCTAAAGAATAAAACTGAAACGGATCTTAAGTAGATCTTGTCACAAAATTCTAATAGAGAGTATAGAACTGCGACGTGTTTAAGCTTTGTTTCCCTTCCTTAGCCAATAAGCCAGGCTTGAGCATCATTCTTGCACTTGTAGAGGCCAGCGAACGATCCGTGCGGTGTGCGAGATCCCGCCTGCACAGGACACTTCAAGGTCAAGAATCAGGAGTAGGGGAGCCACTTGCGTTGATAGGCAAAGAAATACTGCGGGAGGAGGCCACCAGGATTACAATGCCACTTTGCACTGTTACTCAGATGACAAAAGGTTTCTCACTGCATGAACGCAACAGACGAAGCCTCCTGCCTCGCTTATTTCCTCATTGTCGCCCCTCTCAGAACAGTACAGCACCGCTTATCGCTCTAAAGTCCCCACGTGCATACGAGAACGCTCTTCCACAACTAAGGCGCGTTTTAACAGATCTGCAATACACCACGGCGAGATGTTTTTTTTTTTGCAGCACCCTCCCTATTCACTGGACTTAGCACTTCTGTTTTCGCGATAGGCGGGCATCAAAGAACAAGTGACATTCATGTTAAAGGAAGAATTGTTGTTTTAAGTCCAATTTATGCACATCTGGGCTAACCGGGACTCAACCTACAGTTCAAAGTGGGATCCGAACCATTGTGCAATGTGCCCCCCCCCCCCCCAGAACCCGGGACGACCCCTTGATTACAAGGCGACGACGTTGTCACTGATGTTGAAGGATAGCAAGAAAGAAGAACCAATAATAATAATGAAATACCTGTTGGGACACTATGCATAGCTACAGAAGAGGATAACTGGCCTACGATTTTATAAAAATTCACTCCGGTATATTCTGAACAGCCCTCGTAGATTCTAATTCAGCGTATCAGGCTCCATTCTTTTCTCCCAAATGGCGTGTATATATATATATATATATATATTATATATATATATATATATATATATATATATATATATATATATATATATATATATATATATATATTATACCAGAGTGTCAAACATAGTACTACGTATTTGCATCTTTATTATTTGGCGTCGCTTTCTGTCCCTTTGGCTAATCGCACGATTATAATGAGGCGGAGTTTATACAGAATATATATTCTGGGGGTGTAAGTTCGTATTTAGGGTTGTACAAGAATTTTTTGAGCCAAGATGACCAAAAATTGGGCCTTTGTGAAACATTTTAAGGGGGGGTGTTCTGGAATTTTTGTGGGTGTTGAAGGAGGTGTTCAGTGTGTGGATAAATCAGTGAGCATTAGTAATAATTAGATTAAATTGATGAAGGTACACTTAGAAAGAACACCCTCGCCCGGTAGGGATTCGAACCCAGGAACGTGGGTGGTGAGCTCGAAAATCGACTTCCACTTAACGACGCTCTCTACCACCGAGCAGCAGTCGCACGCATGCGCGCACACACACAGAGTGGGCAAGGAGGGGGAGACAAAGAGAAAGAGAGGGAGAGAGAAGGAAAGAAACAGGGTGTAGAAGGAACGAAAGATCTAAGAAAAAAATATGTAAGACAGAAGGGAAGATAGAAGGAATCCTGGCAGCCATCATGACCACCTAAAAATATTGTTTAGCACCCTTGAGTTCACCCGAAAAAAGTCTCTAGTTACACAACTGTCGGTGGGGATAGTTGCGTGGCTCTAAACTCTGGAGACTGGCAGGGATGTTTTACGCAAATATTATTCCCTTGTGGATGACGTCTCCTTGGGGGTTGTCCAGAAGTTTACCAGTAGAAGGGTTTTAATTTAGCGCTAAACTGTGGAAGGGAGGCAAAGGAGGATCGCCACACGAAAATGAGATAAGTAGTAAAAAGATGAAGACCTACGTAACAGGCGTAAGGGATAAAGGTAGAGAAAAAATAGTAAGAAAAGCATTAAGAAGGGAAAAGAGCGAGAAAGAGAGAGAAAGGCAGAAAAGATGAATACAAAAGAAATAGAGGAAAAATAGATAAAAGAGAGGAAGGAAAGCATAAAGAAAAAGAGAAAGAAGAGATAGAGAGGAGAAAAATAGAAAGATAGATAAAGGTAGAAAAAGCTAGAGAAAGAGAAGATAAAAAGGGAGGATGGAAAAAGGAAAGACAGAATGACAGAAGAGAGAGAGAGAAAAGATGAAGAAGCAGAGAAAGAGAGAGAGAGAGAGAGAAAGACAGGAAGAGACAGAGAAAGGTAGAATATTAGAAACAAAGATAGAAAAATAAAAAGAGAGAGACATATAGAGAATAAGGGGTGATTTGCAATCATGACCGCCGAAGTGCCAAAGAGTCCACCTAAAAATACATTTTTCAAGTTTACTCGTGTTGCATCAGAGGAAGGGACGGGATGCACATAACTTGCTAGAGGTTTGGTTTGTTTACGCGATGAAAGCGAGAGCGTGTCTGGGTGCTTGCCCTCTGCTCGTGCGGAGAAGAAGTAGGTCGCAGCATTGATTGACCTTGACATTGGTCGACCGTGGCATTCGGGATAATGCACTTCGCCCGATTGCGGCGGGGAAAACAATGAGAAATGGCAGCGGCTCCTTCTTCGCTTCCATCAAATTTTCTCTCTCTCTCTCTCTCTCTCTCTCTCTCTCTCTATCTCCCTCTCTCTCTCTCTCTCTCTCTCTCTCTCTCTCTCTCTCTCTCTCTCTCTCTTCGTATTTTAGGTTTCCTTCCCCTTTGGAGTGCTTTCCGGAGACAGCCACAAGGGTTGGTTTCAGAGAGTTTTATTTCGGATATTGTTTTTGAAGCGGGAAGTTGTTATGCGATACGACATGTCTCTGTTGATGTTAAGTGGTATATTCACGAACTCGTCAACGAAGGTTCAGGAATCGAGTCCCGGCCAGAGGACGTTTCTTTTAAGAATGTTCCTTCCTTAATTTCATCAATTCATCACCGATATTCATCGCCACTCTTAACCAAAAGTATCAGAATTGACAAATAGAGAAATAAATCTAATATGGCGCTCCGGGAGGGGTGATGGGGATGATTACCCTTTCCCCTATGTTTGAAGTGGATGGAGATGCGAGGGGGAATTCTGCAAAGCATCCCTTAGTTGACTACAAGTTAAAACATAGGAGAATCCCTTCCGATAAGTCCAAGGCTCAAGCAAATATCCCCCTACCTTACAATTTCCACTCTCCCCCTTTTTTGGTAGAAATACCCCCCCCCCAAAAGTCAGATATATGAAGAAATAGTCAACACTGACGACTACCCCTTCTCCTCCTACACTCCTTATCGAGAACTAAAAGCAAGACATACATCTTAAAGTTACCATGCCTAATACCTCCACACACACATGCACACACAGGAGCTAGGTAAAGGTTAAAGGTTCAGAAGAGTTTACATGCTATCAATTCTTAATTCAGAGTGACTTGTAGTTGGAATAATCAAGATAATTCATATTACAAGGAGCTCAGTGGCGTACCCATGATGGATCGATGGGGACAGATAACCTTTATCCTTCCTTTTAGATATTTTTGGAAAACGATTAGCTACTCTTATTGCTTTGCGAGAGCCAATCAGTCCGCCAGTAGGTAATGAATTATTCATATTTAAATTGGCGTCACAAGAGGTATATTGTAAGTTTACTTGACTTGACTATATTATACACTTGAAGTCGGACAAGTAGGAAAACATGGCAAACAATAAATTCTTTCAATGCACGTTCCCACTCATTCTAAATTTTTGATAAGGCTAAATGTGTTTAACAAACACCGACTGAGTACCAATTACAATATTGTATATTTTACAATCATCGTCTACGTGTTTTATAGAAGTCAGTATAGAGCCTTTTTGAGGAAGTAACCGACAGAGGTACCATTAGTTAATGTAAACAATGTCACCTGAGTTCCGAGAAATAGTTTCTTTCCTATGTGTTAGTTCTGGTTTTATCAAAAGATACAAGTAACTTTTTAGATGCAAGTAACTTTTTGATGAATTTATACACAACAATATATTGCTCTAGGGTAATTTCTTACTTTTCAAGCTATGTTTATATTCCTATAAATTGTATGCAACATACACAATTGTTTCATGTATAATTTTATTATTGATTCGCAGGGCAACAGCCCATCCGCCCCTCCCTTCAGTACACCCTTGAAGTCATCCTCCCTTTCCCTTAGTGTACCTTGGTAACTCTAACGAGGATCTGGCGCCTTGGTCCAATGCCTTTATGCTTTGCCTTGATCAAGTGTTGAACTTTACTTTTGAATGAAAGGATATTTTTTTCTAAGAGACCTGATTGAGGGACTGACTTTTCTCCATCAGACGCAAATAACCAATGTGTTTACGCTCCTACAGTTTTTGGAAGAAAATCAATCAATAGAGCAGAGGATCTAGTTAACGCGGTAGTTGATACAGCAGGTTCAAGGATACAGAGCTAAACCGAAAGATATAACATTCCCTTTGGTAGTTGACGAAAGGAAGTGGATGACCTAGCACGAGCTATTAATAGTAGTACACTTCTAGATACGCTACCACTTGAGTTCAGGTTTTCCTTCAGGTTTTCCTGTTCTTGTAAGCTTAGCACCTACTTCTAAAATCCTTTCATGCAATCTTACTTGAAATTTGTGTGTACATAGATAACGTCGTCACTGGGAAGACTTTATCCTTCCACGGAGTCTGCCTCACAACATTGTAATTATCACTGTTGATATGTAATCAAGGGTACTGGGTTCGAATCCTCAATGACTTGGATCCTGGTTTTAAACTCTGGTTTCGAGTTATGTCTTGACTATATTACGTCGCTATTTTTACTTCAAAAGTTGCCAAGTGTAAACGCTCTTGCCTTTGGTGCGAGTGGTACCGGGTTCGATTCCAGGTGCGAGCCCCAAAATTTCGTTGTTGATCAAGCATCGCGGGGCCAATTGGGAGACTTGCTTGAGAAGAAGTGGTGGGCTCCGATCTCGAAAGCCAGAAAACAGCGGCGATGGGACCTGACACGTGACACCCAGTGAAAAAGCCGCTTTGCAGGCCCTGGCTATCAGAGGGCTGCTGAAGTTTAGGTTTGCTTAACTTGAAGATAAATTGGTAGATGAGGAAACAGGTACATGCGAGGAGAATGAGGGGATTAGTCCCAAAATGCTCTGATACAATATTTTCGTTTGGGGGGGGGGTTGAGTTTGGGTACACATAAAATGTTCTTTTAAGAAGTTTTTACCTCTAGAAGACCGTGGAGTGTTTTGACACTAATAAACACTCCGGAGTGGAATAGTTATAACAATGGACGTAAAATTCAACAATTTTTTATGCTAGTGTTGTGTGGGCTTCAACAACAACTTTACTTACAAATATAAGTGTCCGGAAGGTGGACAAGGGTGTGTCGCTCCCTGAAAAATTACTTTCATATTTCCAAGAGAGAATTTAATTTGTCACAGTAATTTGCGTTGATCTTACGTAAGGGACTAATAATTACAAGTAAAACCGGTACATGGTCGTCGTAGAATGGAGCACGGTTTCTTTTGGGACAATGTTATGCTCCCCTCCTCCCCTTCCGTAAAAATCCTGCGAGTGTCTATGTGCGTGTGTCGTTACGTTTTGATAGTAGCATTTCGTTTCTAATAGGAGACCCTGGCCCCACCTTGGAGTCGCCATCACTAACTGACACCAAAGAATTTACATGTTATCACTTGTTCTTGTTAAATCGTAAATATGCCACTGCCTTTCCTACGCATGCATCAGTCCGGGAAATGAAGCTTAGATCAACATGCCGCAAGGTAGATTACAAACATTAGCTTCCTTACCTGGTGTTTGGTCCAGTTCGTCTTGGAATAAGAACCTGCCGATGCGCCCTTGGAACAAACAAAAGAAGGATAATGGATCGCAAACATAAAACAAAACGACAACGCGAATCTGATCGAGACTTGTAGAGTGCAAAATCATCACTCGCGTCTTCGGAGGATTCCCCACGCGATGCCGAGATGAGCGAGGGAATCCCCGCGTCTGAGCAGCCGGCCGCCGAGGCAGAGTGCCTGTTCAGAGTGGAGAAGCAGAAGCCCGCCAGATCCCGCGCTGCACATGGATACCGACTTGACGCGAGCGAACGCGCGTCCCACTCGAAAGAGAGTAGCGCGTGTCGGAACTGACGCGCCCCTCGCAATGATATGACGTAATTGCTCCCCATCGAAACTGTACGCCAACCGCATTATTCTAAAGCGTTCGGTTGGAGTAAATTACGGATCGTAAAGTCCCTTCGGCTGTGACGTAGGCGTTTTTCTTTTTTTTTTTTAACCGAAGGAAGAGATCGCCTGTTGTGAGTTTTGTTGCAGGAAGCACTCGCTTGTATGGAACACCTGTCACCTACTCCCTCCCCCCCTCTTCAGCGGAAGCACAAAGGAAACTCAAATCACTCCCTCCCCTACCTGGATCCCAGTCCACGCGCCTTCTCCACTGGCTTGGATGAGTGGCTAGAGTTGTGATTTTCTTAAGATTTTGAATCGTCTGCATATGTACAGGTGTCAGGGCGTTAATTGACATACTGTGTAAAGAGCATTCCATCCCATGATATCTGGGATAGTCAACTTCACTTCCACGTAGTACACCCTGGAGTGCATTTTGCAGACTAACGAGGCTCTGGCGTCTGAACCTACGGCCAGTATAATCTTCTTAAAACTGTGTGTGTGTTGTCCTTACACATGCTGAGTGCCCTTTACAGCCTGAGCTTCTAACTGAAGTCACAATATTGTAGTCTTCGACATTACAGTTGTATCATATTTTAGATCAGATCAGGGGCTGGACCCCGTATCATATGACGGGTGCAAAATAGTCAACATTTTAAATTCAATCAATCGATATCTGGAATAGCATAAGTTGAATTAATTTGGCGTATGTACATTTGATGAGCGATAGACTCAAATTTCGATGGAATATCAAATTTCGATACTCGACTGTTCCTCGAACATTTGGAGCATCGCTATAACTGCGATCCTATTTACAGTTTCGGTATACAGGACGTTTAATTTAAATACATTCTCTCCAATTTTCCCGAGACACACTATGGGACACCACCGGGTTTCTTTCCCAAAACTGTTAGCGTTTCTCGAATGTCGCACCTCCAAAATCTTAGTTCTTCTGTCGTATTCCGAAGGTCTTAGCTTAGGTACCCGAATGTGGAAACCTCATTGTATTAGGGATCATCGATTGTGAAGCCCCAATTGTATTATAATATCTCGAATATGGAGCGTGTGGAACCCCCATTGTGATAGGGTTCCTCGTGTGTGGAACCCCAATTGTGATAGGGTTCCTCGTGTGTGGAACCCCCATTGTGATAGGGTTCCTCGTGTGTGGAACCCCCATTGTGATAGGGTTCCTCGTGTGTGGAACCCCCATTGTGATAGGGTTCCTCGTGTGTGGAACCCCCATTGTGATAGGGTTCCTCGTGTGTGGAACCCCCATTGTGATAGGGTTCCTCGTGTGTGGAACCCCCATTGTGATAGGGTTCCTCGTGTGTGGAACCCCCATTGTGATAGGGTTCCTCGTGTGTGGAACCCCCATTGTGATAGGGTTCCTCGTGTGTGGAACCCCCATTGTGATAGGGTTCCTCGTGTGTGGAACCCCAATTGTGAAAGGGTTCATCGCGTGGGGACCCCAAGGTCTTCAGGTTCCACGAGTGTGGGACTCTCAACGTCTTGGAATCCCACACTCGAGGAACCCTAAGATCTTAAAGAACTTCTCTTGTGGGGGTCCGAAGGTCTTATGGTAAATCGAGTGTGAGACAGACTCCATTGTAAGGTTCGTGGAGTGTGGGATTCCCGTTTTATTAGGGTTTCTTCAGTTTCGATCTCAAGACCTTAGGGTTCCTCGAGTGTGGGACCTTCAAAGGTGTGAGGGTTCTTCTAATGTGAAACCCCAAGGACTTAGGGTACCTCGAGTGAGAAGCTCTATTACATTTGGTTTATCGAGTGTGGTATCCGCATTGTATTAGGGTTCCTCAAGTGTGGAACCCCTATTGTATTAGGTTCATCGAGTGTGGGACCTTTATTGTATAGGGTTCCTTGAGTTTGGAACTCCAAGGTGTGACGGTTCTTCGAATGGGGGACCCCTGAAGTGTTAGGGTTCCTCGAGTTTGGGATATCTACTGTATTGCATTAGGTTTCACGAGTGCGGGACACCTAAAGTCTTAGGGTGTGGGGCCCCAAGGTCAGGGGAGACGCCAAGTGTCGGACCCCCAAGATCGAGACACAAGTCGGACCTCCATGTTTGGTGCACACGTCGAATTCCTTGCTTTCTTTCCCCGAGTGTTTGACTCACGGCCTGGGTTGCCTCATTTACCTGCTACCAAGATGTCCTGTTTAAACTCCATAGCTGGGTGTTCTCACATATCTTTCCTCAGACAAACGTACTCCGCAAGCGCTCTATATATATTCTTTATTTTTGGCTTATTTCAGTAAATTCGTATGACTTTTAGTACATTGGAAGCATTCTGTATTCAGGGTGTGTAAAATGTAAATTTGTACCTATAACGTTCATCTTATCTTGAAAATGATTGGTGGAAGAAAATTGGTGAATGATTTCCGTACGCTGTCGAGAAATAAATATTTTCCTATTTATTTATTTCCATACTATTAGTGCCTCTTGTGAAATCTCATGAGCCTCTTATTTACAATCATGTTTGTGTGTTCCTTATCTCGTGTTTCGGCATATAGTTCTGGCATTGTATTTTTAAATGTTTGTGCTTTTGTCTTCGCTTCTCTGTTTTAAGGCAAATCACAAGGATGATTACAAGAAACTGGTGAAGGGATACACACACAAGAACACCAATGCCAAGACAGAGATATCGAGTCTTAGATGTGTACACGTGTTCCTTTCTTGTAAGAAATTTCAATCACTTGTACCTTCAATCTGACTGTCCATCACGGTACAGTCAAAGTACAACCCATGGGTTGTAACACTCACATTTACTTTCAATGGAATCATTACAAACGAGAAGTGTCCGTGACTGTACATAAAGAATATAAGTGATATGCTTCTTGACTAGGCCCTAATGAGATGATGAAGCTCTGGGGACTGTCAGCTCCTCGTTTGTCATTTGTTACGATTTCACTCGAGAGCTTCTAAGATGAATCCTGTACTAAGTGCTGACAGACGCTGAGGATGTTTTGTCATCCAGCTTCTTATTTTGCTTCCGTGCCAGACACTATTATTTATGAGTGCATATGTCTTTGTATGCTGTCTCTCTCGGACACACACAACCTCTTCACGTCGTTCAGTCCACTGGTTTAAAAGTGCAAGGTCAATTTACAAAACAGACAAGCAAGATTGTTTTCCCATTTTCTGTTATCTCTTGCCATTTTTTGTGAAAGATTGATTGATTTTGTTTATTTTACTTCGCTTTTCTGCCACTTTTGGCTAATCGCGAAGACGAGGATGCGTGAAGATATGATGTAATTGATGAAAGGGGACTCACAAAGAACACCCATGCCCATACCGGGATTCGAACCTGGGACCCTTGCCGTAGTAACCAAATATAAAACGCCATAAATGAGTGAGGAGGCAGAGTGGAGTGCGAATATTTTCTGGTGATCTGTCACATTTGATATCTTCCTAAATAAGCGTATTTCGGACTACAAGAGCATTTGTATTGTTACCTTTGCTTGGTGAAGGCTGCAAGAGGGACGCACGACAAAGTGGTCGACCTCTGGGTACAGCGCCTAGAATAACGTAGTGTGGAAAACGGCATGGTTTTGCTCTCTCTCGCTGGTTCCACTCGAAAATGAAATCCGCTAGAGGCGCTGGTGTTGACACCGGGGTACAGCGCTCGACTGCTTATAATGGAAGTAAATGGGGTTTTTGCTGCAACGTCTGATTCTTTTCTTTGTAACATTTCTTTGCATCAGAAAATTGTTATGATATTTGGTACAGTAGTCGCGAAAATATTAAAGAATATTATGAACCGTCTATCATGACCTGTCCTTGAGTTTTTTATTAACAATACGGAAGAAAACATAGGTATGGATTGTAACACGTAACATGACAATTGCTGCGAGAATTAGTATTGTGTATGCATTATCCTGAAAGGTTCATTAATATTGTCATTGTCACAAATATTATTTTTATGGAAATTCACACAGACAATACTCGTTTATTTTAATTAATTAATTTATTTATTTTATTATTAATTAATTTAATTAATTTGCGGTTTATTTTAATCAAGTACAAGGTAGACATTTTACAGCCAAGTCACGAGTAAAAATGCACAGTCCTTAACACCAAAGTTCTACTTACCAATCGACACGAATGTAAAGCAATTTGTTGATAGAGATGAGAAGGTACATCGTAATCGGCTATTTCAACTCCATGGAATATGAAATTAAATTCTTTCGAATATCTGCATTTCGGGAAAATGACTTCATAATATGTACGCCACGAAACATTCTTTCCCCTTCATGACACTATTTCAATTTTATTAGTATACAAAAATAAACTTGTGTATACAATCCAACGTTTGACGTCCAGCCTCACATGCGATATGTTGATGCTCGTGTTGCGTTGCACATAAAACGTATTTATGTTACTTTTCTGTGTAAATTAATACCATTTCGTGACTGCAAATCACTCCACAAATATAACTGTTTCCATCAATTCACTTACCGCCTTTCTAGAGAAACAAATCTACACAATATATTCCAAAAACTAACTAAGCCGCATTACTTTCATATCAAAATTAGTCGCTGTGTCGATCGCACTGCCATCTACTTGTCATCGTCTCGGGGAACCAGTTTCTTGGGTCGTTTTCCACAGTACGTTATTCAAGGCGCTGTACTCTGGGCGTCAGCCCCACCTGCCCCTTCTCTGTCACTGTTACTCGTACTTCTTCAAAAACGATGACGTCCGATGACATGGTTCTGGCTTCGAATCCCGATGGTAACTCGTTTGAGTTGTTAGAAACTCGCTTTACAGCAGCAAATCCTTTCCCGGTTACCCTATATTATAGCATAAAATATACCTAAACTATACCGGACTGATCTCTTCGTGGTAAGTTGCTTTCTGAAAGTTCGCAATTTTATCTTGTCCGGAGCTCATTGACATAATTATTTACCTCTGGAACATTAATGCAATGTGCCAAATGGTTCAGTGGTTTGGATTTCTTTCCGTAAGCGTTAGGCGAATCTTAGTTTGCTAACTTCTTGGTTTATATCTCAATTGCAACCCTATTCTGCCCATCAGTTCGACGAAACCTAATAATTACGTACACACACACACGCACGCGTGCACGTGTACTGTGACACGAACAGCTCATTCTCCGGGAGCGACCGATAAGGTGTGCGAAAGGAGCATGAACGTGAACTCGCCACATGCGTGTGCCCAACTTGTGATGTGGAGGGTTAACTCATGACACGAATGTGCCCAACTCGTGATATGGAGGGTAAACTTACAACATTAATGTACCCAACTTCTGACGTGAGGGTCAACTCACAACATTAATTTGCCAAATAATGATGTGAGGGTTAACTCATGCCGCGAATGTGCCCAAATCGTGATGTGAGCGTGAGGGTTAACTCATGACGCGAATGTGCCCAACGTGTGATGTGGAGGGTTATCTAACGACGTTAATGTACCCAACTCTTAAGTTACTACGTTAATGTGCTCAAATCGTGATGTCAACTCTTAACTCACTACGTTAATGTGCTCAAATCGTGATGTGCAGGGTTAACTCACGACATTAACGTGCCCAAATCGTGATGTGGAAGGTTAACTCGTGACAATGTGCCCAACGCGTGATGAGGTGTCATCAACGACGTTAATGTACCCACTCGCGATGTGAGGGTTAACTCACGACACATGAGTTAACAAATGGAGCGTTAACTCATGACACAAATATGCTCAACGTGTGTTGTGGAGGGTTAACTAACGACGTTAATGTGCCAAAATCTTGATGTGGAAGGTTAAATCATGACACAAATGTGCCCAACGCGTGATGTGGAGGGTTAACTCACGACATTCATATACCCAACTCATGATGTGGAGGGTCGGCCCCCCATGGCGGAGTGGTTGGCACATCGTGCTACAACGCCAGGGATCCCGGGTTCGAATCCCGACCTGGGCATGTATGTTTGTCAGTATCCATTCATGAATTTCGTAATTCCCATTCCCATCTTCGCAATTAGGCGAAAGTGACACAAAAGTGAAGTAAAATAAATCAAATCAAATCGTGATCTGGAGGGTTAGCATGACACGAATGTGCCCTACTCGTGATGTGAACATGGATGTGAGTGCGAGCTCACACGAGTTAACTCACATTATTGTGCCCAACTCGTGATGTGGAGAGTTAACACACGACATTAATGTGCCCAACTCATGATGTGGAGGGTTAACTCATATGACGCAACACAAATGTGCCCAACCCGCGGGGTGAGAGCGAGCTTACGGCATTAATGTGCCCAAGTCGTAATGCTAGGCCGAGCTCACGACATGAATGCCGAATTCGTAATGTGATGATGAATTCACTATGGCGATGCCTATCTCAGGATCTGAGTGTGAGCTCACGACAACGGTGCCCAAGTCATGATGTTGTCCTGAACTTCCGACGTGAATGTCAGAAGCCATAGGTGAGGGTAGGGCGACAGTATGATTTCAAAGCCCGCGGTGGTCTAATCGGTAGAGCGTCTAACTGCCATCCGGGAGACCCGGATTCGATTCCCGGCATGGGTCATCTAAGGTCGGAATTAACTGCTCTGGCGCTCACATAGCCTCAAATCAATGGATACTTGTGAGCAACCCTGGGAGGTATAGGCGGCCGGAGCATGGTGCTGATTACATCACCTCCAAAATGGCAGAGATCGGGAACGTGGAGGACCCTAACCCCCCATCCCCTAAATGTGCCTTTCTATATGCACGGGGAACTTTATCTTATCTATACTAATGAAGACTGGAATTTTGATTAGCCTATTTAAATTTTGACAAACTGTTCGATACCATTACCCATATTAGGACAGAACCACGCGAGTACTAAATTTCGACGTGATGGTCACACTGCATATGATTGTGAGAGAAATGTTGACACATCAGGTCATGTTTGGACATTTTACTTCGAATCCACTACAGACCAGTCTCTTCTACTGATGTCCTCCAGAAAGAAACCTTCATAATCACCGCCCGAAGATGGCGTGGAGTGAAAAACAACAAAGAAAAGAGGGAAACAATTTAGGCGAGGTTCTCATAAAACGGCCTTCACCCACCTGGGCCATTGCCCTGGGCAGCCAACAACGTGATCTCTCCACACAACTCTCCGAGCGAAATCCACGAGAAAATGCGAAAGCCGAGAGGTCCACGCGCCCCGCTCGAGAGAGAGGGAGGAAGGAGGGGGATTTCTCTCTCTCTCTCTCGCAGCAAGGGGAGTCCCCAGTCGATCCGTTCCACGTGTCCGCCCCCAGCCTCCTCCCCTACACGTGCACTACGGTCGATCACAGAGATACAAGATCTCCGCTCCAACGTGAAGCCTCTGCGTCTTTTCCGCCTGTTGCTTAACGTTGGACCAATTACTTTTCTATTCCACAGAAAGAATTCCCTATTGGAAACCAAGACGCTTGTACACATTGCCCACAGTCATGGAATACTACTTGGCCATGCTTATTGTAGCAGTACATTTCACCGACAAAGCCTCAGAAACGAGGTTATATATATATATATATATACACACACACACACGGTTTATATTTTCGTTGTCTACAGGGTGAACGTAAATGTATTGCACATTTAAATCATATATAGGATGACCATAATTCTTTGTCCACAGAATGATATACAGGGTGTCCGTATATAATTGTTATTTTGAACCAAATTGTTGTCATCTTGAGCACCAATCTGCCGTGCCCTGAACTTCCAGCTCAACGAGGCTATGGCCATAGGATCCAAGTTGTATGGTTCTACCCATCTCTTTACCCTGGCAGTGCTCTTTGTTACCTGTGTGCATCGATGGCTTTTCCAGATCTGGAACCGGAAAAGAAAATAGAGTACCCGAATCATGAACCGAAAACCGGGTACCGGGATCCAGTATCGGAAATCGGGTACCCGGATCCTGAACTAAAAAAACAGATACCCGGATAATATACAGAAAATCGGGTACCCGGATCATGTACAGAAAATCGGGTACCCGGAATCATGAACCGAACATGAGGTACCCGGAATCATGAACCGAACATGAGGTACACGGAATCATGAACCGAACATGGGGTACCCGGATCATGAACCGAACATGGGGTACCCGGATCATGAACCGAACATGGGGTACCCGGATCATGAACCGAACATGGGGTACCCGGATCATGAACCGAACATGGGGTACCCGGATCATGAACCGAACATGGGGTACCCGGATCATGAACCGAACATGGGGTACCCGGATCATGAACCGATCATGGGGTACCCGGATCATGAACCGAACATGGGGTGCCCGGATCATGAACCGAACATGGGGTGCCCGGATCATGAACCGAACATGGGGTGCCCGGATCATGAACCGAACATCGGGTACGCCGTATCGTGAACCGAAAATCGGATATCCGGAATCGAACATTCGGTTCCCGGATCATGAACCGAACACCGGGTATCCGGAACCGAAAATCGGGTAATGGCTCATGTACCGAACATCGGGTACCCGGATCATGAACCGAACATCGGGTACCCGGATCATGAACAGAACATCGGCTACCTGGATCCGGATCGGGTAACAAAATCCGGAACTGAACATAGGAGGCCAGGATACGGAATCGAAAACCGGGTACATATATTCAATATCCCGATATGGCTATCTAATTAGCAGTCTTCTTGGCATAGAATGTTTTGCACATATGCTGTATAAAGAAACTAGTTGCTACATTAGTGAGGAGTCTATTCGCACTGTACAGTCACCTGCAATACAAATGGCCATACCTACATCTGAAATACGTTATGCGTGTTGCCTAACTCTACGGCGAGGGACGAACTTCATGTTGAAGACTTGCTGTACTTTCACATAGATTGAAGTCGTGACAATAGAAGTATTTATAAGAAATAGAAAAGCAGAAGGAAAGGAGGGGTGGGGGGCAATCCGGGAACACAGACAAAAACATCGACTCCTACGTACAAACACACATCATGCAAGCAAAGGATGAAAGAACGTTTACGCAAGCATGCACACACTGGCAGAAATCAACTCTCCATCCGCCAACTCGTGATTGCTTCCCGTTTTTAGCTCTCGTGGCCCACGTGACGCTCTCCTCTCCCTGCCGAATGCAGCGGAGAGAGCTGGGAGGGGGAGGGAGTGGAAGGATCGATGGTGCCATGGCAACGGATGCAGCGCTTGCACTACCTGGGCATCGCTGAAATTAGGCGCTGCAAAATCTGCGATCACCAAGGAGGAGAGTGGCACGTGGACGCCATTTAATCCATCGGAGCTTGCGAGAGCAAATCAAGGGTGCTTCTGCTCTGCTAACAAAGGGTCAGAATTGTTTTTCCACCGAAGTGTAGATGTTCTTTTCACCTGCTGCGGGCACTTGTCTAACACCCAGGTCTCGTCTCTCGAACAAGATGAGAACCGTGTCTTCACCGTTGATTCCGGGTTCGAGTCCCTGAGTTGGGCACCAATATCATCGCCACAGAAACTCAATTTAATTTGTTTTCACTGTTTCTTTCTCTTTTTCTTTCCTATTTCGTTTTCATCTTGCTTTTATTTTCTATATTTCTCCATTTCGTTTCTTTTTGTTCTCATTATCTTCCTCTCTTTTTCATTATCTTTAAACAATTATGTTTTCTATCTCTCTATTTCCCTCTTATTTTCTGTTTCCCTTCACCCTTTTCTCTATTTTTAAACTCCTCTCACAAAAGCTTTTTTCTTTCTAATTTCCCTTTTCTATCTTCCTCTCGTTTTCTCCTCATTTCCCCCTGTTTTCTCTTTCTATCCCTATTTCGTCTCTTTTTCCTTTTCCTGTTTCTCTCTTTTCCTTTCAGGTTCATTTTCTTCCTTTCTCTGTTTTACTCTTACTGTTTTCCTGTTCTCTCCTTTCCTTTCAGGTTCTCTTTCTTTCTGTTTTTCTTTTCCTGTTTCCCTTTCCTTTGAGGCTCATTTTCTTTCTTTCTCTGTTTTTTCTTTTCCTGTTTCCTTCTCCCCTTTTCTTTCAGGTTCCTTTTCTTCTCAGTTTGTTTTTCTTGTTTCTCTTCTCTCTTTCTTTACTTCTATTCTCTCTGTGTCCCTTTTCTCTCCTCGCTCTCCGTACACCATTTCTCACGTAAGCTATCTAGGTGGGTAGAATGGTGGGATAAGATAATTTCATCCGGTGGAAACACTCGTCGCAATTGCCCTAAAGGGGCAGAAAAGAGGCGTTAAATGAGAGAAAACGTGACAAGAACGAGAAACTAATCCCCCGAGGGCACCAAATCACTAACGAGACTCCGATCATGTATGTCACTATTAAGGTTAACAAGAAGAAAAGCGATGCTAAAGAAGCAAATAAAAACAAACAAAATTTCAGAATGCCTCCCTACAATGCCAGGAGTCCCGGATTCGAATCTCGGTCTGGGCATATATATGTTCTTTGTAAGTGTTCCTTAATCAATTTCATCACATAATCACCCATTCCCATGTTCACGATTAGATAAAGGTGGCAGAAAGGATATACAAGGGTTACAATTCGGATCATCGGATTTAGGGAAGGGGTAGTGTAATCGCTCTCACAAATCTGAGGGGGTACACAGAAAGGAATCTAATTATTTTGCTGTTCAAAATTCTGGAAATATGGTCACGGGAGAAACGCAACAGCGTCCTGCGAGAAAAGTAAGAATTATCTGTGTACTATTTTGCCCGTCAAAGCATAGTATATTTACTTTTGGGTAGGGCCTTGGTTTCACATAAGATACAGTATGGAACAAACACAATGACACATCCATGGCTTACCCAGGATTCGAACCCGTGACCTCTTGTCTGTATAGAGCGTTCTACTAGCCACTAATCCATAGTAGTCTGTTCCTGATGTTCTCAGATTCTTGTTTTGTTACCAGTGGCGGCGATTAGGGGGCCACGAGGGAGCAGTTGCCCCCCACTTTTTGCCACATAACTATGCTACACCTTATCTACTAATGAAAAGTAAAGTGTCCTTGCCCCCCCCCCCTCAGTTTGAGAACGCAATCGCCGCCACTGTTTCTTACTATACTTCTGTGTACACACATCTTTTTTTTCCTTCTTGTAAATGCTTGAGAAACATAATTGAAACATACAAGCATACAGGAAGACAATCGTCTGTGCTTTATATTAATACATAAATAAACAACGAAGAGTCTGTCACAAGCGATCATTTCCCGTGACAGATAAAAGAGCGCGCTTATTCGGTCCAAAGCAATCTATGGCCTCACCCTCACATTCCACTGGGCGATGTGTTCTCAGTTGGGAATTATCTGAGGAGTCCCCCACGTGGCACTTGAGTGTTATCTGCCACTACCTGAGAAACTAGAGGAAGTAAAAACCTCCCCTCTCCTCTTTCCCAACCCTTACGAACCTCCTTCTTCCTGCTTTTGTCTGCTTGAACTTGAACTGCCTTGACCGCTATGTTTTTTTCCACAGGAAGCCTTGAGCAGGGTTGCCAGCGCATGCCATATTATCTGGCATTCAAGCGTCCGAACGAGTGAATGTATTCGTGAACTATGACTCTCCAGGATTAACTGTGTCATTCGTATACGCTTACATTGTAATTCTCATGTTAAATTTTGAAGATCGGTTGCAATATTCAGGAAGAAATAGTATTAAATTCTAGATAAAACTTCTTGCATTACGCGGCAACTCTGCAACTCTCCTCGTAACCCACATAGAGAAAGACAGTTGCTCGCAGAACAGGTAGATGTTTCTATTTTTTTGTTTCAATGTCAGCAGCAGGGGAAATATTTTACTCAGCGCACACTTCCGCGTACATCCTTGCAAACATCTACTTGTTGTTCCAGCCACTAGGTGTCACTGGCCTCTCCGAAAGCTGGAGAAATCAATAGTTTCCAGCTCCAAAAAACCTTCCAGCACGTGGAGGCAATTACGTAATAGTGACGTGGAAGTGGGTCAGGGAGGGGGGAGCCTCCCTCGTGGAGCGCCCATCGATTCCTCAACCACCGACGACACGTGGGGAACACCCTGCCACCCCTTCGGCGGGGGTGTTGACCTGGCCAGCACGTGTCGCTCTCTCCAACCCCCAAGCAGAAGCCAACACCCCGAAATATTCACTTTGCGAGGGGGTTGACGGCCTCCTATCGCACGAGCTGCTTCTGTTCTGTTCTGTAATGTTACTCGTGGAAACATGCCAAATAACAAGGCCCGCACCATCTGTCACTCGCGTTTCAGCCCGTAATATTTGCTGCAGATGAAAAATGGAAAGTGGAGGTTGCAATTTTCTGCCACCGTAGAAAATCTGCTGCCCTCTACCATACGAATCTGTTGTTTTTTTCTTTCTGGAACGAGTTACAATCATGCCACGGAATTATTCGTGGCAATGCATTCTCTCTACCCCTCGCTTTTCTTTACGATAACTACCCTCATATTCACAGTAAGACATTATACGGTCCTCCCCCGATGGCGTAGTAATGATTCCGTCCCTTTGAAATCAAGGGGTCCCGGGTTCGATACCCAGTGTAGGCGTATTGGTTCGGATCCCACTTTAAACTGTAGGTCTAGTCCCGATTAGCCTGCCTGTGCATTAAGCGGACTTAAAAAAATTGAAGCTCGGTACAGTCTGGTTTCTCTTCAGATTCTTCTTTACTCTTTCATAGCTCTCCCCACTTTCATTGTGTTCTCCATTAACACCTAAATTTATTTCTCGTTGCACTTATACCCATTCTCTCTTCAGCATATTCATTTTCTTCATTTTATCTCGAATGCCTTTGCACTTATCCCAATTGTCTCCAACAATACCACTAGTTCCATTTTATCCCGAATGCCTTTGCACTTATCCCCGTTCTTTCTTAAGCAATTCCACTTGTTCCATTTTATCCCGAATGCTTTTGCATTTATCCCCATTCTCTCTTCAGCAATTACACTTGTTTCATTTTATCCCGAATGCCTTTGCACTTATCCAGATTCTCTCTTCAGCAATTCCACTATAGTTTCATTTTATCCCGAATGCCTTTGCAATTATCCCCGATCTTTTTTAAGCAATTCCACTTGTTCCATTTTATCCAGAATGCCTTTGCACTTATATCCATCCCCATTCTCTCTTCAGCAATTTCACTTCTTTCATTTTATCCCGAATGCCTTTGCAATTATCCCCATTCTCTCTTCAGCAATTCCACTTGTTCCATTTTATCCCGAATGCCTTTGCACTTATCCCCATTCTCTCTTCAGCAATTCCACTTGTTCCATTTTATCCCGAATGCCTTTGCACTTATCCCCATTCTCTCTTCAGCAATTCCACTTGTTCCATTTTATCCCGAATGCCTTTGCACTTATCCCCATTCTCTCTTCAGCAATTCCACTTGTTCCATTTTATCCCGAATGCCTTTGCACTTATCCCCATTCTCTCTTCAGCAATTTCACTAGTTTCATTTTATCCCGAATGCCTTTGCAATTATCCCCATTCTCTCTTCAGCAATTCCACTTGTTCCATTTTATCCCGAATGCCTTTGCATTTATCCCCATTCTCTCTTCAGCAATTCCACTTGTTCCATTTTATCCCGAATGCCTTTGCACTTATCCCCATTCTCTCTTCAGCAATTCCACTTGTTCCATTTTATCCCGAATGCCTTTGCACTTATCCCCATTCTCTCTTCAGCAATTCCACTTGTTCCATTTTATCCCGAATGCCTTTGCACTTATCCCCATTCTCTCTTCAGCAATTTCACTAGTTTCATTTTATCCCGAATGCCTTTGCACTTATCCCCATTCTCTCTTTAGCAATTCCACTTGTTCCATTTTATCCCGAATGCCTTTGCACTTATCCCCATTCTCTCTTCAGCAATTTCACTAGTTTCATTTTATCCCGAATGCCTTTGCACTTATCCCCATTCTCTCTTCAGCAATTCCACTAGTTTCATTTTATCCCGAATGCCTTTGCACTTATCTCCATTCTCTCCAGCAATTCCACTAGTTTCATTTTATCCCGAATGCCTTTGCACTTATCCCCATTCTCTCTTTAGCAATTCCACTAGTTTCATTTTATCCCGAATGCCTTTGCACTTATCTCCATTCTCTCCAGCAATTCCACTAGTTTCATTTTATCCCGAATGCCTTTGCACTTATCCCCATTCTCTCTTCAGCAATTTCACTAGTTTCATTTTATCCCGAATGCCTTTGCACTTATCCCCATTCTCTCTTTAGCAATTCCACTAGTTTCATTTTATCCCGAATGCCTTTGCATTTATCCCCATTCTCTCTTCAGCAATTCCACTTGTTCCATTTTATCCCGAATGCCTTTGCACTTATCTCCATTCTCTCTTCAGCAATTCCACTAGTTTCATTTGATCCCGAATGCCTTTTCAATTATCCCCATTCTCTCTTCAGCAATTCCACTTGTTCTATTTTATCCCGAATGCCTTTGCACTTATCCCCATTCTCTCTTCAGCAATTCCACTAGTTTCATTTTATCCCGAATGCCTTTGCACTAATCCCCATTCTCTCTTCAGCAATTCCACTAGTTTCATTTTATCCCGAATGCCTTTTCAATTATCCCCATTCTCTCTTCAGCAATTTAACTTGTTTCATTTTATCCCGAATGCCTTTGCACTTATCCCCATTCTCTCTTCAGCAATTCCACTTGTTCCATTTTATCCCGAATGCCTTTGCACTTATCTTAGTTCTCTCCAAAAAATTGTGGGTGCGTCAGCACGTGGATTTTACCCTTCACATTTTAGAGGGTCTTGTCCCTCACCATAACTAAAATCAAAACTTGTCTCCAAAGACCAAAGTCTCCTTTCTCTGGTTAGAACCGGAGGCTGTAAACGGGCATTGAGCACATCCCGGTATGAGGAAGGAACACAGGACGACACAACCCTTATACAGAGTATTATACTGATAAGCCCAGATGCCAGAGCCTCGCTTGCTTGCAGGGGTGCAATTTATGGAGGTGTACTACTTGGAAGGGAGGTTGACACTTGATTGCATTCGGAGAAGGTCACCCCTTGCACGTTCTGATTTCATGTTATCCAGAATTCTTTTGCACTTGTTCAGATTTACAACTTTTCGTAAACTTCGCCTTGCTTTGGGTATCCTTTTTATTTCACTTTATGCAACATTCATTTATCAAACAAATTTGATCAGTTTATTCATTTCGGTTCCGAGCCTCGGACGATGCGCGCGCCCTTTCGTCACCATTCGCACCCATCGTCGCGATTAGCCAAAAGTGTTAGGAAAATAGAAAGCGAAATTTTAACATGAATGCATCCTGACACGCAATTACTGTTCAGGAAATCGCATCGTGCTTGTGTATTTTTCTAAATTCACATCACTTTACCAACCTCTCTAGTCTAATCACGAATAAGGATGGGGGATATAAATAGAACACTCCAAAAGCAACATCCATGATCACGCCAGGACTCGTAACCGGAATCTTTGGAGTCGAAGCCGATAGTCTGCCAAAGCGTCGGCCGAGAGCTACCTGTAGCTCGCAAGAGATAATTTTGTTAACAGTTGTTTGTTAAAGGTTGTTGTTAGTGCTTTGCTACACTAAGCCATGGGTGTAACTTGTGGCCTAATTTTGAGGGGCAGAATTGAACTTAGGACTTAACTTGAATGGGGGAGGGGGGCGACTCGAGAAAAGTTTTCCATCTCATAAAAATAGCTAAATAACTCTTACATTTGGGAAATCACAACTCTTTATTAATTTGCTCCTCAATTTTGGTTTGAGGGCAAGTGCCTATGTTGGAAGCGATCTTGAGGAAAACTTTTGGAACGTCACGTCTTGACACAGATGTCACCACCAGAACAGACGGCGGACAGTCTGTTCTATATTTCAAGACACAGTAAGAACTAGGGCTCGGAAGTTGAGGAAAAATCTTTTTTTTTCTAGTGTCTGAAGACGAGGCCCAACATAATATATGTTCATTTTGGGTCATTGTAGGCCACAAAAAGGTGGGTTTTGTTTGTCCTTTTTTGCCTTTTTCGGCGTTTTTCGGCTTATTGGTCCTTTTTTAGCCTATTTTTAGGTCTTAACGGATTTTTTTGCAACTTCACCTTCTTTCGACTACGTTTTTACTGCCCATTATCAATTCGAATCATCATCAGTTCATCACCTCTTAAACATCCTTTCTGTAGTAAAGAAATAAAAAAAAGAAAGAAATATATTTGAACCATCCCTGAAACGAGACAAAAAACATTTTTGGACTAATAGAAGATGCATTTCATTCATATAGTTTTTTCGCACTGTATGTTCCATACCACCAGAATTTTGTATTTTTTTATTCATTAAATATGTAATTAAAACTGAATTTATTAATTAGTTTGAATCACATTTAAACATCCCTTTTCCCGTTTTTAGGTTCTTTTTTAATATATTTTTAGGTATTTTTTTGGCAATTTATAGGTCTTCATCTTCCGAGCCCTAGTAATAACAATCCGGTTCACTAGGATGGTACATCAACAACTACCAGAGCTACAAAGATAAAACCTTGGTGGACTAAGAATCTACCAAACAGTAGCTCAAGGCATCAATCAATCAATCTAAAGTCATTTGTCGATATTTCAGAAAATATTAAATGTGAAGATTTAAAATTTTCTAAAGTAAAAGTGTCCCGTTCGTCTGTCGATTAAAAATAACTTATTTTAACGCATCGTAAAGTTTTAAGAAGCCAAAAAATATAAACATTTCATTTACTCGTGGTATAGCTTGCCACTTTCAAATATGAGCAGGAAACCCGTGGCTCGAGGGGTTTGGCGTTGTCTGATCTAGAAGCAAGGATGTATTTAGGGGGGGGGGGGCTCCAGGGGTCCGAACCCCCGTGACTTGTTGCTGTTAATAAAACATTAAAGTGCTAACTAACTAACTCTCTAGCCTTCTTAAACCCGAAGGTTCATGGCTGCAGCAACACAGGCCTTCCATCTGTCCCTATCTTGAGCAAGTTCTATATACTCTTTTCCATCCCTACCGATTTCCCTTAGGTCCATCTCGACGTTGTCCCTCCATCTTCGTCTTGGCCTTCCTACTGGTCTCTTACCATCAGGTTTCCCAACAAGAATCCTGTAAACTCCTCTTTCCTCTCCCATTCGTGCCACATGGCCTGCCCACCTAAGTCTTCTTGATTTAATTATTCTAATGATGTCTGGACATGAATATAAATTATGTAGTTATAAATTATGTAACCTTCTCCACTCACCTGTCTCCTCATCCCTTTTAGGTCCAAAGATTTTCCTAAGGATCCTATTTTCAAATACTCTCAATTTATGTTCCTCTTTCAATGTAAGGGACCAAGTTTCACATCCATATAATACTACAGGCAAAATTACGGGTTTTGTATATTTTAACTTTTAGTTTCTTAGATATTAAACGAGAAGACAAAAGTTTATGAAGAGAGAAGTAACATGCATTTCCTGAATTAAGCCTACTTTTTATTTCCTCTTTAATATAATTTTCATTTGTTAATATTACTCCTAAGTATTTGAATTTGGAAACTGGTTCAAACGAGTTGTTATCAATAATTAGATTTTGATTATTACCTAACACTTGGTTTCCGCCTGTAAGCATATATTTAGTTTTCTCTTTGTTAACTTCCAAACCTATCTCACATTAAAGTGCTGACTGTTACCCTGCCCCCGTGTCAGGGCAACAGTGTTTTTTTCTTATTGTAATATTTATTAATATGTTAATTAATTAGGTAATTACGTGTATAAACATATATATGTGTTATTAGTGTAAATCAATTTATTATGCATTTTTAGGTTCATATTATTCCATGTATAAATACCATGTAGCTCTCTGTTCTTGCTTCGTGTTTCGAACGTTCAAAAGAAAGGCGGGCAGTTTAGCTGTTAAAGATTAAAAATTTTGAAAGAAGGGCGGTTGGCAACAGACGCCAACCAAACGTATATAAACTCCCAGATGAGAGTAGGGGAGGTCGGCTGTTGGAACTGAGACTTGGAAGGGAGAGGCTGTTTTTGCTTCGGTTAGCTAGGACCGGAGGACAGGTCTCCCAAAACGGATGCTGTAAGAGATTGGATTGCCGGGCAAGCTAGTGCCTTGGTATCCAGTTTACAGGTAAAAAGGTAGTTTGTACTGGATGTTATTTTAAAGTAATTACGGTGCACCGGGCAGCCTAGTGCCTTGTCACCGTGGAGGTTGAGAAATGTACACGTCGGGCGGCCTAGCGCCTGTTAAGACGTTTCTTGGAGTAACGCGAGTCTACCTTGTGACAAGCGTACTCCAGATGTAATTCATGAAATGTAAAGCATCCAGGTACAAACAATAGAGATTCCAACATCAAAATTAGAGTTTTGGCCCGATAAATAATTAGAGAAATGAACGTTCGGATACGACTTGTATATACTTTAAATTTTACGTTAATTAAACTATAGAAATTATCCAAAATTTCCGTTTTTAATTTCACAAAAGCTGGACAAGGTAATTTATCCCCCTGATCATAAAGGTTTCGCAAAGGTTATCCGTTGTCTCTTGTAGTTAATTATATAATTATGTTGACTTGTAGCAACCCACGTGCATTGTCGTACAAAGAAAGATACCCCTAGACAAATCTGAGCCGAGTACGAAGTGCACCGAACCTCGAGTGCGGAGGTAAAGTGTGGGGGGCCAAGCGAGTAACATATTTATTTGTGGGCTCGTCCGGGATTGAACTTATTTATTTGGGGGCTCTGTCCGCGATTGAACTTAGTTATTTGAGGGCTTGTCGTAGGATATTGAACTAGAATTTTGCTTTGAAAGTTAGAGAGAAACGGACGAGGATCGAACCGATGATCTTGCGAAACAGAAAAGGGGAAGTTACAAGAATGTCGCTTGGTAACTCGAGTAGGTCCAGCCCGACCGCGACAGAATTTTCTGTTGTTGAGGAACAGAGGTGCGTTCCAAGAGTGACAATGGAGGAAATTCGTTTGCCGCTTCCGACATTTGAGGGAAATGTAGGAAAGGAAAATGCTTTTTCGTATCTGGATAGGATTCAAGATTACGCGAGAACGCTGAAAATTTCTGAAGATGATCTTCTGAAGCAGTTTATTCCTCTTTCGTTGAGAAATGAAGCGAGGGAGTGGTTTTTGTTCACGGAACCGTTCGGTGATTTTTCACAATTCAGGCATAAATTCTTGCAGGCTTTTCACGGATTGGATTATCAGAGAGAAGCAGAGTTATTTTTGTCGCAAAGGTTTCAACTTGCTAACGAGGGATTGGCGGAATACGTTCGCAAGGTTGACAGGCATTTTAGTAGGATAAGGAATTCGGCTTCTGCACAGGAGAGAATTGACTTTGTGAAATCGCACTGCAATCCGGTATTTAGGGATTATTTGTACAACAAGACATTCACTTCTATGAGAGAAATGAGCGTGTACGCCCTCGAACTACAAGCGGAGTTTTTGGAAAGGCAGAGATTCAAATCTTTCGTTTCAGAAGATGAAATTCGCAGCTGGTCGCTAAGAAAGTCATTTAACCAGGAATGCGAAGAGGAGAGGGGGAGAAAGAAATCTGATATTTTCTTGGACCCTGTGAGCATTGGTTTTGACCGCCCGAAAGTCGAGCGCTTGAGGGTTGAACATGTGGTTTCACGCCCTCCACCCTCGCGGCTTGCGGTGAGGGATGAAAACAAACAGAACCGCTTTTCGAAGGAAGATTGCCAGAGAAATAAATTATGCTACACTTGTGGACAGAAAGGTTGCAGAGCTTCAAATCACCGTAGGGAAAACAAGATTAATGAACATGGGAAGAAAGAAACAAAAAACTCGTAGAGTCGCCACGAATTTGTCAAGTTCGTGGCGTGGAAACAGCAAATTTTACAAAGAAGGAAAATTTTTCACCTCACAATGTAAATGTAAAAGATGTTAGGGAACCTATCGTTTTATGCAACGTGGGTAATGTAGAAGTACACGCATGTATTGATACGGCGTCGTCCAATAACTTTGTGTCTTTGGAGGTCTTCGAGAAAATGAAGACAAATGGAGTGAAATTGAAGGGTTGCAGAACTAAAGTAATACTTGCGGAAGGAAATGTAGAATCTTTGGGGAGCGCTTATGTGAATATTAAGTTTCACGGACACAAGGCTCGGGATCAGATATTTGTGTTATCTAATGCTAATCATGAAATGTTAATGGGAAGGACATTAATGGCTAAGCTGGGACTTGTACCCATGATTCATCGTAACGGGTGGGCAATTGAGCCTGATCTTTCGAAAATCGTGCCTTTTGATTCGCCGCCGACACGTGACAGCGTTGATGCTGTTGGTTCTAGGGGACTGAGTTCGACCACGGATGGAGTCGAAGGGGTCCGAGAGAACGTTTCTGCTTGCGGAGCGGAGACACGTAGCAGCGACATCAAAGGGGAGGGGGTTGACGAAGAGAGAAGGATTGCCATGTTGATGGAGGGTACCGATATCTCAGAGGAAAACAAGCCGAAATTGATTGCCATACTGAGAAGGCATATTGATGTTTTTCAAGATAAACCGGGATTAGCAAAGGATTACGAGGTTCGTTTGGATGTGAATAACGAGAAGCCGTTCCGAGCGAAACCTAGGCCATTTTCTGAGCAAAAGAAGAAATTCGACCGGAAGCAGAAAAGGAAAACGAAAGCGATGTTTACAGATGCAGCTGGCAACACTGTAAATGGAAGACAGACGGACGGACAGACAGAAACTTCGCCGCCCGTAGATCTTAACGATAAAGAAATGTGGAAAGGAGAACAACAGAGTGATCCTTATTTGTCGAAATTAATTGGATGTTTGAATGGAGAAGAAGTTGAAATCAAGGATTCTCGAGAGAAGAGAAAATTTGACTTTTATCTGCAGCATTCCTGTCTCGACGATGATGGACTGCTTTACCGTTTCGTTGACGAAAACACTGGACTTTATCCACCGTTTAGCTCCAGATTGAAGCTGTGGGTACCAGAAAAGTTGAAGAATGAAGTACTTAAGTCTTCGCATGATGATTTATTATCTGCGCACTTAGGACATGGAAAGACATTGTTTAAGGTCCTAGAGAATTATACTTGGGACGGAGTAGTCAAAGATGTCAGTAACTATTGCAAAAGTTGTATCACTTGTCTTCAGTATAATCCTGACAACAGCAGAAAGATGGGATTTATGAACTCGAGAAAATCTACTGCGCCTGGATACAAAGTGTTTCTGGACATTTTTGGACCACTGCCTACAAGTACGAAGGGGAGATGCAAGTACTGTTTAGTCATTCAAGATGAGTTCTCAAGGCACATTAGTTTGACACCGCTTAGAACTACAACGGCGAGGACGATCTCGCAAGCATTCTTGAAGTACTGTTTTCAGTCAGGATTCCCGAAATACGCTGTCAGTGACAACCAGAGTGTATTTCGAAGCAAACTATATTCACAAACGTTGCGTTCTGTGAATTGCAAGCCTGTCTATATTACGCCATATAGACCGAAAGGAAATAAATCAGAAGCAGCTATTAAGATAATCAAGCAAGCACTGGGAAAGTTCTGTAGAGAGCACTCGTCGTGGGCTGAAAACTTGGACGCGATAAGTTTTGCCATTAATAATGCAACGAATTCGATGACTGGATTGAAGCCGTCATTCTTGTTCTTCGGACGTGATTTGTACACACCGCATGACACTCGGAAAATGGAGCTTCAGAGGGAAGATGGAACCGGGGAGGACGTCACGGCGGAGAGACAGATGGATTACGTCATACAGTTAAAGGAAAGAATGGGCGTGGCTTTCGAATTTGCAAGAGAAAAAGAAGAAAAGACGAGGCAAAAGGCGTCAAGGGCCTACAATAAGGGCAGAAGAAGGGTTAATCTTCGTGTCGGAGATCGAGTACTGCTTCAAGAGCATAGAATTTCGTCTGCTTTTAATAAGCAAACTGCGTGCTTTTTCCCGAAATTCAAAGGGATCTACAGAATTCTGAATTTCACTACTCCAAATAATGTTGTTTTGGAAAAGGAAGGTGAGGGGAAGAGAGTTCTGGCTAACGTTGACCAGCTGAAGGTTATTCCGAGAAGAAATTTGAGAAGTGTGAAGGAAAGCACTCGTCCCTAAATTCTACCCTGAGAATCCATCTCAAGGGGAGGGGGTAGAAGGGCTGTGAAAAATGATGGAAAGGAAGCCGAGTGACCGACTTCTTGTTTGTAGAGTAGTAATTAAGTTCCTGATTTATTGTCGCTACACATTTGAGTTCTGGTAACTTTATTTCATGAGAATGTAAGATTTAAAATTACGGACTGTTGGATTTTGTTACGTAAATCTTTTACCGATAAAAGTAGATGAATATTCTGCACACGAGGACAGGAGATTTTCACCGCTAAGAGAATGCTGAAGGATGGCAGTTCGATGCCCGGAAAAGGAAGGGAAAGAAAGTTTTCTTATAAATGAAAATGGGAAAGCCATTTTAAAGTCGGGTCGTGTGATCAAACGATAGAACCTTTGAAAGCATTTGAAGATGAAATTTGGCAGAAGTCGAACCGAGTACCGCGGATGTCCCAGACGCAAGGACTAGGGGACTAAGGAGCCAGGGGTTCTTCGGATGGACCGAGGAGAGGCTGAGTCGACCCTAGAGCGGGAGCATGTTCTTTGGAAGGTGGAGGAGCTGAATCTGTCTGCACCTGGGAGCAGTCCTGATGACCAGATGACCGAGATGTCCAGGAGATTCCAGGATTCCGGAGGAAAAAACCGTGTGGAAATAGGATATTAGTGCAGTGAAATCGAGACTCTTCTTTTTTCAGAGAGACGGTTGTGATGTGTAGTGAAAAGAACATTTTCAGTGAACTTTTCTCTTTTCAGTTACAGTGCTTAACTTTTCTCAGTGACTTTAAGACAATTCACACAGACTGAAATTTAAATTTCAGATTGAATTGTAACGCTGGGGAGGGGGAATCTGTTACCCTGCCCCCGTGTCAGGGCAACAGTGTTTTTTTCTTATTGTAATATTTATTAATATGTTAATTAATTAGGTAATTACGTGTATAAACATATATATGTGTTATTAGTGTAAATCAATTTATTATGCATTTTTAGGTTCATATTATTCCATGTATAAATACCATGTAGCTCTCTGTTCTTGCTTCGTGTTTCGAACGTTCAAAAGAAAGGCGGGCAGTTTAGCTGTTAAAGATTAAAAATTTTGAAAGAAGGGCGGTTGGCAACAGACGCCAACCAAACGTATATAAACTCCCAGATGAGAGTAGGGGAGGTCGGCTGTTGGAACTGAGACTTGGAAGGGAGAGGCTGTTTTTGCTTCGGTTAGCTAGGACCGGAGGACAGGTCTCCCAAAACGGATGCTGTAAGAGATTGGATTGCCGGGCAAGCTAGTGCCTTGGTATCCAGTTTACAGGTAAAAAGGTAGTTTGTACTGGATGTTATTTTAAAGTAATTACGGTGCACCGGGCAGCCTAGTGCCTTGTCACCGTGGAGGTTGAGAAATGTACACGTCGGGCGGCCTAGCGCCTGTTAAGACGTTTCTTGGAGTAACGCGAGTCTACCTTGTGACAAGCGTACTCCAGATGTAATTCATGAAATGTAAAGCATCCAGGTACAAACAATAGAGATTCCAACATCAAAATTAGAGTTTTGGCCCGATAAATAATTAGAGAAATGAACGTTCGGATACGACTTGTATATACTTTAAATTTTACGTTAATTAAACTATAGAAATTATCCAAAATTTCCGTTTTTAATTTCACAAAAGCTGGACAAGGTAATTTATCCCCCTGATCATAAAGGTTTCGCAAAGGTTATCCGTTGTCTCTTGTAGTTAATTATATAATTATGTTGACTTGTAGCAACCCACGTGCATTGTCGTACAAAGAAAGATACCCCTAGACAAATCTGAGCCGAGTACGAAGTGCACCGAACCTCGAGTGCGGAGGTAAAGTGTGGGGGGCCAAGCGAGTAACATGACCAAGACAAATTTATTGTATAAAAAATATACCTGTAGAGAAATTTATTGTGAATCTTCGTCTGAAGAAGACCCTGTTATAGGGAGTGGAAACGTTACGATTTTAGTGTGTATTTTTTATATACATTAAATTTTGCCTTCGTCGGCATTTTAATGTCTCGTTAATATATTACCATTGTTGCTTTTGTATAATACGAATTTGATTTATATACCGTATATATCCGCAGAACTTAAATAGAGGATAGGTTAAACAAGAGGATAGGTTAGATTGTGACAGCTTTGCTTTAGCAGTGCCTGTGAAAATTTATGCATACCATTAATAATAATACACATAAAAATAATGATCAGGGACTTTACTTGTCATCAGCTGGACCTAACAACCTTTTTGTTATTAATGAAGAACTCGGGTGTAAATCATGGTAAATGACATTTTGATCATTTTTGAGTTACAAAGTAAAATGAGCCATCCTTTCAATTTTCGAATGAAATTGCCATATCATACAAAATTGCATTGAACTCAGTGAAGTGGCTCAGTCGGTAACGCGTCTGACTACCATGCTCAAGGTCCCGGGTTCGATCCCCGGCCGGTTCAAATCCGGGAAGTCGACCTCCGTGGCGAAGTGGTTAGCAGAGCGCGCTACAACGCCAGGGGTTCCGGGTTCGAGTCCCGGGTAAGGCATGGGTATTTGTGATTGTCTGTCCTGAAAAAGTCCTGAAATAAAAATGTGATTGAAATGATATGAGTGAATGTGATGGGGGAAGCTTCCGCTTAGGGGGCTTTCCTTTAATAATAATAAAAAAAAAAGTCGGTAACGCGTCTGACTACCATGCTCAAGGTCCCGGGTTCGATCCCCGGCCGGTTCAAATCCGGGAACTTTTCTAACGTTGGAAGCGGCTCCGGCGTCGAATGACATGGGTACCTGGGGGAAACCCTGGGGGGTAAAGGCGGTCAGGGGCGTGATGCTGATCACATCACCCCCACTCACGACCGGATCAAGAAAGTGTGGGGCGTTACCCCCACACCCCCTATACGCCTTCATGGCGTAGTGCTAAGCACAGGGGAGCACTTTACTTTTACCTTTTACCTTTACTCAGTGAAGCCTTGTGAAATTGGTAAACACGAGAAAACAATTTATCTAAAGTATAGCTTCTAATAAAACGGCCAAAATGTCACTTTCCATGTTTTACACTCGAGCCCTTCATTTAATAAATAATCCATTGAAAAATTTTCACTAAATTTTCACTTCACTAAACAAGAACCAGCAAGGATGCACATTCATTGGAATAATAAGACCTTAGAACAAGTAGAACAGTTTGAATATTTAGGAACCATACTAACTGCGGACGGGAAAATGGACTCTGAAATTAATCACAGAATTCAGAAAGCAAATAATCTGTACTATAATATTAGTAACACCATTATAGGTAAAAAGGAGATTAGTAAAGAAACAAAAATGAAAATATATAAAACAGTCTATCTCCCCACGCTATTATATGGATCAGAAAGCTGGATAATGCAAACTAAATTGGAGAGCAGACTTACTGCTACAGAAATGAAATTCTTAAGAAAAACTGTAGGAAAGACAAGGAGAGATATGATACGAAACACAACAATAAGAAGAAAATGCCTGAATCAGGAACCACTGATTGAAATCATCGAGAAGAGGGAATTAGGCTGGCTGGGACATCTTATTAGGATGGAGGAAGAGCGTAAACCGAAACAAATATTTGAGGCCCGACCAGAAGGAAAGAGAGGAAGGGGACGACCCAGGTTGAACTGGAACCAGTACATTTATGGACTGGCACAGAAGAGAGGGAAGACACCGGATGAAGTGAAAAGACTGGCACAGGATAGAACTTCTTTCAAGAAGTGGCTGAAAGGACCCGACGCCTAAGTGGGCATAAGGGAAAAGAAGAAGAAGAAGAAAAATTTTGACATTAATTTCTTTGATAGGACAGCTTTTTTCCTACAAATGTTAGTGGTCTTAACTATGAATATGTTTCCTTTTATTTGTTCATACAATAATAATTATTATTATTAATAATAACTATATTGTATTTTCATCATATTAAGCTATTGGTTATAAACATTATTATTATTATTATTATTATTATTATTAAATGTGAGACACTTGGTTTGGACTACCCTTCTTTCCGATATATGGTATAGATACGTGCCTGTCCATCTGAGGGATGAAAGTTTGTTATTTAGGGAGTGTAAGGGTAAATTTGGGTCCCACACAGTGGCTTTGGTCATTGAACCGGTTGCCACCCACCATTGTGGGAAAAATGCGGATCTACGAATGAGTAGCGTAACCCGGTCATAGAAGCCTACAACGACGACTGGGGTTCGTCGTGCTGATCACACGTTATCCCGTAAAGGTTGGATGATCTCCACCTCTGCGGAGGCATGCGGGAGTGAGACCGGCAGTTGGTAATTATAGGCCCTGGCCCTCATGAGCTGTTTCGCCAAGGGTTAAGGGGAGGAGATACAGTTACGCACCAATTGTGCATTTTTTTCAATATCTCCCGAATGGGCACTGCTACTAAAAAAAAACCTGGGTGTATCCAAGAGGATGAATTTCTCTCCATTTTGCAAGTGGAAGCGTTTCGTATGTTGATTATTAAGCTGGGCACTATGTTTAAAAAATATGATGATTAAGAATTTTCGGAATACGATGTATTCCTTATGGGGAATCAACTTCAAGTTTCGACTTTTCCACTGGTGAAATGCATCTTCAAACTGCCCTTTTCCCGTTGACATCTTTTTTATTCCATCGGAAGTTTTATATTCCCAAGAGAACGAATTAAATCATACTCCCATATGATCAATGCTTTTCTTCTTGCCTCCTGGCAGTGTTGCCAAATCTGATGCGCATAAAAGAACTAAATTTTACCTTAAATGGAGTTAAAACTTGACTTTCAAGGAACTAATTTTACGAAGGCTGGATAAAGTGTCTTCTAGGGTAATAATGTTACGTGTTAAAGTGATGGGGTACTGTTATTATCGTTAACTCTAAATTGATGACAATTTATTCTTAGTTTTCACCACCTAGTTCTGGCGGCATCGCCCATCTCAATAATCCACCTATGGTCGTATGAAATCGAAAATAAAGAATTTCCTGATACTAATATTATGTTAATTTCACCTCAAACACGGCGCTATAAAGAAGTAGCTGGGGTAGGAACGCAGCCAATATAACAATATCACGTCACGTGCAAAATGTATAATTATGACAAAGGGTGGTCTATATGGACCGGAACCAGTGATAACATCCTAGTGGGCACGGGGGTGGGCGTCCCAGTTCACAACCGAACGAGTGCACGAAAGAACCAGATCTGGCTTCAAGAGAGGTTGGTTGGCACACTGCCACGGAAGGAAGAGCTTGGGAAGAGTCCCGTGTAAATTTATTGCCAAAATGACAATAAATTCATAATTAAAAAAAAAAAAACATTAAGAGGGTGTTGAGGAAATTTGGAGATGTTAGAGGGTTTGTGTGGATAAATCATTGTCCAAGTTGTTGAGCGTCTTTCATGTTTCTAGCCATTGTTGTTCCTGAAAACACAATACTTGACACTGAAAAACGGAAGCATTCCTCTCAAAACAGTAGACCCGGGAGAGAAGAAAGGGAAGAAAACGAGAAATGAACCGGTTGTGGAAACGTCTAAATCTCCGGTAAGTCAGCCACCGCAATCGGATTACGGAGAGCGCGTCCCCTGCCTGTCTCCCAGGGGCGAAAAAATAGATGCAAATTTGGCTCAGCTCTGCAAAATTCCGCGGCGAATTCTGCGTCGATTCCGCCTCCACGTGGCAACGGCCCCCCTCTTCCCATTCCCCCAGCTCCTTTCCTCGCCCACACTCCCCCTCTCGTGTCACTGAACCCCTCCAGGGTCGAGGTTGCACACGAGGCCCGGTCGATGACCTTGCTACCCCCTCCCAGGGAAAGGGTTTTGCAGAACTCGGTCGACTCGCGCTAAAATTGGACCCACGTGATACTTTTGTGACACAAATAGAATTTTATTTTACGAGAGGGTGAGAAATTGGTTGGGTCGTTTCATTATTCACGGAGCCTTTTTTGCGAAAGTTCCTCTCTGATCACGGTGAACTTTATTTGTGCGCCAAAATTTTCTCATTCTGCTTTTGTAGGGAAGTGCTTTTGCGTACCTAGCTAAGACGCAGGAGTCCTGGGTTCGAATCCTAGAAGAGGGTAATAATAGAAGGGGTTCAACTTTCAGTAATCCGAGAATAGTGAAATTTAAATATCTGTAATATTTATAATAACTATTGCTTATAAATGGAATTCAGCTAAGGGTAAACTTGTTAATACTGTCATTACCAGGACTCTGAAGTTGAAGACCTATAAATTGCCAAAAAAAGGCCTATAAAAAGACCTAACAATATCAAAAATAGGACCCTAAAAACGGAAAAAAGGACGTATAAACGTGATCCAAATTAATTAATAACTTCAGTTTTAATTACATATTTAATGAATAAAAAAATACAAAATTCTGGTGGTATGGAACACACAGTGCGAAAAAACTATATGAATGAAATGCATCTTCTTTCAGTCCAAAAATGTGTTTCTCTAGTTTCAGGGATGGTTCAAATATATTTCTTTCTTTCGTTTATTTATTTCTTTACTACAGAAAGGATGTGGAGGAACAGAGTGGTTCAGATCCCACTTTAAACTGTAGGTCCAGTCCCGATTAGCCTTTGTGCATAAAGTGGACTAAAAACAATAATTCAATCAATCATGTAATTACATTATTGCTGTCTTTAAACAGTTTCGAATTAGTATTTCTAAATATCTGACTGTGCAGATAGAGTTAGGCAACACACATAACGCATTGCAGAGGACCGAGTATTGCAGGAGTTAAGTGTCTCATTTTTATTGGCTGTGACTGTACTGTACACTCCTGTTCACATAAAATGACACACTATGGGGTCGAACAGTTGAAGAACGTGCCACTTTATCTGAACAGGAGTGTACATTTAGATTATTACTTCTCCCGTTTTTCAAATAATATATACATTTTTTGAAAATTTATGCGAGATATTGCCATTTTACTAATTTAACATGAAGGATCTGATACATTTATTCTAAAGATATGAATAAAATAAAATTTTATACCAGAATAAATAAGAACGTTCATTATGTCTGTGGATCACCTCCAAACTATGTTTTGATCAAATGTTGATGCGATTATTCGATTAATGAAAAATATTTACTAAACCAATTGCCTATGCAAGGAGGCATGAATGTATCTCATCTATTTCATTTGAACCAAATGCAAAGGGAATACTTAAGATTTTCTCCCCGATAGTGTCGTGGCTAAATCTGTCTTGTTGTATTCAAAGGGCCTCGGGTTCGATTGGGATCCGAACCCCTGTGAAGTGTGCAACCACCCATGATTAATAGGCGAAACCGTTACAATTACATCATCAACAAGACTCTAAGAAATTACTGTTACTATAATTTACCAACAGATGGCACTGATATTTGAAATAACATAAATAGGTTTACGTACTTTCAAAGTTAATACTATTAATTAGAAATTTATGCAGTTGTTAGAGCATATTCCTTTGCTTTTCTTTACAGCAGAATGCCAGTAATAACCTAATCAAGACGGACTGGTTTCCTCTGTCCACTGTTACTCATATAGTAATACATGCTTTATATTTCTTTACACTTCGTGCTGTACTTGTTCTTACGTTGTGCATGCGTTGTGCCCAGGATTAACACTACGGATTTAAAAAAGACTTGCAGTGTAGTTATATCTAAGCTTACATGTTTATTTTTGCATCCGCAATAACGAATACGTAGCAGCAGTAGCGGCGATTGAGTGCCAAATCTGGGGTGGGCAATTGCCATCTAATCACGGCCACTGCGTAGTAGTCTTTTGCCCTGCATGGATAAGACTTGCCTATTGTATGCTAATATATCCAAAATACAGAAAATGACGAAAGTCTATAATGTTAAACGAGATAACACAATACCAGTGGCGGCAATTAGGGGGAGCGTTGGGGGGGGGGAGGGGGCTGGCAATGACCACACAATTGTTTCACTTTTTGCCCTCGCACTATGGCCTCTTAATGCTAAGCGTGGCTGAAATAGAAGGAAACGGTTTCTCATTAACAGTAAATACCACAGAGGCTAACAAGGACCGAACCTACAGTTTGAACATGTCCATCCCAGTCAAAAATTGAATCACGTCACTTTATCTCAATATAGATATACGGTATATCCCCAATCGCCAAATCTCATTTCGCCTAAACTGGTTGAAAGGGAATATTTCAAATGAAGGAAATTTAACGGTCTCTCAACAGGGGTATACGTGCTCTGTTTTTTTTTACATTAATTTATCCTTAACTCTCCATGATGTGACGCACCTGATCAGCGGTCGGTCCAGGCAATAGAAAAAGAACAGGTTAGGTTAGGCTATGTTACGTTAGGTTAGGTGTATATTTGTACTTTGTATCTATATAGGATTATAGCAGGAATAAAGAACAGGGAACCGTGCAAAACATCTTTGAAAAATATAAAATCTTAACCCTATGTATGCGAGAAAAAATATTATGCCACGAAGCTCAATAGAACGTACATACAACACCCATAAACAGCTTCTGAAGCCATACTTCACCAGGCTAACGTTAGTTCAAGAATACTTAAATTGAAATTATAATTTTTTGTCTGAACTGTATTGAACCTTCCAAATACCAATGTATATGGTTTATATGGAGTAATAATTAAAAATTTTTGAAAAATAGAAAATACGACAAACACCCCCGCCTGCTGGATTGTGGGACAATGCTCCTTTTGAGGAGCAACACCTGACTATTTGGCTCACGTGACTGTTCGTAATTAGCATCGGCACATGTTCCGAATTGTTTGGTGTCTTCATTGATCAAAGTAAAAATTTCGCGTACTTACAATATTTCCCTTACAACCGGTTTAAGCGAAGTGGGATTAGATGAAACGGGATATCCCATTTCGCCTAAAATGGCGGAAAGCTGCCAGATCTGATTGACAGCCATTAGGCGAAACAAAATTGAGCCAAATGAGTTACGATCATCAAAACAAGTCAGTTTTTTTGTGTGTACTCGTAGGCAAAAAGAGCATTTTCCAGGGAAATTTGGAGATATTGAGAAAAGGTAAATTAAATTTAACATAGAAATAACCACGTTATACGTATTCAGAAGAAATTATGAAAGTACTAACATTTTTGTCGTTTTTAATTTCGCACGAGTGAAAGCCTTTATAACAGAAAAAAAAGTTGACTCACCGCTACCTATTTTATCCAGCAGTTACAAAAGAAAGAAAAAAAGACTGTCGACAAAATTAACTGTGGAACACAGATCCACACTCAAAGCTGGTTTGTAATTAGCAGGCTTTTATCATTTCTGAGAAGCGCTCATTTACAATAATGTTGAGTCGAGTGTACGTGGATGTGTTTGTGTACTCGCCTGTGACGCGGATGTGACGAAATTGTTGCCATGGCTTCAGAAGGCAGTGACTGACCTTTGAAGGGCCAGTGGACCTTGAATTCGCAATTCGAACTGTGTTACCCGATCCTGTCTCAGATTTGCGTTGAGCCTAGCATGTGTTAACTGGAGCATAACAACTTTACAAAATGTTCGCATTTTTTAAATGCTAATTTTAAGGAGCTTGCAAGATTTTGAACCTGTCTAAATTAGGAAAGACCACAAAATCCGGATTTAATTTATCCTATATCCGTTTCAGATGCAACCGATAATCTAAATATCCGGATAAAGAAATCATTACATGCAATTCGATTAACAATATTTCTACATGGCATTTTTACCTTTTAATTGCACTACATAACTATGCTTCCTGTATTTTAAATAAATTATTTTTTTTGTTTATTTAGAAAAAGTGTCACTTTTATCCTGATTTAGCCATCCCTAGTCTAAATAGGAACTTTGAACAAATTCTAACGTATCGAAGTATCATGATAATTGTGAAACTTGAAATCTGCTTAGAAATCATCTTCACGTTCTCAATATTATATGTGTTATTTGCATGTGCTGTTATCTGGATAGCTGTAATAACTTCACGCACGGCATTCCTATTTTCTATTTTAAATGGTCCCAGGTTCGAGTCCTGATCTTAGCATGGGTGTTTTGTTACTGTTACTTCATCAGTTTCATCATATCATCACTCATCCTCATCTTCGCGATTAGTCAAAGGTAGCAGAAAAGCGAAGTAAAATAAAAAAATGTTTATTTCTTTTTCATCTCCTCGCGTCTGTTTTTGTCTCATTTCCCCATTTCTTTCTTCTCTTTCCACTGTATTTCTCTCTCTCTGCTTGAGCTTCTCTATCCTTTGCCTCTATATTCCTCTTTCTTTTCTTGCCGACCTTCCTGACGGAGTGGTTATAACAGCGCGCTACGACGTCAGGGATCATGGGTTCGAATTCCTGCCTGATCATGGGTGTTCATCCCCATCGTCGCGATTAGCCAAACGTTGAAGAAAAGCGACGCTAAATAACAGAAAAATAAAATGTCTTTCTTTCCCTTCTCTTTTCGTTTTCTCTTTCTCTCTGCCTGTTCATCTATCTTTTATCTCTTTATCTCTCTTTTCCTGTCTTTCTCTTTCTTTCATTCTCTCTCTCCCTCTATTTTCTCTCTCTCTCTCTCTCTCTCTCTCTCTCTCTCTCTCTCTCTCTCTCTCTCTCCCCGTCTCTTACTTCTCTCTTTCCCTCTGTTTTCAATTTCTCATACCTTTCTTTTCTCTTCTCCATCTCTCATGGTTCGTTTATACGTATCATCCTACTGGTTATACTGGTAGAAATATCATCATCCAAAATAATAAAACGGCCGGAGCGTGGTGCTGATCACATCACCTCCAAAATGACAGAGATCGAGAATGTGGGGCCCTTCCCCCACATCCCCTAAATGTGCCTTCATGGCACGGCGTTACTAGAAACTATACCTTTAACTATACTTGTCCGTTCAGAAGATAGCTAATGGATGTCCAACAAGAATATATGCCAACGGCATTTATGAATCACATTGGGATATTTTTTGAATAGTTTTTGATATATTTATTCTTTATGTATCCAAATGTATTAAATATCCAAATAGATCTGAACTGAACATTGTGCATATCAATGTGAAAATACGTGCTGTACAAGATGTAAACAGCGCGGAGTATGAACTTCCGTTCGAACACCTGCTTATCTGGCGCTCTGTTCACGTACTGAGTGGAATTTGATTTGACACTTTGGAATAAAAGAGAGAAAAACATATTTCTTTTCCTTCCAGATCTCTTCCTTTCTTTGAAGAAAGGATGAGATGCAGTGTTTTTCCCTTCTGCTTCCCCCCCCCCCACGCGCAGATATAGAAAAGAGAAAGGGGAGGATTTGCTGTTAGGAAGAAAACAGTTTTTTTCCACGAGATCATTTTCCACGCGATTCACTGCGCCATCTGGGTGGGAAGTGGCTCTTCATCTTGTGACAAGATTGGGGAGGGGGGGGATTCTTTTCTGATCCAGGCTTTCCGATCGTTAACTAAGGAATAACACGATACAGCGTTGCCCTTTCTCTCCCATTTATTGCTTAATTTTGATAATTTCGAGAAGAGATATACGAGGGACTGTCATAAATTCCCATCCGCACAGTGCATAAAATGAGATTAATCTCAGTTTACTTGAAGTTCAGAACTTGAACACTAGGTGGAAGCAGCATCCAGTTGTCCTACATTCGTCATTGGCGAATATGCATTCATAAGCATCATATTTTACCTGTATTTTATACTGCGTCCCTATAGGCTCTTAAACTTTAGAACTACGCTTCTAATAGAATGGAACTGTTTGTGCTAAAACGTAAACATGATGATAATCAGACGGGAAAGATCAGGGCCGGCCCTATGTGGGTGCGGGGTCTGGGGCATACAATAACGTGAGGCCTATGACCAAAATTTTTCAGAAATTTAAAAAAGTCAACGATTTTTGTTCAGTGTGTGTAATCATGATATAAACATTATTGCAATTAATAAACAACTAATGTATATTTTTCGTATTTTTACTTTAGAACAATAAGCAGAACATCTTGAAGGTTAAAACCAAGAATTATGGGAGGCTAATAATAGTTTCTTTTTTTATTAAACTATTATTTTAGCGGTGGTATTTTTTAAACATATTCGATAAAATTATCTATCAGAATTCTCTTTTGTTTATTTTTAATTGGATTTTGACGCTGTAGTGAATTTCATGTAAAAACAATATTTCACTTCATGGTTTCATTCTATAAATAAATTAATAGTGTAAATCCCTGGAAAAGGTTTTGGTGAATTTGTATAGTTTGCTTCGATTTATTCGTAGGTGAATTTTTCGGATAACACTCAAATGCCAACCTCTTTTCATCGCTGTATGCGCTTCTTTACGTAGCTTCAGCTCAGCCTTTATCAATGATTTCAGTTCTGAGACGTGTTTAAATGTGCTCTTTTATTAATTCTGTATGATATTTGCGTGGCCGAGGGATTATCCCTCTATTAGGAAAGGACAAGAATAGCCTCAGTGCTGATGCACACATCTACATCTGTAATAATGAGCAGGGTTGCCAAAACTTGTGTTTTTAAAAGAAATAAAACAGGGGTTTGTTTTAATTTTTTTTAAACAAGAACAAAAAAATGTTTTAAACAAAAATAACGTTTAAAACAGAGTGCCAAACAACTTATTTTCTAAATATAATGATTGATATTAATAAGGAATCTGTCAATCATCCAAGGAAGGATTGTGTTTTTAGTTATAAAATAAACACTTGACAAACATCTTAAAATAAAATCCAACAAGAAGTTGTTCTAAACACATCTTTTATAAACATGCCAACCGTGAATCAATCAATTAAGCGACTATTTATTCTACCTTTAATCCCACTGGAACATTTCTTCTATTGTATTGTACACAGCGGCAGCGATTAGTGGGGGGCGAGGGGGGCAGTTGCCCCAGTTTTCGCCACTTTTGCCCCCGCACTATGCTAAACATTATCTACAAAAGGAAATATACTGTCTCAGCCCCCCCCCCCAATTTTTGGCACCTTGCCCCTCCGTTTAGGAACACAATCGCCGCCACTGATTGTACATTAAAATCCTAGTCCTATTTGTGATCCACCTATCGATCATTCGAATAATATATTCTTCCTGATTACCCGTATTGCATTCGAATACTCCTGGTAACATGATTAGATTCCACACATCCCTGTATTCAGAACAATTGCAACCGTACATCATGTTATACAGCCTTATAAATATCCATTATACAGATTTGACTACAATTCACTCCACGTGCTAATTCTTGGGGGAAAAAAAGGGTAAAACGTGTGTTCTATTCTTCTCTCCGCTCTCCCTTCCTCTCTCGGTTCACTTCAAAACAATTTCCATCTCCTACGCCCCCACCTCTCGCCTATAATTTTGTGTAACTTTCGTAGAACCCTGGGAGTCAATGCCTCCGAGGAGAAGGGGAAGACGCGGTCTAGCTGCGCCTGGGCTGCAGGCAACCAGATAAGCGTCGCGTGGAACGTTTCTTGATTCAGGGTCGAGGTCGAGCACGAGGCTGGGTCGATGGCCGCTCCCTCACTCGCTGGTGGCGGATTCAGGAAGCTCTGTCATCCGAGCTATTCAGCGCCTTGCACGGGAATCCGATTTCATTCCACGAATATTGAATTTGAAGTCGCATTAACCTACTTAGTTTTTCGGCTATTGGAGCTACTCTCGCAGCACTTGGTGCGTAGTATACGTGCATTCAGTGCTAGAAGTGTGGGTTCTTGGTCGATTGATTGAATTGATTTGTCGTATTTTGCTTAGCATTTCTGCCACTTATGGCCACTGGCATAACGCAGGGTGCGTTAGGATGATGGGGCGGGGTACACTATAAAATATCTCATAATTAACCATTTCTAACCTTCGTATTAAAGGCTTAGTTTTCGTCAAAGACAAAAAATGTAATCGAGGGTAATTTTAAGATGGACTTTCAGTTACCTCTTTGGTTTTTCCCGAGTTCTTTACTGCTTTCATTTCAAAATTTTGATTTCGAGCAGTGTGCATTTCAATAGATTAACCACTTGCGATGTATGATACCCGAGACTTACATCTCAATCGCGAGTTACTCACTTGTAACAAAGAGATCTCAAGTTCGATTCACTTTGGGAAGACGTTTAGGTAGTTCTGATCCCATTCTTAAAAATTGTAGCTCTAATCTCGGGTAGTATTTGTAACCATGTTATAATTAAGATTGTGACAGATTTTTGATATCGGGATCGGTTAAAAACATTAGGAAGGACAATCCGTAGCAATTCAAACTAATGTAATTATATAATCATAAAACATTTAATATGTTGGCCGATTTCGATGAACTTCTTGTATGTGGTTGAGTGTAAGAAAAGGCATGAGCCTTAATCTCCGCCACAAATAAATAAGAGACAAATAAATAAATAAAATAAAATAAATTGTGCACATACCACCAGATAGCAAAATTGTCCAAATTTATTTTTCCATTATCTCAAACCCTTTCTTTTTTTATCTTGTTCTGCCAGCCCCTTTCCACCTCGTTCTGTCAATCCCTCCTTTCCATATTTCCCTCTCTTCATGAGGACTTGTCTCACCGAGGAAAAATAGGCGTCCGCGAGTTAGTTCATATGAACTTTCCAGCCTGATCGTTACCAGTGCGTAGTTAGAGATCAGTTAGTTCATTTGAACCCTCCAGCCTAACTATTGCCTATTTTTGTTGGAGGAGGAAAAGGTTTATTATCCATTTTCCCTTGACTCATCTCACTCAACTGGTCGCTAGGTGCCGTGGCTTGCCGCGAGTTGATAGCTTCCTGGAGATGCGGCCTTGCTCGAAAAGGTTTATTATCCAAAAATAGGCGTCCCGAAAGCATTGTTCAGTACCAGTTGCGTCGATGTATGGGAGCGTGGGGGTAGTTGCTCCCTTACTATGGCAAGGTCTTGTTGTTTTGTTTATGATAAGAAGTAAACTTTCCCTGCCCCAACCCTCTCCCCAATCCCCAGTTTTGGTACCCAATCGCAGCTACTGTTCAGTACAGTGAATTAATTGATTCAAAACTGGCTGGGACTGTTCCGATTAGTCCACTTCCTGGTAATTAAAGAACTGGGCAAATTAATTCGCTTTCCTTCCCCTCTGCAGGTAAACAAAAAGTGATGTTATATTGAAATGACCTCCCTGCAGGTAGGCACCCGTGACTACCGAAAATTAAAAATAGACAAAATAGGGCAAGATTCGCCCCACATTTATAAAATAAAGCAAAACGTTAGACGTTCACAGCTTGAAAGGGAAACATGATACGATACAGGTAGATGCAGCTGTTACAGCGTTCATTTTTCTCGTTACGCACCGTTACTCTGGCCGAAAGCCTTGCGAGAGGGTTAAACGCGTCCCAAGGTTGACGGTTGACCTACTTTCCCCCCTTCCACGTGCTGCCACAGCTTCCATGTACACGTGTCCCTGGCACAAAGGCCTTTCATCTCCAAATGCAGCGCCTCGTGCAGGAAAACCGTCATCTGGCAACGCTGCACCGCTTGATTGCGACAAACGTCCGTTGTTTTCTTCCTGTATACTTGACTAAAGGAAAGGAAAAGTTTGGAGTTCGTGTTGAGTAGGAATGTGGAGTACTGTGAACACCAAAAGTACACGGTCACTTTATTTGGTCATGTGGAATATTTCTCACATGCTTGGTGGGGCACAAGTATGGGTAAAAATGAACTAACGACATATATGGTACTTCGTAATCAAGGGGTCCAGGGTTCGATCCAGGCCCATAGCTAGAATCCGTGAGCTTTATAAACCAAGTCCATTTTTCAAAAGTTCAACAGTATTAAATGAAGGTAAATTATGTTGGGGGGGGGGGGGGGGTTAATACACTAAGTTAATACAAAATTTTCAAATATCATACAAATACTACAGTTTATATATATATATATATATATATATATATATTTGCCTTATGAAACATCTTTTGAAGTACGTCCTGATTTTCGCAGGACAGTCCTTTTTTTGAGGGTCATGTCCTGCGGACTGCGATGATTCTCAAAAGAGCCAAATATGTCCTATTTTTAATACCGTTCTGCGAAATGTCCTGCAAAACGAATTGTTAACCTTTGTGAAACTGTTAGTGCCTTCTAAATTAATACTATAGTATCGTCAGTTTGCAAAGAAATACTTATAGATCTAAAAATTTTCAACCTTGTCGTACTGTAAAGCTTATAGTTATTGCTTAGAAGCAGATATTGCATGCAGTCTGTTTTAGATATGATATCCAAGGTACCGAGTGATATCTGTATATGCAGGGGCGCATTGAAAATTGCCAAATTCTGGGGATTTGCATGTTTGATACATTGATGAGATGATTACTACAGCTGCGGCAAGAGACATATATTCTTATTATTTATTAATATTTTAATATTATTTCATAATGTATTAATGTTTTATGGTAAGAAAGTAAGGAAACATACAAAAAAGCAGTAAGAACGAGAGAGAGAGGAAGGTTAATCTGTAAAATTAAAAAGATTAGCAAGAGGAGGAAACGTAAAAGAGAGAAATGAAAAGGGAAGAAGACATCCGTGGTGGAGTGTTTGAACACTAGGACGCCAGGGGTCCTGGGATTCAATCCCGGCCTTGTGAGTGTCCATTCATGAATTTAATCATATCATCACTCATATCCATTGATGCAATTAGCCAAAAGTGAGAGGAAGGCGACTTAGGAGCTGTTTATCTTTGATATCAGTCACAGATTTCTGTCTAAACGGAAGGAGAAGCTCCCCTATGAAAGACCTTTGTCAAGGCCAGAGATTATTCCAAATACTTGTCGCTACTTAGACTTCTGCTCATAAACAAGCTGAACGAATACAATAGTCGCTGTTCATGTTGTGTGAATTCATCTTTCACCAAGTTGTGAGCAAAATAATATCTGCTGTCTACATTTTCACCCTTCACTGCAAATAAATTACCTTTATAAAATAGTTTTACATAATGTGGAAGGGGTTGACGTCAATACCAGGGGGCTGAGCCCACCCAACTGGCTCCTGCCTGGCTACGGACCTGGTTCGATCCCTGGTGGAGGCATATTGCACAATACCTAATATATCCACTTTAAATTGTCCCGACTAGCCTATTGGAGCATAAAGTGGACTGAAAACAAACTTTGGTGTAAACAAAACTACCAAAATCTCTGTATTTCTACTAAGTGTTAATTCGAAAGAATTTTGATTTCCGAAAACTAATAAGTATGTTTTATTTTTAATCGAGCGAATTCGTAGCGATCGACAAAAATGGAAGAAAAGCGCAGTTCCGTAGCTAGATATATATTGGCGCCATAGGCAGAATTGTAATTTGGTGTCCCCACCCACGCTACCAAGCACCGACAATTTATATGCGCGTTCCAATGCCAGTAAGCAAGCATAATGTACATACACTTACCTCAATTTGTACTCTGGCAATTTGTTTCTTTATACAGCACATTTGCAGAAGATACAATTGTATCAATATATACTAAAACACAACTTATTACTAACTTCATTGACCCTGTACAAGGCGCCCTAGGCACAGACTAGCCCTAGATTTCAGCACTCTAGGCTTTCCCTCGCTACTGCTTATTGAAGTCATTATTTCAATTCATTGTCATCACATAATGTAATTCAGACGAATGAAAATGGTGGTGGACAATTCGCTTACTGTTTCTTTCGCCGTTGGGTGTACAGTACGTTTTTAAAGATGTTCTTCAGACATTAAGTTAACTAAGATATTATTAAGTATGATCAACTTTTTTAAACTCATAAACAGTGGCGCAGGAACGTTTTTCATTTGGGGGGTACAAAATTCAGCTTCCCATATATATAAACACACATACTACTGCACCTAGAAATACATTTCGGGAGTCCAACCAAGTGTTGCAATAATAATAATTATTATTATTATATTTAATTAAATTAAAATATTAATTAAATATGTAAGTTAATTAATATTGCATTGTTGTTATAACGTGAATAGGTAAAATATAGTAAAAGGATAGAGAGATAACAGCATCTAGCTTGCATGTAGTTAAGATCGCCAAGATTTGCATAAAAACAACTGCCCTGGCAAGGAATTTAATGTCCAATAGAAAAATAATTGAATATTTATTGAATAACAAACAAAAGTTAGATCCAATTAACGAAAAGTAAAGTTTCTGATTAATATTTTATGGATATTATCATTAGTTGTGTGCATAAATCTTTGGAACCTTTCAAAGCCGTATGAGCCAAATTCCTTGCCTTCCAATAAGTTCAGCGGAAATAATCATCGATTATATAACAAATGCTAAACAATTATATTTTGATTATTTACTTTTACTTCTTGGTAAGTCTTTCCTAAATACGTCCTTGATAATTAGGTATAATGTGAAGGCATGGGAAATATTCTATTTTAAAACAGCACACACGAATGTCCTGTAATTTAATACAAAATTTGCATAACTATTTTTTTCTTTGTTTTTCTTAGAATTTATGTTTTTTTTAAAACAGATTTTAAAAGCAGATAACAATTCTGAAACATATAAAGCTCTGGACTTCGTTCTGGGCTTATTTGGATTTAACGGAACAAAAAGTCAGGAGTTCGAAATGTGAACATTTCGAACAAAGATACGTCTATTCATTTTAATGCATGTTGAGATTAAAGGGGGTGAGGAGGATCTTGAGCCACCCCAACCAGGAATAATCATCTCCCATCCACTGGATATAGAAACCACATTATTGAATATATCATACTTATAGAGTTCCACTTCATTTCATTCTAATTTTAAATTCCCATAGCTACGCATAAAAATATATTTAAACAATTTATGGCAGATGTGTACCACATCCAATGTCTTTTAGAAGCCATGTATTTGGTAGGGGGGCGAAGACTTATTGGGATTTTCTGTTCTCAGATGGATCAAAAACCCTGATGGAATTGATATTCAACCTATACCTAAACCTTTGCGTTTGGTGCGGTGAATTTCGGTGAAGTCCGGAGGGCCCAATGAAGTTAAATCCACTCTCCTCACCTCCTTGCTGGGGCCCCCTGGGATCTTAGATCTTTCTAAGATGCGAAAGAGAGAGTGTGATGCGGAAAGTAATGGGAAACTACCGCATCTATTTTTCCCTAGAAAACTTGCAACTGAACATCGAACAGCATGGAGTTTGCAAGGAAAGACCTGCCCAAGGGCAGAAAAAAATGAATGAATGAATGAATGTATTTGGTATTTACTCAGACATCTGTAGGGCGTTGTATTAAAAAAGGAAAAAAACTGAGTTGAGATGGTTCCCGATCAACTCGTAAAAAGTCTAACTTTGAAATATTTGTGAAACATTTCACAAAGCATTTATTTGTTATATAATTAGCTGTACCTAATGTCACTCTTCAAGCAATGAAAGTACTATCATTACATACACAAAACCTAAATACTTCAGATGTCAGAGGAAGCAAGGAAAGGCATGCGCTCAAAAGTTTTTTTTTCGTTTCAATCTTTGGTGGACAAGGTTTCTTTTCGTATAGAGTAGTATTCAATGCAGATACATGCGTGTGTTTTAGGGTGACATGTCAATTTCTCGTTTATGTGAAAAGGTAAACTTTAATGTAAGCAAAAGCATGTGCGCGTCACAGTTAAAGATTTTCGCATCTTCAAAGAAAATCCAAAACACATTCTCACCTCGCCGGTCTCCGTAGCGGAGGGGTTAGCATAGCGCGCTTTGACGCCAGAGGTCCCAGGTTGGGCATGTGAGTATTCATCAATTTCATCATATCATCACCCATCTTTGCAATTAGCCAAAAGTGGCAGAAATGCGAAGTAAAATAAACCAAATAAATCAATTAAACATTCGCATCTCACTCAAAGACCTTGCGAATCCAATCCAAAATCTACCAATAGAACCTGCAGTGAGTTTCATTTAGCTCGTGCATTCATCTGACTAATGTAATTTTCTTACAGTTTAACTTTAGGGTATAACTTAAAATGGCTTTGTGTTTGTGTTGCATTCGATACCAAAATTAGATTTTAAGTAATTAATGTCTAATTATAAGTATACCTAATACATAGGTAAAAATAATTCCCCCCCTCTGAAAATATCGCAAATTGACCCTGTTTAAATGTCTAGGAAAAATTTCATTTCACCTAGGAATTATATCGCGATGCGATGAGTCAAGAATTGTCACAGCCTCATCTCGTCTCCTGTGTGGCGAGGTCCTTCTCGTTCATGTTTGTGTTTATTTTTGTTTCGGTTTCCACTGAGATGTTATTAAAATTTATTCTAGATTCACTTCATGCTCAGATCGGCTAATCGGGACTCTATTTTCAAAATCTCTTAATATATAGTAGGTTTAAGTATAGTTTTCCTAACACCCTCTTACAAAGTTATGATAAATATGGGTGAGGTACAGCAGTACATCGTACCCCCCAAGTTGGTATGTAGTGTCTCGTTCGTGTAAGTATTTCGTTTTGGAAAATTCCATTTTAAATATTCAAAAGAAAATGGGATCAGTCATATACTCTTCTGATGAAGATTTTTATCTTATCTTCGAATCGACGCGACCACTTCTTTAGAAAAGTGTACCCCCCTTACGCAAAGGAGCATTCGTCTGCAGCGTGATTGGCTGAGAGCAAGTCTGATTCCATCGTTCCACACACATTTTAAACAATTTTCATCTCCTTAAAGAGGTTTCCAAGAACTTAGGTCAATGAACTAACTAGTAGCAACCAGCAACCACAATGTAGTAGAATAAGTTTAGAATGGTTTGAATTTCTGTGGTAAGGAAGATAATGTTTAGACCTATAAGCTATAAATAATATAACTTTTTTTATTGGGTGAACTTAAAATAGGTTCTTTACAGCACCCCCTACAATGTACCCCTGTACCCCCCCCCCCGTTCCTGCGCCGCTGCTCAGAAATGCTTGATTGATTGAGTTTATTTTACTTGACTAATTTGCGAAGATGGGGATGGATGATGAAGTTGATGAATGGACATGCACAAACAACCAAGTCCGAGCGGGATTCGAACCTGGAACCCTTGGCGTCGCAGCGCGATGTGCTAACCACTGGGCCACAGGGTCCGGCTAAACTCAGAAATGCAAAGTACGAATCTTTCAATATATGATAGTATTTTTAAGAGTATTTCTTTCTATCTTCATTTTAAAATTTGTACGATGTAAATATTACAAACCATGGCACAAGAAGAAAATAACGGGGCTAAAACTTGGCAATCTTGGAACCAGGGTGGGCATCACAATCTACGTGAAGTTTACTAACCGAATGCCCTCTGCGGTTGCCCCACTGCACCCCCTTCCCCCGTAGTTGCTTTGAACTTGCATTGGCTTGAAAATACTTAATTTTCTTGAGTATAATATCGTTTAATAACGACGATAAGATTCCTCTATCCTAAATTTCTAGGTGAAAATATAATATGGACGTCTGGAAGGGAGGTAAGGATGGCGACATCTCTTCCTTGGAAACCGAATGTCAACCTAAAAGTACATTTTCAGACGTATAATTTGATTTCAGTCATAATAATTGACATTAATTATTATAATGGGGATGCAGAAATGCGATAATTTCAAATTCAAGAGGTGTTTTTTGAGTGGGCAACACTATTATCAAGATAATATGCACAATGGAAAAATACCTTAAATGTCCCTCAGTGGAAGAAATCGGCGGACGTCCATAATTAGGTAGACATTTTCCCGCTCTTGCCCCCCCCCCCTGTGCGCACGCCTATGTAACCAATGCACACCATATGTCCAACATAATTGCCCACCTTGAAAGAAAAGTCGGACAGGCAGTCGCCCACCTATCCTGTCCTGAAACCAGAGCTGGGAGAATTCCCTCTCTACTAATACGATCGTGAATATATGATTAATAATGTGTAGGGTATTCACATCGATCGCTATATATTTGAACACTGCTTACGAAGCAGTTCCTCGAATAGAAAAAGCTGGGATGGGGAGAAACCAAGGAGAAACCGATTTGGCAATGGGATATGTCCAATTGCTGGCAACACTGAGTGCATGGAGGAGTGTTTAAAATACTCGCATCACGTCCTGTGTGAATCATAGGTATTCTGTACCGCCCCTTTCCTTTGTGGTACCGGTCGGTATGACGAGGAAGACGGATACATGACAAATCGTAAGTTTGATACTACTGGTCTTAAATTGTAACGAAGAGCTTAGAAATTATAGTCGGGTAAAGTATTGGAGTGCATTTTTAACTATTGACCTCAACCCTGTGCGATGAAGTTTTGATTACTAAGCTATATTTTTTGTATTTGATTGTTTCCTACACAAGTACTTTCGATATTGGGTAAAAGGAATGCTTCATTGAAAGCGCACACTAAATGTCAAACTCTTTCTCCTAGTACAACCTAACCTAATGTAAATTGTTCAGTGACAGGCTTGATTATATCAGTCCTGCCAAATCATGAATGGGGAATTTTCAAAAGGGTTGAAAACGACAACGCGACAACAACAATCGTGGATAATTTGAATGTAAGGAGCAGTGCTCGAAGTGGGGGGGGGGGACGGGGCTGTCCCTCCTTAGAATAATTTGTATAGACATCCCCGACTCCATGTTGATCCATACAAGCAACCCTCCCAGCTAAGAATTTTTCATTTCGGGCATCGAACAAGGGACACAAAGTAGTGAACTGTCGCCTTGTAATCAAGGGTTCCCAGGTTTGATACCTGATGAAGGCAAATGTTGGTGCGGGTTCCACGTAAAACTGTAGGCTCAGTCTCAGTTAGCCTATCTGTGAATAAAGAGGACTTAAAACATAAATTTATCAGTGTTCCAATACTGTTTTGATTGTTTTTTCAACAATCATTTTACATACGTGTTAATCCAGATGACCCCACCTCCCAAACATCCATTGTGGATAAACGTCAAATTTTACACTTTTGCTGACATTCAGAGAAAGTTCGTTAGGTTTAGTCTTTCTCAAAATAAAGGGTCCGTGGTATATCTGTCCACCCTTAATAATTCTACTTTTTAAATTTTATGGTTGAAAATTAGGTATTTGGGAGTACATTTTAGATTTTTTCAATACAGTAATGTGTTTAGAGAATTACAAAGGGTTGAAGATGCCAGATGAGGTTTCATATGATATGATTTATTTCATTCCGTTGACCATTGTACAGTGGTTGTTTTCCACACATGATATGGAACATGTCAGTACATTAGATTACAGTTAATAATTATTTTCAAATAGGTACAAGTATAAATGCATGTGAAGATGTTATACATAACACTTTAAAAACAATGATACATTATAATTGATTTCATTAAGGATTCTTGGAGTTCTTGCTCTTGCTAATTTTAGTTACAAGGTACGTTTACATTAATTTACATCCACATAATAGATAAAATCAATACATATATAACATGTCCTAGGAGTTCATTTAAGATGTGACAATTTGCAATTTATTGTCAGGTACTCTTTAACAATAAAAGCAATGCTCTAGTAGGTAATTTTTACATGATTTTTATATGAGGTAGCTGATTGTATTGTTTTTAAGTCACTTGGAAGATTATTGAAACAGTGAACAACCATGTATTTTGGTCCTTTCTCAAATAATATGGTGTTGTATGATGGTATCGTGAGGTTGCTGCCATTCCTTGATGTGAGGAGTTGTTACATTTGAAGGAATTGTTTGTCTGTTTTTATATACTTCATCTACAAGCAAGGTGAGGGTAATATGCCTAAGTTTTTAAACAGTTTTCTGCAGGGTGTATTTCTATTATCTCCTGCTATTATTCTGACAATTTTCTTCTGCAGCCAAAAAAAAAAAAAAAAATTTAGTATGCTAATAAAGATTGAAACATGGTGAAATATACAGAGTCGAAGCATCTGGTCATCGGGAGATGCGGCGATGACCAAGCAAGATAATAAAAATATTGCATTTTAAATATTTTAGAGAAGAAGTAAAAAGAAAATTTGAGAATACTTCCAACCGACAGCATGAAACAGCTTGAAATATGCAAGAGATTTGCTAATCTTAGCACATTGAAATGAGGGCCCAGTAATACCCCTCGTGCTGAACCCCCCATCGAGTTGTTAGAAGCCTCAGCTCATCGCAGAAACCGTTCGAATCCCTTTGGTCTCTGCCAGTGTCGAGAACACCCGAATGCTTCCGAGCAGGCAGACCTGGGTCATAACAGGCCCATTTTTTTTAGCCCCCAACCCCATGTTTACAACCATGGCAGGGTTTCTCTGGAGCCATTAAGGTTATTCTGCATGTCCAGTGGCATGCTCAAGGAGGGGTTGGTGAGGGTCATAATTCCAGCTTTGGCTCAATATTCTAACAAAAAAAAAAAAAAGAGGAAAAGATGGCAAAATGAGAAATTGAGGAATGACTACAGTAAAATACACGTAACCCCCCTCCCTGCTTCGAAAATCCAGGGCACGCCAGTGTGAATGTCTGCTATTTCCACTTGTTAAGAGGAAAAGCACATATTGAATGATATGAAATCAAATATGCTTTTCTTTATCAAAACAACCACTGGAGGCGGACCATAAAGGTTCTTACCTTTAAACGTGACAAGTGAGGTGATTGCATTTCAGTTTCAATCATATTTAATAATTCTCATCGTGTGGAATAGAATTATGTCCTTTGTAGTCATATGGTCTGTGGTATGAGCTTTTACATTGAATTGGCAGTGACCTTTGTGTTTATTGCAGAGAAATATTGTACCTGCCCCCTCTCTGTTAAAAGATGGACCCTGATGTTTGGCAAATCTTGCGATGACTACGTAAAGATGTCACGCTTTGCCACTGGAAATATAGTATTTTCAATGTTTCTAAGTTTGAAATCTTATTATGTATTATTCTTGGCCTACGTCACATAATGTAAGTGTATTGTAAATGACATACAGTGACAGACGCCGTATAAAAGACCCTATACTTTGGGAGGAGGCAGTTCTGGCTGCCTAACCTGACCATAAAGCAATGGTGGTAGCCAGTGGCAGCAAATTAACTTGTATTTACCACTTGCACTTTAATAATATTCTGAGTCAAGGTTAGAAACTAGATGTATCTCACCTAAGCACCAACATTGAACAACTAGATACCAACTTAAATACCAAAAGCAAATTTTCAGAAGCAAACATAGGATCCCTGCTTGACAAGCAACACAGCTGCTACACCAGGAAGTTGGTTGGGTTCTAAGACTCATTGGCATTACCAGGCATATTTGTTTGGTTAATATTAAATTGATTATGTACTAAAAAATCAATAGCACATTATTATTATTATCAGCTAATGGTGTGAGATGGGGTAAGTAGAGCAAGTGGGATATCCCCGTATTTTTTTTGTATTGTTTCATTATGGAATATCTGGCAACACATTTACAGTAGTACATCTGGAAAACATTATGACACTGTTTTAATGCATGTTAGAAGAGGATAAGCTTAGTCAGTTATGCTTTTGTAGGCCAGCCTCTGTGGAGGAGTGGTTAGCACAACTTACTACGATACCAGGAGTTCCAGGTTTGAATCCTGACCTGGGCGTGGGTGTTCTTTGTGAGTGTCCCTTCATGAGTTTCATCATTACTCATCCTCATGTTTGCGATTTGATCAAAGTAGCATTAAAGTGAAGTGAAATAAACAAAATCGATCAATCAGTTATGCTTTTGTAAACATATTCAAGACACTTAAGATTGTTAATACAGTTACATTGTAGTGATATTATATTAATAACTTGTATGGCACTTTCTGAGTAAAACTGACTACAAACAATAATATACCATTGGATTCCATAGAAAAAATGTGAAATTCCTTGTTTGAAAATTTGAAACTATTGTTTCTGGTCAATTTAAGTTGAATGGGATGTTGGGGTACAGGCAGGTGACCATTTTGTCTTTAAAAATTAATTGTTAAATTATTGACATTATATTTCACAAAGTGTGCTTGTTCTAAATGAAGTATAACTAACTATTTGCTGGCTGTTTGGCACTTTTGCCACTACTAAGTCGGAGGTCCCAGGTTCAAAGCCTGATTAAGGCATTTTTGTATCATGTATCATTCATTATGGTGAACAACCCAAGAGATGGAGGTGGGAAAGTGACCAAAAATAAAGAACATAAAATAATAATAATAGGCAAACCATTTATCATTGCTGTGACTGAAATTAAGGCTCTCTGTCCATGGCAAAATTTCTTGTGGAATTCTTCATATCAGACTATAATAATTTATTTTCATGTTGTCTCATCCCTTGAATATATTAATTTTTTTTACTCTTGCAGGAGCTTTTGAACCAGAAATGCTCTCATAAGCAAAGATGCTACCAAGGGACAATGAAGTGACATTGGAGGAGGGGAATCTGCCAGTTACCGCAAGCGAAGTCACTTTGAATGCACGTGTACTCTCAGCAGAAGATACATTGAAAAATGTCAAATCCTTTCTTGGCAGAACTGACTCTGTGATTCTGCAAACCGATGGTGTTATTGAAGACACAGGCATTACATTTGAAGATGATGATGATGATGCCAATGCTCCTTGGTGAGTGTTGTAAAAATATACATCTTCATTTAAATTCTAGTGAAAACGTTTTCAACGGTTATTTTAATTTAGAACAGGGATGCTATAGTTTTTATCATGGGTTGCGAATAGCCTTTGTCCCACATCGTGGCTGTATGATGCTTTGGGCTATTGGACAGGCCCGTACCCAGGATTTTTTTGAGGGTGGGCAAGCTCGAAACCTTGGTTTATATATATATATAAATTGTCATGAAATATGTCAATTATTAAATAATTAATTTATATCTTATTTATATTTATAAACATATATAAGTAAATTAATTTGCTACATTTATAACTAGCAAATTAATTCCTTTAACGACTGGTTCAAAATGTCAAGAAATTAGAAGATAGGTGAAATGTTTTTAATAAGTACTAGATATTATTTAATTATTGCCTTTTTTTAAAACTGATAATTAAATTTTCATACTTGTTGTGTTATGTTTTTATAATGGTGTAAATTTATTAATGGTCTCTCTAAAGGAAATATTTCCGTATCAGAGTTGTAGAGAGATTTCAGCACCCAGGACGAGAATGATTTTCGCACCCCCTGCACCGAATTTGCACCCCCCTACCTAGATGTAGCTGGCATACTTAGACATTGTAGAAATTTTACGTACTTATTCTATTCCGTTGAATCGGATGAAAAGAAAACTTAGCATTCAACAAATGTGGCTAATAAAAGAACAGTTGGTTGTGCATCCCACACCATCTTCATTGAAGCAGTGTGTGTTATTGTTCACATCTGTAAAATCGATTGCAAATTAAAGACAACTAGTTGGAGGGACAAAAAATGAGAAACTTTAAGAAGACATTAGTTTCCTATTAAATTAACATGTAAGTGCTATGTTTTATTCTCAACGAAAGGAGGTGAGAAATGTAGGAGAAATGACAGGTCGGTCTAATTTCTATTTTCCACGGGCCTAGTGTAACGGTCCCTTGGAGCGTAAGGGTCGTTACATGGGGTACGTAGCTACAACACTTAAGGACTCTAAAATATAAAACATTATCATGTATCTTATGGTTTATTAGACAGAGTTCTTACATTTGTTAGAGTATTACTATGTTTCTATCCTAAACTAGCTAAGTCACTAATATCTCTGCTGGAGACTATCCAAGATTTAGGCTAAGTCAAAATAAAGTGAAGTCCATTTACCTTACTCAGAGGTATTTTCTGGTGCAGTCTGGCGTCGAGCAGCAACTTCTCTGGACTGGCCTCCTGTTCCTTATTTGGGGGGGTTTTTATAACAAAGTGTCTTCCTGTCCTTTGGCTTACCAGTGACCCTTTCAAAGTCATTTCGATCTCAGTGGCTCTTTGTACATAAGTCCATTTCCTCAATAGCTCATGATGGGTAATCACCCGATTCCCATATTTAGTCCTAGAGCAATTATCCATATTTGGAAATCATGAGATCACGGTTTTCCTTGTTTCAGAGAACCTTGAAGTTGTTTACTAATAGTTCACCCTTTTATGGGTTAGCCACTCCTCTTTATTCCAATCATTGGCCTTTGGCCAATGAATTGGACTTATCCTCTTCCCATGCCGTTTGATTCGCCAAGAGACAGAGACTGTATGCTTTCGTGGTGGCACGCTGATTTGCGCATAATAAACTAGACTTCCAGTATTGTTAAGACTAGCACCAAGTCAAATACCATGAGTTCAGATATTTTATGAAATATAAAATGTATTTTATATCAATCTGGTTTGTTGTAAGGGATGGTTGAAAATCCATCCGTTACACTAGGGTGACAATGACAACCACCTTCGCAGCTACGGCTCCATTTCTTACTAGTCCAATTTGGTATAATTTTAAAATCTTATCTATGACTGTAGAAGTACGTTTTTACCCCATGCTGATCAGCCCTAAAGAGAGAGAGAACAAGAGATGTATGCAACATTCACACACAGGCTGACATCATTCTTTGTTATTCCTTCTTTGTATGTGTTTATAATGTTATTCTTAGAAAAGTATGTTTGAAGTCCAAACTTATTACTTTTTTTTTTTTGTTTTGTTTTGTTACAACACAAACTCTTACCCTCGGAAAATTTTTATGGGGGGAAAAATTTTAATAGAACAAGATCGTTGGTGGGAAGGTGGGGGATCCCCATTCTGCCATGGGAATTCATACCCTTAATGTGACCCCCAACGCTATGGAATTATCCTTATAATGAAGAACATGTCTGAATGTGAATTAATCACAAAAAGAGGACATTTGCTCATCAAGACTGCAGTTCGAAAAAAGTCAAAACGGGGAGTAAATATGGTGAACTGTCCCAACCAAATTGGAACATTTAGTAGAATCGCATAAATGGTTATAAAACTAAAATTACTAAATATAGTAGACTGCAGACTTCTGGAGTCTGCCTCTCCCTCCAGAGACAACATGTATACAAGAAGAAAATCTAAATTCTTGCAAAATCTTAAAAATTATCCATGTTGTTTTTTTAGGTTTGCATCAACATATTTCATGGCTCGAGGAGGGGGGGCATGGTCCCCCTGCTATGGGATGTTTCCTGGGGGAAACGTAACAACATTTCTCCCGAGATTTCGGCCAGTGTATGAGACTGGTGGATATCCACCATTGTGAGAAAATTGGGGAGCTATGCATGCATAGCATAACCAACCCAGTCATGGATACCTGGGTGGGTTTCAGAGTCATTCCTTCTCTCTTGTAATGTGAAATATGTAATAATAAATTTGCTTCACTAGCATTGTAAATATAATTTGTAAAAGTATAGTACACTGTTCTTAAGGCTCGGCTGGACCTTTGGCATGCAAATGGGCGAATTTTTTTCAAATTTTCCTCTCCAATCGAAAAACTTCTTGGATATTTCAAAATATGAAACATTACATCAGCTTAGAATTCCTTCTAGAGCATTGACGTGAATTTTCATGTAGTTTTCTTTCATTGTTGTCTAGACTTATGTAATCAGAAAACTATTGATAATATCTAGACAACAATGAAAGAAAACTACATGAAAATTCACGTCAGTGCTCTAGAAGGAATTCAAAGCTGATGTAATGTTTCATATTTTGAAATATCCAAGAAGTTTTTCGAATGGAGAGGAAAATTTGAAAAAATTTGCCCATTTGCATGCCAAAGGTTCGGCCGAGCCTTAACAAACATGCATTTGAATAATTTATTTCATTATTTGCATGCCTCTTTGGAATAATAAAGATAATCATAATGTACTAGAACAGTATGGACTTTGTTGATTGATTGATTGAATTTGAAATTTTTGGTGCATCATCTGTAAGGCTATTTTGCACCTGCCAGATTATACGGGTCCAGCCCCCTACCATAACTAAAATATACAGGGTTGCTACGAGTCTGGAAAACAGGGAAATGTCAGTAAAAATCAGGGAATTTTGTAGATCGTCTGGAATTTACATGCATTTTGGAGTCTGCAAGAGAGAAAGTTGCAAAATGAACAAGCAGTTCATTTCCACTTCTGGATTCGGTTCTTGTGATTCCACTCCCAAAAAAAAGATTCAGTTTAGAAACTTTTTCTTTTATTCTTATGTTTCTCAGTCTTGTGCAGTCTTATGGTTCCTTTGAATTTCTGTAATAATTTTTAACTTTTATAATACTAGATACTAGAAAGAATATCAAAGTAAAACTTGCAGTCCAGATATCTGATTGATAACTAAAGTACATTGACAATATGATCATAATTATCGGAAAGGTTGGTGAAGATGAGGTTATCGTCTATTATTTTAAAAATCTTAGTCTTGTTGGCATTTCCTATAGAATTCCTATATGCAATAAAAATTTCTCCAAATGCTGTGTACTTATAAATGTAAGCAAGAAGTGTCTGAGGACTAAAACATTCTGACTTGCATTAAAAGCTGAGGCTGTAAAAGGACACTCAGCACACAAGGACAAGACACACACAGTCCTACAGAGTATTATACTGGTTGTAGGTGCAGACGCCAGAGCCTCGTTAGTCTACAAAATGCAGTTAGGGTGTACTATGTGGAAGTGAGGTTGACAATTGAGTGTACTATGTGGAAGGGTCACCCCTTGCACCCCAGTTTGGACTTGACCTATATGCTCAGTCATAGGAACAAAGTGTGAGATTGTGTAGTGTTTCAAAAATTTTACACTGGTAATAATACATGCAGTGTAAAAAAGTAAAGTGTTCCCCTGTGCATAGCACCACGCCATGAAGGCGTATAGGGGGTGTGGGGGTAACGCCCCACACTTTCTTGATCCGGTCGTGAGTGGGGGTGATGTGATCAGCATCACGCCCCTGACCGCCTTTACCCCCCAGGGTTTCCCCCAGGTACCCATGTTATTCGACGCTGGGTGGGTGCCGGGGCCGCTTCCACCGTTAGAAAAGTTCCCGGATTTGAACCGGCCGGGGATCGAACCCGGGACCTTGAGCATGGTAGTCAGACGCGTTACCGACTGAGCCACCGCGGCCACTAATACATGCAGTGTAAGTGACAGAACTAGCTTGGTAGTTCAGTAGTAGAGGAATGGCTTGGAATACCCAAGATAAAATATTGTTTTTTATTCTGTTCTCACGATTATGCATGTCTTGTGTGTGTGCAAGAAAATAGATGAAATTCTGTGAAGTGTTATAATTTTATTGAGGGCAGAGAGGGGAGGGAAATGGTAATGGACATTGTTTTCATGCTTTATTCAAGTCATTGACTTCAAACATATTGGAACGTTAATTTTTAAATATTAAATTGACATATTTTACTGTAGCAGCATATAATGCACTTTGAGATATTGAGAACTTGTAACTTTTTTAAAAAAATATTTATGCATTATACCAGTACTTTGTGAATGTCTTGGTTTTGATGCATTAATTGTTCATTATTTCTTCTTTCTATAATTGTGGTTTTGTTAATATCTAAAACTCATTAAATATTATTTATATTCATGTTTTTTTGAGATAATGAAGTTGATTTTTTTTGCAGGTATAGCAGAAGAAAGTTACGTAGAATAATTGAAGGTCTTGCAGTGCGTGTTTTCACATTTCTTCTCCTTTTTATTTATATTGGTGCTTCGATCTACAATATAGCATCTCCGTATGATGCATTTATTATAATAGACTTTTGCATTTCCATGTATTTTATGATTGAGGTTTCAGTGAGGCTTTATGCATTAGGGTAAGTATCATGGACAGAAGTTTATATATATTTTCCAATCCTTGCTTGTTTTAAATGTTTGGTAATGCATGATGCTTTTTATGCTGCATATTGAATTTTTCTTAGTGTTTCATCACTTAATTCATACAAAATTTAATATAGATTAGATTTATTATGTGTTGATAAAGACAAGTATGATGCATCAAAACATTGAGAAAGTAAATTATCAGCCACAATAAGTAATGTGAGTAGTTAACTATTGTCCTGTCCATAGTAAAATGTATAACTTGCAAATATTTTCTTTTTTGCATGGATAATATATTTCATTACCAATTGCTCATTATAAATATTTGAAATTTTTGTGAAACCCAGAAATAAGCAACTTATGGAATGTTATTTTTCCAGTTACTCAGTGGGTAGCATGACAACAAAATAATTGCAAAGAAATATTTTCTGATATCACAAGCAGTGCAACCATCGAAGTAATGTGTTTCTGCACGTATGTGATTATACAGTGCTTTTCACAGTCAAGTCACTGATGGAGTGGCGGTAGCATGCTGAACAGTGAGAGCATGTCTGCCAGCATTTAGACCCACAGCTTTACAGTGACCTTGGCACTGAATGCATGAGTGCTTCAGTATCTAGATAGCTGGTGTCCAGTTTGCATGTGTTTGTGAAGTGTTAATAAGTGTTTTAGATTGTTTTGTTGTAAGTTTACGTAGCACTGGTGCTTTTCTGCAGTATAATAATGCCATGTTATCTGTGCAATTTATATGTACGACTCTTACGTCATTACAAATTCTTGTAGAGAAGTTAGAACACACTTTTGCAGCAGAATTCCCAGAAGTACATGTACCACACTGACGGTGTTCGGAAACTTGTGAACAAATTTAGGGAAACAGGGGCTGTTCTTGGTAGTCGAGCACAGATACACGACAGAACTAAAGAAGCAGTGTTGCTAATGGAGCAGATAGAAAAATCGCTGCAGTGCGCCGATGCACAGCTGTTACGTACAACAAGGAAATTATAGAATTCAGGTCTATCTAACGTTGAGTTTTAAACGTCATGCATTATACCAGGACTAGGATTAATATGTACTAACAAGTGGCTTTGTATGTAGCTACATACATATGGACTAAAAATTCGCAAAATATGAACTAACACATACGTAAAATTACCAAAAATGCTGCAAAGAAGACTTCTTCATACGATTCCTTATTTGAGTGATTTCAAACAAAATAAAAAAAAAAAAATTCATTGCATTAATGCAGTGGTGGCGTTCTAACTGTTCACTCCCAAAACCCGTATACACTGGTACGGAACCGCAACGGCAGATAACAACATGCCAACGTGTTAAACCGCGACAATTGGACCACAACACTCCTCCTCAAGCAGTATTATTATTTCCTCTCTGTGATCGGCGAAAGTCGGTTGCCTTTGTTCTACATTTACAACGATGCCGGCTTCCACAACAATAACAAGTACATATACTGCCACTAGACGATAAGCTGCGTGGCTTTTTCTTTGCTATGAACCAGGGCTTTTCCTCCCTGGGCGGTGGCGGCAGATGTTGCTCCATTTCGACCCCCCCCCCCTCTCGCCATTACGCAGCAACGGGAAATTGAAAATCAATATATTCCTAAGTAAAACATCAAAATATAAAATAAATAATGAGACTTCTTATGCTATTTCAATACTATTAAGCGCAAAAGAATATCTCGCTCGACCACAGTTTTCAATAGGCTTATTTTTTTCTTCTCTTCAAATTTTGCCGCCCTGGCCGGTGGCACGGTTTGCCCTCCCCTTCTGCCGGCCCTGCTATGAACTTGGTCACCCATCAAAGAATGTCAATTTTAACACAGAAAACACCTCTTCCTCCACCTAAATCCCATCTTTCGCAGCAAACGTCGCAAACTCTCTTGACTTCCCGCAAAATGTATGTCCGCCTGTAATTTGACATGCAATTTTTTCAATGTCGGCACTTCATTTTCACGCAGGGCGTAGTCGTATATGCGGCTACGGATAACGTTTTCATCGAAAGCGTCCACTGACGATTTGGTCGCTGGTCTTTGTCGTTCTTTCCCGGGAGTGTGGAATGATGTGGAGGGGCCTTCTGACATCTCAAGAGATTGTCTTTCGTTCATGATAGCCCTGATTGTTCGTTCAGGAACTCCAGTCGCAGCTGCTGCTCTCTTGCCAAAAATGCTGTATTGGGATGCTAACACCTTCACTGGCTTCCTCCTTCATGAACTCGTTCACGTTGCTTAGAATTTCTCGAGCTTGGCTATGCAAGGTTTTTGATTTCAACTTCGACAGAACTGGAGGCATTATGGAATTTAACGTTCATTAACAAACACACACTTTCACATACACACACGCAATACATGCACACAACGCCAAACTGGTAAAATACTTAGTATAAAATAAAAATATGGTGCTTCCAATCCAACAAAACTCACCGTCATTTTACCTGCCTTTCCCCTTCCATGACAGAAATAGTGCTTCATTATTACAGTTGGCAACACTAGTTACTAGCTAGCTAATGAACATGCACTGCATAAAAGAAGCAACCACTACACCGTGCTATATTGCCACATTACCGTCCCTGCCAAACGGTGTGAACCAGGAGCTGGAGCGCTATTAAATTGTTTTCAATGATGTTTGCGCGAGTGTGTCCAGGAATGGAATGACAATATGGCAACAATAGCGAAGTTTTTCGAGCAGGGTAGAACACGTGATACTATGAGAGAGGGAGATGAAACGAAAATTGGTATCTACGCAACGGCAAATTTATGTGTGTTGTACTCTAAGAAGCGAAGGGTGAAATGGTGTGTGCTTACTGAGGAGAAACTAGATGTCGGTGGAGCATGATTGGAACATACTCCTCAAAAATCCCTCCAGGGCATTGCACAAGAAACAGACATGTCCATTTCATGGCGAGCTACCAAGTTTTTAAACCTGAAGCCACATTAGAAGAATTGAAAGAAAGGTACTTGTTATATGGACTACCTCATTTCAGACAGTCTGTTTTCTGAGATTAGGTTAGTTAAATAAATGAACCTCACCTCAACACACCTCACCTCACCTAACCTAACCTCAGAAAACAGACGGTCTGAAATGAGGTAGTCTGTATAATACTAAAGTACTGAAAGAAAATATGATGAGTGAAATTGAAGCAATTTTGGAAGATGAACTGATACATGATAGTGGAAATTTCCTAAAAGATGCCGTAAATGTGTGGATGCAGGAAGACATCATTTACACCTCTTGTAACAAGGTACGTGCTCATTTCAATTGTAACTATCAATGTAATTGTACAAGCTTATTTCATTACATAGATACCGCTTCCAGTTATGTGGATGTTGCGTACAGATTGCCAGCAGATACACACTCACCACCCAGCGTGCTAGCCACCGCTCTATGGGTGACGACCGTGAAAAGCACTGTACTATGAAACACACCAAGCTATGGAACTTGTACTTTGTATATGCATATTGAATGTTTAAGCTTTGATTTAGAGTGCACTAACTATTTTATCTTCTTACTCTTTCAGACCTTATGACTATTTTCATTCATGGTACAATTTAGTTGACTTCATTGTTGTTGTTTGCACACTGATTGTTGCAATTGTCAATTTCACATTTGATATTGAAGGGCGTGCATGGCAGTCACTGCAGTAAGTATGCTTGAATATATATTTTTATGTTTAGTTATTTGTATAGTTTGACTTATCCATGAAAATAACAAAAATCAAGAAATTTTGAACTTTGTTTTTCTATTTTATTTAAAATATGAAATTTCAAATGCTTAACTATTAAGATTGTGACTTGAGGTTACTTTTATTTGTCATCATAAATAATAATAACCTGTGGCGTACCAGCCTGTAAGGGCTAGTGCTTATGTACCTACTGCCAGCCTCGCTCAACCAGTTACGGAGTGACATGTGGTCAGCACAACAAACCCCCAGTCATTGTTGGTTTTCTGTGACCAGGTTACGCTACTCAATTTCTCCAATTTCTTCACAATGGTGGGTAGCCACCAGTCCCATACACAGGCAGAAATCTCAGGAAAAGTTGTTACATTTCCCACAGAGGACTCGAACCTGGCCGCGTCTTGTAGCCAGAGTACAAAGCTTGCCCCTTAGACTGCATGGCCACGGTGCTGGACATTTGTCATCATACAAAAAATAAGTAAAAAATATCAAAGCTCTTGTTTTCCATATATAGTTTCTTGATTACTTTAATGTCTGACAAGATAGATTGATTTGAATTATTTTATTTCACTTTTGGCTAATTGCGAAGATAGGATGAATGGTAATAAGATGTATGAAAGAAGGGACAAGCATCTACATAAATGGAGAACAAAACATGAGCCTCACAGACAGACAGGATTATACTGGCAATGAGTTGAATTGCCAGTGCCTCGATAGTGTGCAATATGCATTCCAGTGTGTACCACATGGAAGGATGGTTATTTGTGGATTTAGAATAATGCTTCTTTATTAAAAATGCAGTCAATTTTTTAATTTTTTATGAAAGAGCATCTATTCAATACCATGTAGTTGGGTCAAATGTGCATGCATATATATAAATGATATAATATTTTTCCTCTCAGTAATATCTCTTTATCTATTTCAGTTTTGTTGTGGTATTACGTTTCCTGAGGTACATACGCCTTTTAAGTATTGTCCGTCTTTGGACAGAGAAAGAGAATGTGTTGAAGGGAGTGAGACATGTAGTATCCCAAAATAAAAGAAGGTATAAGCTTTTTTTCCAAAATTTAATTTTGTCGTTCTGCTATGGTTGCCTAAAAAATAACAAAATAGATTGATTTTTAAATTATAGGCACATCAACACATAGGCTATTTGTGTACATCTCATAATATGAGGATACGCCCCTTAGCTAAAACAAAATTGCATACAGGACCCTAAGAAGAAAATAAAATGCCACCTTACCAACACTAAAACTACTGTTTATGAGGACAATCAGAGTTTAACACTGAGGCTGTCAAGGGACACTCAGCACATGTAAGGATAAACACAGAACAAGACAACCTTACAGAGTATTATACTGGCTGTGAATCCGATGCCAGATCCTCGTTGGCCTGCAAGATTGTTTTCTGTTTTTCGAGACCAGACTTCTTTTCAAGTAGTTCCCCAATTGTTCTCATGACATTGGGTCAATGCATTTTTTTCCTGTGGGCTTCCACCAGGAATTGAACTTGGGAGCTCTTGCACCAAAGGCAAGAGCACTGACCATTTAGCTATGCAGGAGCCCAAAACTTTTTCACATATGACATGAATTAATAAAGATTTGAAAGAATAATTTTACATTAGATTGTTATAATACTGGCTGTAATACTTATCTAATTGTGTGTGATATAATCTGCATATTATAATTGTCACATGTATTACTCTTCTTTGTGCTTATATAGTTAGGATGTTAGAAGTAGTAAGTATTATTTAAATTCCCATGGAAAATAATCACATTTGCTGTGCAATTTCTATACCAGACCTGTTGTCCATTTAGCACTTCACAATGTACAAGGACTATTGTCTAAACATGTACCTTTTAAATATTTCCAAATTTTCAAAGCCACCTGGGTCACAATTCATGCACATGGATCAAAACAAAAACACAATAATGTTCATTAATACTCTCACATTCCCTGATGAAGAACACAGGTGGGTTTGAAAAGTTGGAAATATTTAAAAGTCATGTGTTTAGACAATAGTATTTGTACATTTTATGATTAACGACACATGCCACAAGATTTCGTTTAGCACTTAATATTTACATATGGCAGCTTGTTAATCTGAGATGTAGGCATAACAACAGCTTGCCGTGTACTAATGCAAGTGTTTCTGTTTTCTACAGATATCAGAAAGATGGTTTTGATCTTGATCTCACCTATGTAACAGAAAGGGTTATTGCAATGAGTTTTCCATCATCAGGAACCTTGTCTTTCTACAGGAATCCAATTTCAGTAAGTATGGTTGTAAAATGTATGTAAAATCTACAATGTTCATTTGAGAATCTCTTGGGATACCCAGCTAGAAAATTGTTAGGCAAGCAGAAAGGGGATGAAGGGGAGGATTCATTGGTAACAGTTTGTGCAGTCAACACATATCAAACAGTGTTGCTAAGATTTTATCTGTGATGAGGTTGTTTACCAAGATAGGCGATCCCAGGGTGTTGACTTTAATCATTGTTTCATGAACCAGCAAAAGGTGTATTGTTTTTATATGTGTGGAATTTTATGGTTTGCTATCATGCGTACTGTTACATGCAACATTATTTTCATAATAAAAAAAAATTAAAAACTCCAAAATGAGAAGTGTAATTATATAATAACTTCTCATCTCCTTTTATTTCTTGTTTTTCAAGTTTATGCTCAGTCCAACCACTTATGACTTGAAGACAATCATTTGTATTTTATGTGCCTAAAATATGCCAGTGCTGGTCCCAGTGTTTAAACTTTTTTTTCTTTTACAGGAAGTGTGTCGGTTTTTTGAAACAAAATATCCAGGCCATTACAAGATATACAACTTGTGTAGTGAGAGGGCCTATGACCCAGATATATTCCATGGCAAAGTGGAGAGGTACATAATGGATGACCACAATGTCCCAACTGTCAGGTGCGGAAGTGTCATTTTTTTTAAAAAAAAATGTACATTCCACAGTCTTTCATTCAATTTATAATTTTCTTTCACAAGGATTGTCAAACCTTTGAACTTGTTATATGGCAATGAGCTTTTCCTATTTGCAAATATCACTTATTCCATTTTCACATCTTATGGGATCCAATCAGTTTTGATACTCTTACAGATTACACAGCAGCAATTTCCAGCTGTTTATATATAATAATTATAGATGTAGTTTGTAAATAAGCCATTGCAACTAACTAGAACTTTAATTAAAAATATTCAATGTGACTGGGCAGGAAACTTACCGATTTTGATAATTTTTTGAACTGATGCAGATATTTAATAGATTCTGATACATATGATTATTGGATAAGATCATTTGTTATTCCTGCATTACACATATATATATTACTAATAAAAGCTGTGCTGACCTCTGTGGCAGAGTAATTATCACAGCCTGCTACAATGATGGGACCTGGGTTCAAATCCTGGCTCTGGCATGGGTGTTCTTTGTGTGTGTTCCTTTATCATTTTCATCACATCATCATTCATCATTGCAATTAGTCACAGTGGTAGAAAAGCGACATTAAATAACAAAAATCAAATAAAAGAAAGTTGTTTGTTTGTTATAAATATTCTCTGATATTTACGTTGGTATTTGTATTAACATTGTTTAGCACAGCGATCAGATGAATCAGCTGATCAGATCAGATGAATATTGGTGGGATAAATGTACGAATAAACAATTAAATGTCCAGGCCTTAGTTCGAACCTAGGACCCTAGTTTCTGTTGCACATCATGCTAGCCATTCTGCTACAGAGGCTGGCTATTCTAAACATTAGTTTAGAAGCAGCTATTTGTATAAATCAGAAATCTGAGAGACTTTAAAGCAAACCAACAATCCATAGTTTAACCCTTGTCAGGTGAACAATACAATCTATATATATATATATATAAAAATTGATGTATGTGTGCATATGTGTGTGTGTTTGTTTGTTCACCAATAACTCTGAAATGCCTGGAGCGATTTCAACAAACTTGATACACGTATCACTTGCAATCTCAAAAGAAATACTGTGGGGGTAAGACACCCGTGGCACCCCTAGGGGTGGGAAGGGGACATAAAATAGCATTCTGTTGCGCGACATTTTTGTCATATCCTGCAAGTTATGCTTCCTGCAACACAGCACGACAAAGTTGGTTGCCTACACAGAAAGTGCAATATTGCTATCCTCGAGCAATTTCAACACATATCACTTACAATCTGGAAAGAAATACTGTGGGGGTAAGACACCCCTGGCACCCCTAGGGGTGGGGTTGGGAAGGGGTAACATGTAAAAATAATCGAAAACAAACGATAGTGTGGAATCGATAGTTTTCGGGGTCACTAAGATGAATAGTGACACTCCCAGTGCTGTTCAACTTCAAGTTCATTTTACCCTATAGTTACAATCCATTATTTTCCTGTCTAATAGAATATTGGGATAAATAAATACCCGGGCAACACCAGGCAATCAGGTAGTACTTTATAAAATATAAACATTTACAGGCTCTGTTATTAATTATTAGGTATGAAAATGGGTTCCCAAAATTGATTCCTGGGGACCCAAGTGGTATTGACTCAATCTGGATTTGCATCATATTTTAGTTAATTTTACCTCAGTAGCTTGTACATTCTGCCTAATGGACATGTGAGTGCTCTCTGTACTATAAGTCTGTGGGGATATATATATATTTTTCAGAAATTTTACTGTAAGATCTTATTTTTGTAACTTCAGTTATTCAATATACACATGTATAGAGCTTACGTGCAGTAATCAAAGTGAGGGGGGTATGGTATCCCTCCAGCTAGCAAAATTTATACAAAACTTCCTCCCAGTTGCCTTATTGTCCCCATGTTAAACCACAGGAGCATCCCCACAGTTAACATTTTCTACTTGAAGCGTGCAATCAATGGAAAATTTAGATCCTCTGCAACTGTTCCTTCTTCAGTTTCATCCAGTCATCATTCATCCTCATTGCTGAGATTAGTCTGAAGAGGCAGAAAAGTGATGTAAAATAACAAAAATGTATAAATTTCTCTCATGTTCTGATGTGAATAGGAAAGAAATAGGAAATGGCCTCCGTGCTGGAAAGTCTGAAGGCATTTTGTCACGTGACATGTGAAACATTTATATATATTTTGTTAATTGTGGCTTTGATAAAGATAATATAATGGCGTTTTCCCTTTCTTTTAGCCAGATGGTGGAGTTCAGCAAGAGCATCCGCCAGTGGCTGGGTGAGGACCCTGAGAATATTGTAGCTGTGCACTGTAAAGGGGGTAAAGGGCGAACGGGGACAATGATCTGCGTTTACATGGTGGATACAAACTTCTTTAACACAGCTGAACTCTGCTTGGATTACTTTGGCAAGAGGAGGACGGATTTGTCGGTCGGCCAACGGTTCCAAGGGGTCGAAACACCCAGTCAGGTAATAGTCTCCTATGCTGTCTTATCTAATAGTTGTTAGTTAAGCTTATTTCTGACAGTGTTTGCACTTCCATTTTAAATTATAGCAGACTTCACCCAAAAAGTAACTCTCAGGAAAGGGGGACCCAGTTGTGTGTTGGATAAATGATATCCAAATACATCGTTCCCACACACCTGGAAATCTTAGGGAATTTGAAAAAAGTAAAATTCTGAGGGAAAATCTGCTAATTGTTCAATGAGTCACATTGAAGTATGTCTGAAGGGCTAGAATATGCTCCTACCTGTTAATTTTCTTCACACAAGCTGCTTTGAAGACATAGGCTTGTAACATATGTTTATTTTCCATTACAGATTAATTGATTTTGTGTCTATTTATAAATTTCTGTTTCTCAAAAGTGTGAAAATATTTGTTCTATACGTATGTGGCATGTTTGGAATGTTATTTTGTGCACTGCAATACAGTTGGAAAAGGTGTAAACTCAGACAAATATCTGTAACTGTAGTCCTTAATTATTTGTGCACAGGGATTCTTCATTTAGTTCGATTTCAGAAAGTGAACTAATATGAAGAACTTTCCAGTACTGATAAACTACTAATATAAAATTTACTGATTCCGATAACTGAGCCAATGCAAAATTGTAAATGATTCTTGCAGAACATTCATTCACCTCCTCAATTAATGTATATAACCAAATTATTCAATATGATTTACTTTAATAATGAACTGCTTATTCAGACATTTACTTCACAAAACCATGACATACAAATTGTATTTTTTTATTCATAAAAGTAATAAAAAACTGTTAAAATTATCAGTAACATTACTGATACACAGATATGCCCATACCGATAGACAGGGCTCAAAAAATCCAGGTCGCCATGCTGACTAAAAATTTCAGCCTGGTGACTGTGATCTTATGCTGTAATATGTACGAAATTTTGATGATTCTAAGTTCAAATTGCAGTACAGCGTAAGTTAGCTAATGATATATTTTTTTTAAAATCATTGTTGTGAACATTCCAGTGTGTCAGTAATAATTTCTTACTCTTTGTCCCCCAACACCCCATTTCCTGCTTTCTCAAATAATTTAGCAATGTTTTGAATACCGTGATGCTCAGCATCTTATACAGAGTGTTTCAAAAGTCACACAACCCAAACTTTGGAAATGTGGTATATCATGAAAATCATAAGAGATATTTACACCAGGTTTTCTGCATTATAAAGCCTCATCCATTGAGATATATTTCAATGCTTACAATTATCAGTTCACTCCATACAGAAAATTATATAAATTAATAACTGACGAAAGGCACCATTCAAATTTTTCCAGAAATGAACTTCTGAGTAAGAAAAATATGTAAGAAATTATCGAAGGGTCATAATTAGACATTTGATGACTGATGCCATGTCAGTCTGTCATTTGCGACCAATTGGTCATGTGCAACAATTGATGAATTTTTGACTGGCGATTTTATGGGTTGAGTGAACAGTGCCATTTTGGGACATATCTTCGTATATGGCAACACTAGCAGGTCGAAACATTGCCAACAGTCGCAAACATGTGTCTAAATATTGGCTATACATTTACGTGAAAAATCGTAAAATCAAGATTTTGTGCCGAAATTGGACTCTTGAGAGAATCCTAGGCTGCCCCTGGTTACATTGAATTCTCTTCACTCACTTTTGCCGCTACTGTGCCGGTTTGTTTTAATTGATTCAGTATGGCGTATTCATTGGAGCAGTGCCTGTGCATTGCTGAAGAGTATTTTACTACTCATTCTTACACTCATGTGCAAGAAGTTTTCCAATAAAAATGCCCTGCTTCTGCTGTAGCTACTTCACAAAGCAACTGTTTTACAACCAAACACCAACAAATGATCCCACAAATATTTTAAGAGTTGGTATTTATGGTTGAAAATTAGTTCTCAGATGTTTTCAGCAAATGAACAATGTTTTTTAAAATAATGTAATTGCCTTTATTTAGATAAATGCTAACATAAATTTATGAACCCAGTGATAGCCTACAGGATTAGTTTAGTGCAGAGAACCTGGTGTAAATATCACTTACGATTTTCATGATATACATTTTCAAAGTTTGAATTGTGCGACTTTTGAAACATACTGTAGTATGCTCAATTGCTAGTAGGTGGTTTCCTGGCACCTGATTTTCAGAGCTGGCGCCTAGCTTTGAAGAAAATTTTTCGAGCACTGCCAATAGAGTAACAATTAGTTTGCTTCTGCTGGGTCCCCAGTCATGCAGGCATCAAGCAGAACGAAGGAGCTGATGCAGATGGCGACCTTCTCATTCACCTTGTTCTCTCTCTCTCTCTCTCTCTCTCTCTCTCTCTCTCTCTCTCTCTCTCTCTCTCTCTCTCTCTCGCTCTCACTCTCACTCTTGCTCCCCCACACCGATAATAAGTCATCTTAACTCTGCTTCGAATCTGACACAACAGAAGTCTCACACATTGCCATTTTGCAAGGGCTGGACCCTTCGCTGTGCCGTACCTGTAATGTTGTATTAAGTGTTCAGACCATTCTTCTCGCATGTGCTGATTTTAATTTCTTCAGACAGAGTTTTAACCTTTCCAACGATTTATCATTCTCATCCATCCATGTTGGTAGATGATGACAGTGTTTTAACAAATGTTTTTTATCTTTTTTGAGAAGAGCTGGCCTATTACACTGTTTCTGAGGAAGTTTTTAGACTACCGTTGCATTTTTTAAATTTTGTGTCTGTCCTGTGGAAGTCCCTTGACAACTTGCACTTTTAACCTTTCTCAAAGCTCTCTCTACACCCCTTTTGAATTTTTTTAATTTTAAGGTAAAGGTTTTGATAAGGGACCACAAAGGCTGAAGCACCCACAAATTTTAAATCAATCAATTAGCTAGTCTATCTCATCTCTAATAATAATAATAATAATAATAATAATGATAATAATTAGGTGGTGGTGATATTTCTATGAGGGGAAATGGAGGCTATCGTAAAAGAAAATACTGACTGCACTGTGTGTTAGTACTCTCGAAAAAATGGAAGATTCTGGAAAACTCAGGGAAATTACATTTCAAGTTCATGTGGGAACCCTGAAATATACATACCACAAACTGTATAGCTGCTATGGACAATAAACATAAGAGCTATGAGTTTATATAGATTCTATGTGTAGTAACATGTAATATACATGTTACTACCCTACATATTGATAGGGCCATCAGCTGAATACTACTCATTCGTAGCTCCCCATGTTCCTCACAATGGTGGGTGGTCACCGATCCCATACACAGGCTGAAATCTCAGGAGAAAAGTTGCTACGCTTTCCTCAGGAGACTCGAACCTGTGTGCTCCTCGTAGCAGATCACACAGCTATGGTGCAGGAACTACTGCTTTCTTGATTTTCAACTACTGATGGACTTCATTCTGGAAATGACTTTTTCTTGCTTTTAATCTTTGAATCAATGCTGAAATCACTAACAATTTCCTCAACATCAATGTCTACTTTGTTTATCATAAGTGTGTTAAACTCTTCAACAAGAATAACCTCTTTTGCACTACAAGTTCTTTCCTTGCTGGTGTTTCCTCTGAAATAATGAAGAAATCTGCCAATAACTTGAATACCACAGCTTGTTTCATTGTATATAATGCACATAACTTGCACTCATGTCTAATATACCACTAACAGAAATGATTCTGTATACCGTCTTTTCCCCTGAAATTCATGCTCTTCCTATCCCTCCTCTCTCCTCCTGCCACCTATAGCCCAGTAGTGTGCACTGAAGAGAGGTGAGGCAAGCATCGCATGAATAGATTTTCCCAAATTTCTCTCAGAATATTTTCATGTACCTGTTACTTTCTACATGCTCTATGAGAGGAAGAAGTGTGTTCAAAATCTGAAGCCACGTTTCCACTCCAATTAGATTGTTTTTGTGCTCCCTTTTCGACTGCACTTCTCTAGTTTTCTGCCAAATAGAGATGCCCTTTGCAGCCTACACCCACATAGATATATGTTGTTTTCCATGTTGTGTCTGGTAAGTTGACTCAGAGCTCTGGACAGCAGAGACGTGATGAATAAACAGTTTTATGCCTTCCGACTGTCTGCAAGAATTGCACTTTACTCTTCTCCCAGAATCCACCTGTATGGAAACCTAAGCAAGAAAGGCACTACAATTTTTTTGCAGTTCAGTGGCATATTCTCCCATGTTATCTGGTTTACCAACCAGTAAACCACCTTTTTTCCTGTATGTAGAAACTGCTGGAAAATTTGAAGTTGTTGGACTATTTATTTTACTTGCATACCTGCATTTTGTTTTATTTCTATTATATCTTATACACTCAATAAGAATTGTTGTGGTAAACCGGGTCAAATTTTCTGAATATGCCATTCTCACAGTTCAAACATTATTTCGTCCCACTTTTGAAACATTTAATTGAATTTTAATATCAAGGGGTAGTTTAAATAGAATATTAATTTAGGCACTTATGACACTCTAACCAAAATAGGCACTTAGTCAAAGTAGGCAATTATAGGCACTATAGAATTTATGTATAATGTTTGTATTACCCTGAGACCTACTTCTGTACTAAAAGCATACAAAGATGATCTCACGAACAAAATCGGCATTTAGGGCAATATTCAGGCTCGAGTTATTAAATACAAAGTGATATTTAATGATAACATGAAATTTCACTGCCACTGACATCCACCTCTAGTAAAAACTTTCATGTTGATAAATTCCCAATATATATTTTCATGCTATATATCTTACTTGCAGGTCCGATATGTAGAGTATTTTCAGAAGGTGAAGATGCTGGGTGGGATACCATATGAGACACCTCTCTGCGTGAAGGAGATCAACATCGGAGGCCTTAGGAATGTAGGCAAAGGAGATGGAAGTGACTTCAAAGTAGTCATTCATCAAGTGAGGAAGTATATGTTCGAAGCGAACTTTGGAAAACAAAGGAATTGTCAGGTAATTAAATAGTGCACTACTTTTATACCTACCATCTGTTAAGATGATGTCCCCCACTTCTAAGAGAGCAAGGCTTGGTTATCACCAGAGCTGGCCCTAAATGAGGGGAATAGCATCAGATTACACAGGAAAGTTGCATGTGGAAACAATTAAAGAAATATCTTTATTGCAATTAGCACCATAATAGATAATATAAATGTAGGTCATGTGTAATATTCATTCATTTATTGCATAAAACTCCACAATGCGATTGATTTCTGTGGAATAAGAATGCAATGCACATTTTACAGTAAAAGGCACGTAAACAAATGACCATTATGGTAGGATGATATTGAATTGAATATTGCCGCTCTGATAGGCAAAGTACAAGGGAATGTAAAAAAAAGTAACCTTAATTTTTTTTAATAAAAACTCAAATTAACTCAATAGAAATTTGCAGTAAATTATAGAATATTTGTAGAAATATTGGGTTAGGGTAAAGTTATTGGCAATTTTACCAATAAACTGATACACCAATTAGCTGATATTGATATAGTGCTTTTGGCCATGAATTTAAGGGAGATTTTCAACTTTCGGCATTGAATTTACTGGAGATATAGTTGTGTCAAATTATGTGCATTTTTTGCAGCACTGCATTACTCCAGAAAAATGTTTATGAAATGGATAATATTTCACAAAAGGATAAATTTACATTTTATACAATGTACAAATCACAATAGAAAATAAAAATTACAAATTTGCATATTTCTTAGTCCTTATTATTTGTCCACTGCTGCTGCAGAACTGAGCATCAATCAACTACTGCAATATACAACGTCAGTTCTGCCCACCAATGGTTAAACATGCACAATCAAAAACAATTAGCTCTAATATGTGACATCCTGGGAAATACAGGAGAGTTGGTGACCATGATCAGTCTGTTTTATCAATAGTAGAAAGGATTTTTTCATGAAATATAACCATTGAAATTATAGAAGCCAGAAACCACACATATTACATAGGTGTGTACTTCGTATAACTACTTTTAGTGCAGTCAGTATAAATAATTATGCATGTAATAGCTGGCATGTGTAGACACATGACACATGTGAATGTTAATTTTGTGACCTTTCTAGATCTACCTGTTCGATTTATTTTAAGTGCTTGTGAGGTTAAAATACAAGGATGAATATATGTTTAAAATGACACAAAGAAAAGCTCGAAACAATATTCTTTTTTTAAAGATTTAATTTAATAGGAAACAAAACATGCAAACTGCATTCTGGATGAAGCTACATTTTTTAGAAGCGTGGACGATTTTTAAATGTGGTAGCGTCGTCGCCTTGTAATCAAGGGGTCCCGGGTTCGAAACCCGGTGGAGGCACAAGTGGTTCAGATCCCACTTTAAACTGTAGGTCCAGTCCCAATTAGCCTTACTGTGCATAAAGTGGACTTAAAACAACAAATCAACCAACCAACGATTTTTAAATGTTGCATTTAATAATACTGTTTTGATTTCAGGTTAAGTACAATGCTCAAAGTGATGTACTGAACGTCACGTTGCTTGACTGCCCTGTTTTGAAAGGAGATGTCCGGTTGCTCTATTTTTGTTCCTCTGTAAGTATTTCCTCTTGATCACTTAACTGTCTGCAACGAAATGAAAGTACCAAAAGATTGCAAAACAATTTATTTCTTTACAAAAACATTTGATTTCAATAATTTAACTTATTAGACTCAAAGTTTATTATAGAATACATGACAACTCTTTATGTCCATTCACTTAAGCAATCTTGTCCTCTGGTAAATAAAACCTATACTGTTATTGGCTATGTATTTTTTGAAGTAATTACATTCCTGTTAGTTATGTATTTCACCTTTCTGATACGCGGTCTGATAATTAAGTTCGCAAACTTATTCCTAGAAAATATACATACCTTATTGCTGAAAAGCACTGTGGTCACCTTCAAAGAACTCCCCTTGGGAAGCTGTACACCACTGCCAGCGCCTACTCCACCCTTCTAAGCAATTTTGGAACTGTTTCTGGGATGGCCTTCAGAGATGCCGTCGTATTAGCCTTAATGTCATCAAAATATTTTCCTTTCAAAACTTGTTTGACCTCTGGGTAAAGAAAGAAGTCATTGGGAGCAAGGTCAAGTGAGTATGGTTGGTTGTCTACCAAAGTTATTTGTTTCCTGGTCAAAAACTCACATACAGACAGTGCCGTGTGCGCAGGTGCATTGTCGTGATGCATGAGTCATGAGTTGTTGGCGAGAAGTTCCGGTCATTTTACATCTCACGTTTTTCACGTCTTCAGTTAAAATTTTCCGCACAGTTTTCCTATCAATGTTCACTTGGTCTGGTATGGATCTCATGGTCAGTCTCCGATTTGCATGCACAATTTAACGAATTTTGGCAATGTTTTTGTCTGTTCAGCTCGTTACTGGCCACCCTTCCCTTTTCTTGATCAGTCACTTGTTCCTTCCTCTCAGAAAACTGTTTAATCCATTTGTACACTGCTGTTTTCTTCATGGCATTCTTGCCGTACACCTGCACTAACAATTCTCATATTTCACTCCCACTCTTACCCAGTTTCACCAGAAATTTGATTTTTGTTTGTTTCTCTAATTCCAACTCAGCCATTTTTCAAGACAGCGTACACACATAAGCACAAACAACAATGCTAGCCACTCAACACAAATCTGCCATGCGTCAACGTGAACACTGCTGTGAGACACTGAAATACCTTCAAATCATCATCTCTTTCGCGGTTTCCTGCCTCTGTTTGGGTCGGCATAGAAGTCAAGCCTCTCCATTTTTCTGGGTCTTCCACCACTCCTCTCTCTTTCCATGGTGTTCCAACCTTGTCCTCTTCTCCTATCACTCTCCACTATCTGCTCTTTCCACCGACATCTTGGTCTCCCCCTTGGCCTTATTCCCACTCCTTGTGCATGGCAAGCTTATACTGGTAGTCTTTCTGTATCCATCCTCTTCATGTGTCCGAACCATCTCACCTGTGCCTGATCTCTCCTGTCCTGAAGCTTCACCACACCCACTGTCTGTCGGATCTTCTCATTCCTTATGCTATCCCTTCTAGTCTTCTCCAATATACTCCTTAAAAATTTCATCTCCACTGCCTGCTTTCTTTTGTCTCTCTGTGTCATTGTCCAAGTCTCTGCTCCATACATAATAATTGGCACGTAGTATGTGTTGTATATTACCTTCTTGCATTCCATAGGTACATCCCTGTTCCATATTAATCTTCAAATACTTTGATATAGTCCATCACCCATTTGTCCTCTTCTGTTTACCTTCTCATCTATTCCACTTCTCTCAATTATGCTTCCTAGATATTTGAAGCTCTCCACTACTATCAACTCTTCCATTTCCATCTTTATTCTTGGTTCATTTCTGACTCTGTTTCTTGTTATTAGCACCTCACTCTTTTCTGCACTGAATTTCGTTCCTGCTCTTTTGATTTCCTCATTCCAACTATCTCAGTCTCTGTACTACTTGTTCCCTGTTCCCCCATATTACTAAGTCATCAGCAAACAACAGGGCCTTCATCTCTTCCTCTCCTATCTTCTTCCTCACCTCTTCGTTAATTGCATCCATTGTAATTATGAAGAGCAGTGGAGAAAGAGCACTTCCCTGTTTTAGTCCATTACTTATACTGAACCACTCTGTTCTTCCCACTTCACATAGCTCTGGTTGTCCTTGTATGTGCTCTACACACTATCTCTTTCTTCCTCGACTCCTCTCTCTCTCAGACCCTTCAAAATCTTTGTTCTGTACATGCTATCCTATGCCTTTTCTATATCTAGGAATGCCCTAATCAAATCATTTCCATACTGGTAGTGCCTTTCCTGCATTTGCCTTATGGTGAATATCAGATCTACTGTTGATCTGCCTCTTCTAAATCCATACTGTTCCTCTCTTGTTCAGCTCTGTTGCTTCCCTTATTCTTTTTTCTAATATTTTCTCATACACTTTTGCTGAGTGGCACATAAGTGTTATTCCTCTGTAGTTTTTACATTCCTTTCTGTCACCCTTCTTGAATATGGGAACTATTAGTCCCTTTGTCCAATGTCTTGGCACTTCTCTCTCTTGCCACACTGTTTTCAACACTGTACAGCCACAGCACACCAATCACTCCTGCTCCTAGTATCATTTCCACTGGCACTTCATCTACTCCAGGTGCTCGACCTCTCTTCAGAGCTTCCTTCACTTCTTTCCATGTGAGATTCACTTTTTCAATCATTTCTTCATGTTCATTTCCTTTTTTCACATTCAGAAATTTCTCAATGATTTCTCCACATTCACCTTATTTCTTCTCCTCCAATGTTTCCCCCTTCATCCCTTTCCTTACAGCTGTCTCCTCTTTCTCTTTTCCTTTCTCTCACTAATCCATACCATACTTTCTTGTTCCCATCTACATTTTGCCCGACCCTGTGGCCAAGTGGTTAGCACATCGCGCTGCGGCGCCAAGGGTCCCGGGTTCGAATCTCGGTCGGGCTTGGTTGTTTGTGAATGTCCATTCATCAATTTCATCATTTCATCACTCATCCCCATCTTCGCCAATTAGCCAAGAGGCACAAAATGCGAATAAAATAAAATAAATCAATCACTCAGTCAAACCATCTACATCTTCTTCTAGCACTTGACCCATTCTTCCATCCACTTTCTTCTTTCCTCAATTACTACTGTTCTTCCCTCTTTCTTCTTTTCCACATACTCTTTTCGTGCATTTTGTGATTTAACTTTAAACCATTATCTAAATGCATAATTTTTGTTTTTCACTGCATCTCTAGTTCTTTCATTCCACCATGGTGTTTCTTTCTTCTTTCTTTTCTTGCTTGTCATTCCACATACCTTTTCGGCTGCCTCTACTAATTCTGTTTTAAATCTTGTCCATTCTGTTTCTACTCTTTTGGGTTCATCTCTTGCCACTTTTGTTCGCAATATTTCTTGATATTTCTCTTTTATCATCTTATCCTTCAATTTCCACACTCTTACCCTTCTCTCTTGTTTGTCCCTTGTATCTTTTATTTTCCATCCCCTCACATCTCCTACTAGTAGCCTCTGGTCACTGTCTAAGTTCTCACTGGGTATTACTTTAATGTTGTTCATTATCTTCTTTACTTCCTTGTTTACCAATATATAACACTGGGCAACAGTGAAATTGCAGCACAGTGTTTGAGAGCTAATTTAGGGCGATTGCATGCTGCTGAATAATGATATAATAATATATTTCCTGAATTGGCTCTAATTTATGAAATAAATGCAACTAAACCAAAATGGCGGAAACATAAGACATACACATATAAACTTCCAACAACAATTTAATATTTATTTTTGTGATTACAATCATTATTATAAAAATAAATTTATATAGGACTATCATCATAATAATTAAGAAAATATGTACGCAATGAAGTAACAAATTTTGTCATTTCTGATTCCAAACAAGTTTTGCAAACTATATGTGGGACCCATTTTTTTATTCTGTTGTCTCAGATTTTTGGCAAAATAAGCCTAATACAAATCTTTCACTACATCACTACATCCGTGATATTTCTTCTCTGTGATGGTAGACAATATATTCCACATATATAGCAAAAAACATTTGGGTTATTGAAACACTTACTACGTGAGGAACTCATATTTCCAATGTATTCACATTAAATGCATTTCGCTTAGTTATACCACAGATTAATAAGATCGCTTACTTCCTATCTCTCCTTTGTAATCTGTGCGTATACCAAACCGGACATGTGGAGCCACCCTACGGCTGTTTCGAAACGTAAAGCGTTGTCATAGCAACCTCTCCGCGAATCATATCTTACTCTTGGCAGTGACAGTTGAATGCGTCTCGGCGCAATGATCCGCTCACCCCACCCTTCCATTCCTGCTTTTATTTTCTGCTAATAATTCGGGACATATCTCGTAAGGTCGAATTAATTATTTTATTTAAGTGCATAAAAATGTTCTACAAGGATAAATACCATTGTTCAGTTAATGCACGTTACGTTTGAATGATTTCTACATCTAAGGTATGAGATATGCAGAATAAGTAGCCCAGAAGCACAACATACGAAAATAATTTCAAGTTCCTGAAATTCCAGCACGTAAATCATTCCGTTGTGCATGAAAAATGGTCCGTGTATTATCTGTGGTAATAAGTATTTTTATTTCGTATTCTCCCTATTATGCGTTGCTTTTCTGACATTTTGGGCAAATCGCGATTTTATCTTGTGTAAACTCTACGGCGATTACTTTGATCGTAGATCAATGCATTTTACCCCTCCCTCGTCGTTGTTTATTTAGCGTCGCATTTTTCCAATTTTAGGCTAATCGCGACGATGCTTGAAAAATTGATGACACAAAGAAAGCTCTAACAGGGATTCGAACCCAGGACCCCTGCATTAACCGAACAATGGTATTTATCCTTGTAGAACATTTTTATGAACTTAAATAAAATAAATACTACGACCTTACGAGATATGTCCCGAATTATTAGCAGAAAATAAAAGCAGGAATGGAAGGGTGGGGTGAGCGGATCATTGCACTACCAAAAGTGTTCTAAAGGGCGCTCGAGCCATGTTGCAACATTTCCCAAATTGTCTCTTTCTCTTCATAACAATTGCTGCACAGTTTAACGTGGGTGGCAATCTGCAGGATACAGCATACTTAATACCAGCAACTGTTTCTGGTGCCGTCACTGTAATTTTCTCCCTTGTGTAGGCCTACCATATTCAATCGCAAGATGTAGACACTTCTGATTTACCAACGTAGAAAATTCCATTCATCTGTCTATGGCCTCATAAAACGAAAGACAAATGCATCCACTTTCTATGCAATTGATACCAGTGGAGTACCCTGAGGAGGGGGGGGGGGAAATTTGATGCTGAAAATGCCAGGGAAACAAAAGACAGGATTCGAAGGTTTTGTCTCAGGAAATAAGAATAAATCATGAAACGTATATTAAAAACTACTGATGGAACATTAATGCTATTCATCTAACGAAACCATTACAAATCGGCTGGCGGCTTGTAGGTATGAAATATACTGGAATAAAAGATATATACATATAGTCAGTCAGTACTTGTTTTCCAAACTTAACCACCATCCTAAGAAAATTGGGGACCTACAAGTGAGTAACGTAACCCAGTCTGGGAAATATCCTATAACAGCTGAGGGTTCGATGTGCTGACCCTACGTCACCCCATTACTGGTTGAAGATCTCTACACCTCTAGGTAGGGTTGTGGGAGGCAGACTGACAGTCAGTTGATAGGCCAAGGACCTTCCAGGGCTGCAGAGCAGTGGATCTCAACCTTTTTCAGTCGGGGACTCACCTTGAAGGATATTACACTTCATGGGACCCATAAGATGGGAACAAGCGGAATTACTTTGTAGGGGTGTGCACCTAGTCTATAATCATATATTTGCTCTTTTACAACAACACGGCCTGAATTTAAATTGTTAAAACAATATATCTAAGTAATTTAATGTAGTAGGTTTTTAAGACCCAGTTAACAAAGTTTCGAACCCAACTTCCCGACCCACTAAATGTCCCCTCAGGACCCAGGAGTTGGTCGCACCCTATAGGTTGAGAAACTATTCTGTAGAACCATGGGTTATGTTATGCTGTAGATGAAAGTAAATATTTTACACTACAGTTAATTTCTATCACAACTTACATTCAGTGTTCTGTAGATGAAATAGTATTTTGGACAATACGACATAGAAACTAGTTCAGTGCCATCTACCATGAGAGAATAGAATAAAATAATAGTTATGAGTGACACAGCTCATTGGGGAAGTTATCAAACAGAATAATTTCTGGAATAAAATTGTAATTGTTTTAATTCTATCAGTCTATTTCTCTGTAAAAACTACTATGATGGTGATAATGAATCGTTATAGGAAAATAGACTAAGAAAAGGTCACACCTTACACAAGTTAACCTAGAATGGCTATATAGCAACCACCCCATCTCGAAGTTGTACCTATATGGAGACGCATAGTGGTTCGGATCCCACTTTAAACTGTAGTTCCAGTCCCGATTGGCCTTACTGTGAATAAAGTTGACTTAAAACACCAAATCAATCAATCAATCGAAGTTGTATGAAATTTCACTTTTCTGGTTTGCATGAGAGTAATTTCAACCCATTTCTAAAAACGTGTGAATGTTTGTAAGATATATTATTAACTAATCACTGCATGCTTATTCATTTTAGTATTTGTCAAAAATCCCTAATTTTTAATGTAGAATGGGAGTAGGAGTATGTCATACAAGCGAGTTTTGTTTGAAGTTACTTACTGGAACCACTCTACACATTGACTACAATTTCATCATATGGCATTACATATTTCATAGACTAACTAACTAACTCTCTAGCCTTCTTAAACCCGAAGGTTCATGGCTGCAGCAACACAGGCCTTCCATCTGTCCCTATCTTGAGCAAGATCTATATACTCTTTTCCATCCCTACCGATTTCCTTTAGGTCCATCTCAACGTTGTCCCTCCATCTTCGCCTTGGCCTTCCTACAGGTCTCTTACCATCTGGTTTCCCAACAAGAATCCTGTAAACTCCTCTTTCCTCTCCCATTCGTGCCACATGGCCTGCCCATCTAAGTCTTCTTGATTTAATTATTCTAATAATATCTGGACATGAATACAAATTATGTAGTTCTAAATTATGTAACCTTCTCCACTCACCTGTCTCCTCATCCCTTTTAGGTCCAAAGATTTTCCTAAGGATTTTATTTTCAAATACTCTCAATTTATGTTCCTCTTTTAATGTAAGGGACCAAGTTTCACACCCATATAATACTACAGGCAAAATTACTGTTTTGTATATTTTAACTTTTAGTTTCTTAGATATTAAACGAGAAGACAAAAGTTTATGAAGAGAGAAGTAACATGCATTTCCTGAATTAAGCCTACTTTTTATTTCCTCTTTAATATAATTTTCATTTGTTAATATTACTCCTAAGTATTTGAATTTGGAAACTGGTTCAAACGAGTTGTTATCAATAATTAGATTTTGATTATTACCTAACACTTGGTTTCGGCCTGTAAGCATATATTTAGTTTTCTCTTTGTTAACTTCCAAACCTATCTCTTTAGCAGTTTTGAAAAATATTTTAGCATTATTCTTAATCGTATTTATATCATCCCCCAGTAAGTCTACATCATCTGCATATGCTAACAACTGAGTCACACCATTTAATTTTAGTCCTTCTTTAGTTTCTTTTACCTTCCTTACAGCATATTCTAAGGCAAAATTAAAGAGCAATGGAGATAATGCATCTCCTTGTTTTAACCCATCGTGAATTATAAATTTGTCAGACATATTATTACCCACACGAATTTTACTTTCTGTTTCACTGGTGCATATTTTTATCATACTAACAAGCTTCTTAGGTATTCCAAACTCTACTAATATATTATATAATTTATCTCTTTTGACCGAATCATATGCTTTTTTGAAATCAATGAATAGCTGATGGACATTTTGATTATATTCCCACTTTTTTTCAAGTGTCTGTCTGATGTGAAAAATTTGATCTGTAGTTGATCTGTTACGTTTAAATCCACATTGATAATCACCTATAATTTCATTAGCATATGGGGTTAGTCTTGTTAAAAGAATGTTAGACAATATTTTGTATGTTGTTGAGAGTAGAGAAATTCCACGGTAATTATTGCAGTTCATTTTATCACCTTTTTTAAACACAGGAACAATTATGGATTCTTTCCACTGTTGAGGGATTTCTTCTTTATTCCATATTAAACAAATTAATTTATGAATTTGACATATTAATGAATTTCCACCATATTTAATTAACTCAGCTGGTATTAAATCAATGCCAGGTGCTTTGTTATTCTTAAGCCTTTTAATAGCATCTTTAACTTCAGTCAAGTTAGGTTCTGGAACTAAAGGTTCTGCTGTGTGGACTTCATTTACTTCTGATTTATCTCCTACATGGACATTTAAAAGGTCATTAAAGTAGTTCTTCCATCTATTTAGAATATCGCTTGGGTCAGCTAGAAAATCACCGTCTTTATCTTTTATCAAGTTTACTTTAGGTTGCCACCCCTTTCTAAATTCATTTACACCTTTATATAAATCTCTGATATTTTTATTTTTGCTGTTTGTTTCAATTTCGTTAATTTTGCTTTTCAAGTAATCTCTTTTTTTACTTCTAAACGTGCGGTTAACTTCTCGCTTTATTGTATTATAATTGCTTAGATTTGTATCATCCGAGTTATTTAACCACCTAAGTCTAGCCTGATTTCTTATTTCTATTAGATTATGACATTCATTATCAAACCATGGCTTACTTTTTCTCGGTTTATGGTATCCTATACTTTCTTTAGCTGCTGATTCTATTGCATTACGTATGTGCTCCCAATTCTTATTTACGTCTGTTTCATTTATATTTTCATCATCATTTAAATCCTGCAAAACCTCAAATCTATTTGACAGTTTAATTTGGTAATCTTTCTTAATTCTTTCATCAGCAAACTTTCCTGTATCAAATTTTAGAACTTTTAGATTTTGTTGCTTATGATTTATCACTGAGAGTCTTTCTCTTAATTTAGCAATTACTAAATAATGGTCACTGGCACAGTCAGCACCTCTATGTGTACGAACGTCAATTATACTAGTATGCCTTCTCTTATCAATGAGAATATGATCTATCTGATTATGAGTTTTACCATCTGGAGAAGACCAGGTATATTTATGGATATCTTTATGTTTAAAAGTGGTACTTTTCACAATTAAATTCTTTGAGGTTGCAAAAGTAATCAATCTTATACCATTATCATTACTTAATTCATGAAGACTTTCTTTACCAATCGTAGGTTTAAATGTATCTTCTTTGCCAATCTGTGCATTACAGTCACCTAACAGAATTTTCATATCATACTGAGAAAATTTATCAAAGACCTGTTCTAACTCTGTATAAAAATCATCTTTAGTATTATCATCTTTATCTTCCGTTGGTGCATGTATGTTTATTAAAATAATTTTACACCACCTACCCTGTAAAACTGCATATGATATCCTATCATTAATAAATTCTACTGTTTTAAGAGCCGAGATAATTCTATTATTTATGAAAAAGCCTGTTCCAAAATTATGATTTTCAGTACCACCATAGAAAAAAGTATAATTTTTAGTTTTACAATTTCCTTCTCCTGGCCACCTAACTTCCTGGACAGCTACTACATCTAATTTATACTTAACTATCTCATGAACTGTACACTGAAATGCCCCAGGCCGGTAAAGGCTCAGAACATTCCAGGTGCCTAATTTAATATCCTTATTCCTAACGTAGATCTTATCCTTAGTCCAGGGACCTCCCAAAGTAGTCCCCACCCGGAGATCCGAACGGGGGACTATTTTACCTCCGGAATATTTTACCTTGGGAACATCCATGGCCTTATATTTCTGTTTCTTGACATGTCTTTTTACAGTGCAGAGTTGTCAGCTCTACGCCTAACCCCCGATATGAATGGAGGAACTACTACACAAGACAAACACAAACATATTAGACAGCACAATTACTACACCAGACGAACACAAACACATTAGACAGCATAACTACTACACAAGACACACACAAACACATCACAACTACTACACAAGACACACACAAACACATCACAACTATAACACAATATAAACACACACACACCACAACTACTACACAATATAAAAAACAAACAAACAAACAAACAAACAAACAAACACAAACACACACACACACACACACACACACACACACACACACACACACACACACACACACACACACACACACACACACACACACACACACACACACACACACACACACACACACACACACACACACACACACACACACACACACACACACACACACACACACACACACACACACACACACACACACACACACACACACACACACACACACACACACACACACACACACACACACACACACACACACACACACACACACACACACACACACACACACACACACACACACACACACACACACACACACACACACACACACACACACACACACACACACACACACACACACACACACACACACACACACACACACACACACACACACACACACACACACACACACACACACACACACACACACACACACACACACACACACACACACACACAAACAAAACTATTCAATTATTATTATTATTATTATTAAGTGCATGCGGGACAGTCTCCGCCCGGCTTTTCCTCCCGAGTCAGTGTTGCCAACTTAGCTCTCTTGGAGCCAGATCTGGCTTTTTCGTGCACTCGCGTGCCGGTGAACTGGGGCGCCCGCCCCCGTGCCTCACTATGATACCATTACTGGTTCCGACCCACATAGACCAATTTATGCCATGATTATACATTTTGCACGTCACGTGATATTGTTATATTGGCTGCGTCGCCCCATCCCCTCTTATATCCCCAGCTACTTTTTTTATACATATATAGCGCCGTGTTGATGTGAAATTGGCTCGTATTTTTATCAGGGAATCCTTTATTTTCTCGGTTCCTGAATTTAATTATTTTTTTCCAATTCGCGATTACAATTACCACCTGAGCGCTAGTGTCGCTTCCAATATGGCCGCTCTAAGTAGGATAAATCTTTGTTTACATTCAAACATTTCATATTTCATAGTTACACAAAAATCTGGACTCGAAATATGAATGTCTTAGAATAAAAAACAAAGCAGTCATTGAGTATGTAGGATCAAGCTAGATAAGCACACTCCCAACCCCCCACTCCTAAACACACACACAATGGAATTAAAAATACACCACTGAAAGATCTTATCCTGCACAGATATGTATTTTATATATTCATATACTTAATACAGTAATGAAGATGATACAATCCATGCATTCAGAATAAATATTGCACATGAATTTTTTAAAGCTAATTAAAAAACAAAAGAAATGTGCAAATTTCCAGCTGATGACAAAGAAACCAACAGTAATTTTTTGCAATTTAGAGAGATTTCACATCAACGTGACATGTGACATATGCCACTTGGAAATGAACCAATGAACAGCAACATTTCACTCATAGTGGATGCCATATTGACAAAATCCCTGCTACTTCTAAATAATGTCACACATGTTTCTAGTCAGTCTAAAAGAAAGTGAACATAAAGAGTTAATAAATAATCATTCTTTCAAGCTTCACACTATCAGGTCGATCATTGGTGCATGTTTCACATATCATCCCTTCCATCAAGAAGTAAATTTAACTTGGCCTCGTATTGAACATAGGTGTCTCACTCATGATGATTTGCTGCAAGGGCTAGACCATTCAATGTGTCATGTCTAAATGTTAAGTGATTGGCTTATTCCTACCTAATGTGTAGATTATACTTTCCTCAAACTTTTGATCTTACCAATTATTGACCAGGTTGGGAGATAATGAAAGCACTTTAAGAAATGTCATTACCTTTTTGAGAAGAGCTGGGCTCTTATACTGTCTCTGAGGAAGTTCGTAGTTTTGTGTATATCCTTTGCAAGTCTTTATAACATTTCACTTTCAACCTTTCTCAAGGGGCTCTTCACACCCATTTTTTAACTCAGGTATGGGTTCGATACCCGGTGGAGACCCATAGTGTTTCGGATCCCACTTTAAACGGTAGTTTCAACCAAATTAGCCTTTCTGTGCATAAAGTAGACCTAAAAGAACAGTTCAAACTCAAGTAAGGATATTAGATAAGAGGATTCTTCCTCACATACATTGAATGGCCCAATATGGTCATTATGCCTACAAGTCCCAAAATTTATTTCAAGCATCTTACTTCTAATTACACATATAAATTATATTGTTAGCATTAAACATATGGAATATAAATAAAAGACTGTAAGAAATCCTTAAAACCCTACATCAAATAATTTCCACTGTATTGAATATTATCATAATATTGTTAATGAAATTCCATTAGACAAACCATTGTGTCATACTGATAGGTTTTTTGGTCGGACACTCACTATGGTGACATGTTATACTTCACCAAGAAAGAATTTACATGTTGAAATACTCCAGAAGAAGAGAACAGTTTCAGAGTAAGTACATTACTCTTAATGATTTAATACTCATACTGTGGAAATGTAAAACATTATATTCTATTGCTAATAACAAATGTAAGGGAAAATAAACAAACACGTTGTTATTCAGGTATATATATATATATTTATTGAATCACTAGTAATTAATATATTTTGCATAAGGTATGATAATCTCTTTGAGGTCCTACAGACTTTCACTGGAATAAAAGTTACTGAAATTATTAAAGCATCATTAACACACTCAACAAACATTTCCATAGTAGGTTCACATATGTACAGTCTCAAACAGAAAAATATGTGCATTTTATTTCCTTTAATCAAACTTTTCAAATATTTTACAGGACTGTTTAGCTGAAAATCATATCTTTTTCATCCATCCTGCTTGGAATATTTAGTGAAACATTAAATACATTTGTTTCTAACATCCTCAAGCAATGTATCGTGTTGTTAGGTGTTATGTACTTTAAGCAAAATTTATCCCTAAAGCATATATTTTTTTAATGCAGAAAAGGGAAAATACAATTTCTTATGCATGAGCCACATAACTGATGACAATGTTATTCCATAAGAAATGCAATATACTTACTTGGTTCTACATCTGGGTATGCATCATGACTAACTTATTTCTATTAAAATTCATAAACATTTTCTCTGAAAAATTGTCTCCACAAACTCTGTAACTTTTGTATGTTTTGTGCCTCAAGTCCTTTCGCCATATTTTCTCCAACTATATCTCAGCTCTACGAGAAAAATAAAAGACGAAAAATTATTTTAGAAACATATAACTATGCAAGACAAAGCATTCTGCATTTTATGTCACTCAAAGAAGATAAATTCCAAGATGCAAGAGTTGTTGGTGAGCTAAGGTCAAAGCGTGACAAACACAAAGAAAAGTTACTGAAAATGAGTATGCACTATCTGTATCTGTTGAATAAAGTAGTGTCAAATGTATAAGGGTCCATTCTATGATAGCTCCTTCAATAATTGCGCAAAATCTTATGAGCTTGTCACCATTCAATTGATTTATTTTTACTCAATTTTCACATTATTTCTCATCGTAACTACTTCTTATGACACCATACAGTGTGTGGTAATGCAAATAAAAAAATATTATAGATATTGCACTAAACTTCCTAACATATGAAGCAAAGTTTTACCACATTATCTTTTAGAAAGAGTCCCTGAAGCTTACTGCCTAACCTACAAATGGCTCACAATGCAATTTTTGTCATTAAATGGATCATGGAATCTATTCCCGGGAGTGCTTTCAAGAAAAATGTTATGACACAACATATTTCTGAAGAAGATACCAGGACAGGAAATATGTCAACAAATCAAAATCACCCATACCATCTAGTAGATCAAAGCCCATGACCAACAACAAGAGCTATTACAGCAATAATATTAACTACAGGTATAATTAGATGATTCCATCAACAAAATATATTATTATTAATAATAGGAGTAACATCCATAATTCTGTAGGGTTGGACTAAAGCACATAGATTAAAATGCGATTTGAAACACAAAATCTTCCTCCCGTGGCACCAGTGAGAAAGGATTTTTCTTTACAGTAACACATGTGTAAATGTTCGTAAAATATTTTGCATATATTGCACATGTAGGTTAGTTACACTCATTTCGTTTTAAAAACTAGTGATTACTTATGATTTGGTTCAATGTATGCTTTCGTAGTTAGGTTAGGCAGGCCAGGTTTGGTTCTCTTAGCATTATAAATAAATTACCTAAATTCATTTTACTAAGGTTCCGATTTACTGCTACATTAATTTCCACTAGTCTCCGATACTTACAGTCCCTTGTCAATGGAAAATACATTGTCCTTGGGAAGCGTGCAAGCTTGCGTAAGGTAATTTTTAAGTTGTTTTTTCAACATAAATATTTTTAAAAAATCCAAAGATTGCTAATTACTTTAAGAAAGGTTCAAATTTCGTGTGACAATGATTGCTAAAATTCTACGATAATTAGTGTTCCTGCTAAGAGAAGTTTTTAAAAAATCATAGAACGATAGGAACCGTTACCTTAGGTTTCATCGCTTTAATATTTACACGCTTTTTTTCATCTCCTGTACATGTTGACAAAGTTTTAAATGCTAGAAGAAATAAACTTCATGCAGAAGCGAATAGGAGCGCGATAACTTGCAACTTTCTGCATTATAAAATGCACAAATGAGCTTTTCTGAACCTCAAACAAACTTCAAGTCATTCCTACTATTCTTGTTGGATTCCTATCCTCCTGTGTAACTTATAAATAACATTAAGTTTCAAAATCGAACCTTTACCCTTTCAGACATTTTTTTAACACATGGCCTTTTACTTAAATGAAGGAAAATACAGAATAGGAAGACATGCTAGGAATTATTCTCCGTGGAAACTAACTTTATGGAAATTATTTTTACATAAAGAGCGAAGAGAATTCATAAATAACTAACCTTTCAGGATATGACAGAACACGAACACAGCTCTGGATTCCTCTTCTGACAGTTTTTACAATAAAAATCTGCACAATAAGCCATTGTTTATATTTTTTGTTCTTCTACATCCTTATTAAAATAGTTAGTGTACGTCCATGACAGATCATATGGAACGATGTTACGTCATGTAGAACTAGTGACTTTAAAAATACGATTTTTCTTATACATGTTTAAGAAGGGAAAGGCATTTAATAAAATACAAAATCACGTACAAGTGATCATCATTGATTAATAGATACATAAACTAAATTTTTAATGAGAAAATTAGGATTTAGCATCGATGGTGGTGCCGACTGGTATAGATCTACCAACTTATTTGAAACCCTGGCCAGAAACAAGTGGCGCTAGTGTCGAACGTTTAGGAGGGGAGCTCGGCAACTCTGGGGCAAGGGAAGGGATGGCAGAAACACGTGTTTTCCCCCTGTGTTGCCAAATCTAGAAGTGGGCGTGTGCCGTGAAAGGTTTGCAAGTAAACAAATATGCAGGCCGAATATTAAGTTTCGTTTGTAGACGTGGTCATTCAAATAACATAGCATAAGAGAGAGGAGGGAGGGGGACACTAAAGTTAAAAACGCCACCTGTCTCGCAGAAGGATATCAACAATTTAAACACATAAGATTAATATTCTAAATTATGTAAACTATATATTTTTTTTTTAAAAAAAAAGCAACTTACTTTTGGGTTTTTGCCTCCGGTTGGCCTGGAGACAGATTATAAGGTGTCTATGCCGGAGAGGTCTGAATTCGAACTATGGTGCTCCGTATGTACTCGATCGGGTTCAAGTCGCAGTGATATGGTGGAAGTCGAAGGACGTGGTGACCGTGGGTTTTCAAAATTGTATCAGCTCGATATACCGGATCAGGAAGATTATTTTTTTACTTTCAGCAACAATTCTGGCTTTGTTTGTTCGATATCGAAAGTGATGTTATTTTTTAATAGCTATTTAATCTCTAGTTTCTTACTTTTTGTGTTCGGGGCTTTATTGGTTTGAATTGAGTGGTAGGAGACATTATCCATAACAATGACCTAGGTGGGAGATTCGGAATAAGTTTCTGTTCCAACTACTTCTCGAAGTTCTCGAAATTCATTTCGTTTTGGTAATCGCCAGAAGTTCTTTTCGCCTGAAATATATAAAGTGCGTTTCGAACAAACCCCATGGAACCCCCGGCGTGACTTATGATAAGTCTCTGCCCCGGACTGTCGTTTGTGAAGACACCTGACCACAGGCGCCGACTCCATGGGGCTTGGGAGGGCTCAAGCCCCCCCCCCAAATAATTTTGCTTGAGAGGATCTAATGTATTATTTTGCTTCACTTGTAAAGTTTGCTCTGAATTGTGCCAAATGAACTTAACTTTCAATACACATTTGAAATGTTCTAGACCATCAACTTTTGGGGGCTATGACCAGAGACAGCAAAACACATGACTTATAACTTTATACTTAGTATGTAATTATGAGTATTGTTAAAATGTTTACTAAAAAGAGTTTCAAAAGACGATGTGCATGAACTAGGGTAGTGGATGGGACATTCGGGGCTTCGGGCTACAAATGGCTCTGACATGACATTCAGAACGAGATCATTGATATGTTAGGAAGATCTGTTTTGCGCTCCGTGGTAGCAGATATTAAAAGTCGGGAATATTTTGCTATTATGGTTGACGAAACTTGTGATATATCCATCCGTGGAAAATTAAAATTAATATTCTGCATTCGAACTGTGAATAAAAATTTTGATATTTTTGAGGAATTCATGGGCTTTTACGAGATTCCGAACACTGAGGCCAAAACTAAATAAAGAAAGAGAGTGAGTCATTCATTAATTTAATTTATTTCAGTAATCAGAGCCCCCCAATTTTTTTGACAAGTCGGCGCCCCTGCACCTGACACATCTTCTCTGCCAACATTTTTTTATTTTGTAATTAGGATGAATCAAAGTTTCATCAATGTAAACAACAGGCCTCCCTTCGTTGCGGAATCTGTTGATCGCACGAAGATATCTTGCTCTCAAAACCACAATGTTGCTTCGTTCAACCAGAGCTAAGCGAGAGTTTCTACATTTTTTAAATTTAAAGCCTATTTGTTTCATAATTTTCCGTAATCCCCCCGATAATTAATTTATTCCTTAGCAATAGCTAAAAGTTTCAATATTGTAGGAACTTCTCTTTTCACTACGTACATTTCATGGATTTTCCTTCGCAGTATACACTTTTCCATGTCGTCAATGACAATCTTATTCTGTCGAGCACATCTCCCTTTACCAGGAGTTGACAATTTCTGGTCAGGGGTTTGTAAATCTTTTTTCGCTCTTTCAGTTTTTTAAGCAATGACTCCGACCGTCCCGTTAGATATATTGCTCTCTTTAGGGGTTGATCACGAGGATAATTCCACCCGTCTCTTTTCTCTTCACACTTCTCGATGATTCGTAGTAGCAAATTTCATTCACTGCTGTGCACAACTTTCGACATTTTACACTTACTCAAAAACACGTCTACGCACATCAACAACACTCCTCGAATTCTTGAAGAGAGTAAAATTAGCAACACTGTGTCAGCGGAAGTGGGAAGGTCCTTGCCCGACCAGCACCAGAGAAAACACCGGGGGTGAAAGAAGGGGGTGGGGGAGGCCGGTTAGTTCGCATATTTTCCGAGGTTTCAGAAAGCTTGGTGGATCTATAGCTGGTTAATTCATACACGAACAAATGAATTCCGAAATTAACCTTATTCGGGTTTTTGCACCAGTGCGGGAGGCCTGGTTATACTACAAAATTCAGCTTCATAAGTTGCCTAGCAACAATTTACAAATAAATAAATAAATAAATAAGTTTCTTAATGGGAATTTCAGCCCATTATCAAATTTTGATATTACCGAGAAACGTGTGGAGTTATTTTACCTCCTACATTTTCCATGGTGTGTTTATTTTTATGACTGGAGTCAATTCAACTGAACTAATCATACAATTGGCTATCACAGTTGTTTTGTGTGCTGAAACTGTTATTAAACTTTATGCCACGAAATAAAATCTTTTTTTTGTTCCCCAGTGTAATCTATTACAGACTTTTGTTCAAGATTCCAACTGTATCTTGTAATCTTATGGCTGTCATATTTCTTCTTAAACCAGCTATTACCTACTAAGAGTCAGCTTCTCTTACAAAAGTCCAGTAGCCTCCTTCCCTCCTCATTCCTCTGTCCCCATCCATCTGCTCCATGTACTTCCATATACCCTTTCCTGCCTCTTCCCACTTGTGCATTAAAGTCGCCCATCACAATTTGCCATTCCTTTCCTACGTGTTCTTCCAAGTCTTCTTCAAATTCTTCTTTCTCCTCCCTTGTACATCCTGTTTGTAGGGCCTTCCGATGACGCAGTGGTAGCGTCGTTGCCTTGTAATCAAGGGGTCCTGAGTTCGATACCCTGTGGAGAAACATAGTGTTTCGGATCCCACTTTAAACTGTAGGTCCAGTCCCGATTAGCTTTACTGTGCACAAAGTGGATTTAAAACACCAAATCAAACCAAACATCCTGTTTGTGCGACATACACTTGAATTATTTCTATTACTTTCCCTCTTACATTCATTTTTAGTTTCATAATTCTGTCATTTACCCTTTCTACTTCCTCACTTATTCCACTTCTGACTACAAATCCAACCCCACTTCTCCTGCCCTCTTCAGTCCCTGCCCAGTACAGTTTATAGTCTTTCCTCAATTACATTTCTTATCTTCCTTTCCATTTTGTTTTGCTCATTCTAAAGATGTCAATTCCTCTTCTCTCCATGAGATTCAAAATTTCTTCAGTCCTTCCTGTCATTGTTCTAATATTCAACGTCCCTATTCGTAGCTCGTGTCGTCTCCAATTTCCAGTCTGTATTGCTTCTTTCTTAACTCGATTTTTTTATGTTTTCAGCTGTTGGCTAATAGGGCCTGTCACAGCCTACACCTGAGTGGTGGTGCTGCCACCTGTGGGTTCTCAGGTACACCCTTGTTTTCTTTCAGGGTTCTAACTCCCGCCTTTCTGGATCCCTCCAGGCCCACAAGGCAGTGGGGGCAAACACTTTTATGGTGGTGTTTATTTGCCACGACACAAGGCTGATGATGGGTATCTGTGGTATTTGCTGTGTGTGTCCATGCCACTGGACACCCTCCACATCCTGATAGCCTTGCCACCTCGGTCCGGTACTGATTATTTGGGTTTCCCCTTATTTGCAGCTCCCCCTCATATCTGAGGGAGGTTTCACTATCCGCCACCTGTGGCCCGTCCAGTAGCTGTCTCTCACACTGCTGCGAGACACTGAAATATCAAGGTTACAAAATCTTAGAGCTACTTGTATAGTGCTGCCCTCGGCACTAAATGGTGGCAAGTTCGCAAACTTAATTGTCAGACTTCGTATTAAGCTGCCTCAGGGACTGAGCACATTGAGTAGTCTCACCTCCAAAGAGTCTTGAGTTTGAGTCCTGGCATGCATCCCTTCATCTATTTCAATTTCATTTAATCATTCATTCTCATCATCAGGCAAAAGTGGCAAGAAAGCAAACATAACAAAAATACAAATATAAAATTATTTTTTTGATACTCGTAGGTTCTCAGTGTTA